>NW_012151174.1:751105-764871 GCF_000956105.1 Propithecus coquereli
GCGCCTGGCCCACATCCACTTCTTAACCATAACAGATCGTAGTGTTCATGGTGCTTCCGACACGCAGACACAGTGCTAGGCACTCCGCATCCATCACCTTCTTCATCCTCACAATGACCCCATGAGGAAGATACTTTCGTCATCTCCGCTTCACAGACGGAAAAGTGGGGGCCCAAGAGGCAAAGCGACTTGCCCAGAGTCTCAGCCAGCGAACAGCAGAGCTGGGATGGGGCCCAGGCAAGCTGGCTCCAGCCTGGCATCCTTCCGTGCCCGTAACTGCTGCCCTCCCTGCAGGAGCTCATGGCTGGAGAGGCGCTTGGCTCTGCACTCATTGGCTAAACCAAGCTTCACCAAGGGCCTCCTGAATGCCAGATCCCCGTACCATGTGCGACTAGACCCAGCTGGGGTCCTTGCTCTCACGGGGTTCAAAGTTTGGTGCAGGAGACGTAGAGATGGCCCCTGGCAACATCAGATGCAGTTCTGGGTCTCGGTCACATCCTTGTCCAGTTGAGTGTTTGGACCCATGAGCAGTCTTGACACTTATTTCCCTCTGTGTACTTTCATGGGGACAGTTTCCAGGGCAGGACCCCTGACCACCTCCTCCCCACTCCCTGGCTCTGGAACAGTCTTGAGGGAGTCACAGACAGGGGCAGAGTGGGGAGGGAGAAGCTTCCAAGTAAGAGGGAGGGCCCAGGTAGATGAGAATGGAGGTGGCTATGCGGGGGGGGGAACAGGCTTCTAGCTCCTTTTCTCCAGAAGCCCCCTTGAACCCTACTTGTTGGCCTTTGGGCCTCTGTCCCTCCCACCCACACCCCTCTCCCCAGGTGGTGAAGGCTGCAGCCGAGGGAGACAGAGACCGGGTCCTGCAGAAATCCCGGGACCTCAGATTCCTCACAGGCTTTGAAACCAAGGTTGGGAGACACTGGGGGAGTTGGGGGCTGGTGTCTATTGGTTGGGGGAGTGGGGAGCTGTTATCTCTACTGAGGGACTCTGGGGAAGGATGGGGGATGGGGCTTGTCTCCACTGGGGAGAGGAGAGGCTGTATGTCTATGCTGGGAGAGTAGGGAACTCTAGCTATAATGGGGGCTCTGGGCAGGAGTGGGGGGATGCATTGCTTGACTACTCAGGCACTCTGGGAAAATGGCCACCACTATGAGTTCTAGAGGGTCGGTGGCTGCTCGTGGGTCCTGGGGGTCGGGGAGCGGAGGCTGCTTATCTGTGGAGAGTGGAGGGCTACTTGTCTGTAGGAGGCTCTGAGAGGAAGTGAGGGGCTGTTTATCTGGGGGGAAATAGGAGCTGCGTGTTACTAGAGGCTCAGGAGCGGAGGCTGCTTAGTACTCTTGGGAGAGTCAGGGGCTTGTGTTCATACTTGAGGGAGCTGAGAGCTGCTTGTCTCTTCTGGGTTACATGGAGGGCTCTATGTGCATACTGGGTGCACCTGCTGTCCCCACCCCTAGGCATTCTCCGATGCCCACGTGGAGGCAGTAATGATCCTGGGGGAACCCTTCGCCACCCAGGGCCCCTACGACTTTGGGGCAGGGGACACTGCCCGCCGCATACAAGGCCTCATCCCGGTGCTGCTGCAGCACCGGCTGCGCCCTCCTCCTGAGGAGACGTATGCCCTGCACCGCAAGCTGGCTGGGGCTTTCCTGGCCTGCGCCCGCCTCCGCGCCCACATTGCCTGCAGGGACCTCTTCCAGGACACCTACCACCGATACTGGGCCAGTCGCCAGACACAGCCACTGACCGGCAGCCTCCTGACCAGAGGGGACCTCAGGGCGGATCCCTCCTGACAGCCTCTGTGGGAGATCCCAGCCCCAGTCCCAGAGCTGGGCCACCCCCTGCTGTGGTCCTCCTGTCCCTGCACCCTCTGCTCTAGGACCAGGGGACCCCCTTGGGTTTCCCAGCCTCGCCTAGCTCCCCTCTTTGGCCCAGGAGCTCAGGAAGCCCGGGGCTAAGGAATTGCCAACTTCATGGCCTATATCCTGCTGCTCCCCACTCCAAAGTGGGTGTCCAGGAATTCTAAGCCAGGGAAGCGGTTAACTTATTTCTGCCAACATGTGAGGGAGCCCTCAGCCCTCCTGCGTGCCCTTATGGAGAACCGGACTCCAGAGGGCGAGCCCCTCACCTCTGCCTCGGGTCTCCTGGTCTCCGAAACAGAAGAGATGGTGGCCAGTGGGTGCACCTCTCACCTTTGCCTCCCTCACTCTTCCACCAGCTGCCTTCACCCGGGTTCCAGCTTCTCTGTGTGTTGGGGGGGGTGGAGTTTGAACCTTTAGTCGGAATAAAAGCGGCTCTCCCCTTCCCCTAGCTCTTTTCTGTGCTCGGGGGTTGGGGGGGAGGAACTCCCCGACGGCCTCCAGGTGCAGATGGCCAGCCCCTCCCAACCCCCTTGTTTGAAAGCCCCAGCCTTGCCTGGGCCATCTGTTGCCAGGAACCTCCCCCCCGCCAGTGCTGACCACCTGCTCGAAAGGCTGTAGCAGCTGAGAAGGCCTCCCCCACACACACTGCCTCCCGGCCTCCCGGATTCCGGGCTTCAGGCTCCCTCCCCTAGCTCCCGGCAACCTCGCCTTTACTAATGGGCCCTAATGCCCCTGCCAGCTGCTTTGCCAAACCCACAGGACAGGGGGAGGAGCGGGGGCGCCGTAGCGGCCACGACCGCGCCCTGGTCCCAGCCCGGCGCCCCCGCCCCCAAAGCCGAACCGATCGCGTACCAGGATGTCGGGGTCTGTTCATTCCCCCTCCCCCTCCTTGCAAAAAGTGCCTCGTCACCGCTTCTGCCCGCCCGCGCCGGGCTGGGAGAACCGTGGGGTTCGCCGGAAGATTTGGGGATGTGGGGCGGCAAGGCGCCTCCTGCAGCAACTCTTTCCGACGCGGAACTGGAGGTGATCTGAGGTCAGGGGTCACGGAAGGGAAAGGAGCCCACGCCCGGACGGACCTAGGGTAAGGACTCAGCAAGGCTCAAGTGCGCGCTCAGCCAGGGACTGGCTAATGGGCGTGGCAGGGCGGTGGCCGCACTGGAGAAGGCGGGGCTGTATTTGCGTACAGGCGTGGCCTGCGGGCCAAGGGGAGGGGTTGGCGCCGGGACGGGGCGGGGTCTTTTTGCATATCCAGCGGGCTGCGGGCCAATGGGCGGGACTGGGGCGGGGAGCCGAGGCAGGAGGGATGATCCCCCGCCCCCGGAACGGAATCCTCCGGGGAGCCGAGCAGGCTCGCGCGTGCATCCCGCACCATCCCCCGGCCCCGGGCCCTGGCCCGCGTCAGACCGAGCTGCCGCCGCCGCCACAGCAGCAGCAGCACTCGGGGAGCCGGGCCCAGCAGGGGCCGCGGGAGGCGGGGGCGCCCGGGCCCTGGATGTCTCGCAGCGCGGCGGCCAGCGTGAGAAGGGCGGGAGAGGGGGGCTCGGGTCGGGGGCGGCGCCGCTGCTGATGTGGCGGAGGGTGGGAGGCGGCCGCGGCGCCCGGATGGAGAGAGAGTGCCAAGGCTGAAGAGGGTGGTCCTGGGTGGGGGTCCAGGAGCAGGCCCCCACCAAGCCAAAGCCCGGGAGACGGGGGTCCCGGACACAGACCTCGAGGCCATCCCTTACCAAGACCCTGGAAATAGGGATCCTGGACAGACTCCCCCCAAAAAATCAAGGACAGGGCTACAGAGATTCTAGGTACAACTCTCTAAGCAAGATTTTGGGGATGGGGTCCAAGACACAGCCTCCATATCAAACCGAGGCCGCCGGGAGGCAATCCCAGACAAAATCCCTACCTCTCCCTGCCTGAGGGGATCTTTGAGGCCAACAACCCCCTAGGCAAGGTCTTGAGGATGGGGTCCCTGGGTACACCTTTCCCACGAAGCCAAGGCCTGCGGGAATTCCAGGCACAGTCTGCCCCCAAGCCTCAGGGGCATCTTGGGCACAGCATCCCCCCAAACCTTGGGCGGCGTCCCAGGTACAGCCCCTTCTCAAAACAAGGCCCCCGTGCCCGGGACTCTATCCAGCCCAGCCTGAATAAAATAAGAATTTATCCCCCCCACCCCAGGCTTGGTCAAGGGTCCCAGGGCACAGGTCCCCTAGGCCACCCCCTTTGTCCCCAGGGCTGCTCAGCTGTCCGAGAGACAGGCCCCACCCGCAGACAATGCGCCACCTCCCCCTCCCAGCCCTGGCCCCCCAAGCTCCAGGATTCAGGCTGGGCTGGGGGTGGCTCCCCAGGGACCCGGTGCAGCCGACCAGCATCCGGGCTTCGGCGGCTTTGTGTGTGGTACCTGGGGGGAAGGGGGAAAGCAAGCGATGGGGAGGTGGCTAGGAGTGTGACCCTGTGTTGTGTGACTGGCTGTGTTCATGTGTGCATGCGCTGCAGCTGGCGACTGTGAGGAATCCTGTGTCGTGTGTCTGTGTGCGTGCTTGTGGTTGTACGCGGTGGTGTCTGTGATTGTGTCTGTGTGTGACCCCGGTATTTGTGCGACTGTATGCGTGTATGACAGCTGCTCACTGTGCAGTCCCCTGTACTTTTTAGTCTGCGTTTGAGTGTCCGCATGGTTGTGACTGTGTGGTTGTATCTGTGATTGTCTTTTGTGACCTGTTTGTGTGCTTTGGTAACTATAACTGGATACGTGACAGTGTATGCCTTGAGTCTGGGGCTGGGCATGTGTGTGACTGATGGGGTGTGGGTGGAGTTGTGACTGTGTGTGTAAATGGAATTGTGTCTATGACTCCACGTCTGCGTGTCACTCTCCCAGTGACTGAGAATGTTTGTGGTTGTATCTATAACCCATTTTACATACATGAGTGACACACAACTGTCTCTGCAGCTCTGGCTGTGCGTCTGCCATGTATCTGAAGTTACATCTGTGGGACTGGGGTTGTGTGGCGGTATTAGTGTGTATGACAGAGGTTGTATATGCTTAACCATGTCTGTGTGTGTGACTGGGACTGTATAAACCACTTTATGTCTAGCTGTGTTGTGTGTATTACCGAGTGATTATGTGTCTTTATAGTCTCGTATGTGTGATTTGGGTTATCAATTTGACTTGGCGTCTGAAACCCTGGCTATTGTAAGGGGTTATTTAATTGTGTGTGACTCAAGCTATGGACGTGTCTGTGTGTGCTGGTGCCAGGCAAGTGTGTGTGTTTGTGGGGGTGTATATGTGACTGTGGCTTCTGTATTCCTGCGTGTGACCCTGGGTGACTATGCGTGCTTGTATCTGTGTCATGCGCTGTGAGAGTGTGGGTGTCTGTAGCTGCGTGGCTGTTTTTGTCTGTGTGTGTATGTGCTGGACTACCTGTGTTTGAACGTGTGCGATTTGGTGCTGAGGTGACCGGACCCTGGTCGTACACGTGGCTTTGTCAGGGACCAGGTCTTCCTGTAAACCCGGCAATAAATGGCACGTCGGGGTCACGGCATTTCTGTGCGTACACCCAACTGTGTCTTTGTGATACGGAAAATTAAAACTGTGTGCCTGTGTCTCCGCGTGTGAGATACTCTGTGTGCAGGTGGGGCTGTGACTTTGTGCACCTGTCCACACAGGGCCGTGATTATATGTGGCCACACACTTGTCTGTGTGACTCGTGTGTCTGCATGAAGAAACAACGTATGTTTCTCTGTGATGGCGTGACATGGTACGGCTGTGTGTGGAGGACACTTGGTGACGATATTATGACCATGACACATGGCTGGGTAATGTGGACACTGGGGCTGTGTGACCGTCCATGCAGGACCACTTCTGGAATGTTTCTGCATATGTCTGAGGGTAGCCGTGCTCAGGGATAGTGGTTTCTGGGTGGCGGCATGCTGTGCCTTGTGTGTGTATAATGCACAGGGCTACGGCCATCAGTATCTCAGTGAGTGTGTATCGAAGACTGTCCATATAAGTGTGGCTGTCACCGAAGACTGGTACTGCAACCAAATGTGAGTACGCCCTACTGGGCATGCGTGACAGTATAGGACCTCGTAAAAGCTGTGCTGGCGTGACTGATGCAGTCGAGGCTCAAAGTCCACGTGCAGCTGTGGCTGTATGTGGTCTGTGGTCCGTCTGTGTCATCCAGTACCAGATGTTAGTGTGCGACAGTGGAGATGTGTGGCAGGTGTGTGTAGCTATGATTGTGTCATTATTTGACTGGGTATGATTCTGTCTGGGTGGGCCCGTGATGTGGGTATCTTGGGCGGGTGCCTGAGGAAACATTGTCATGGGGCGTGGTTGTACTTGTGTTGCTCTGGTACGTGTGCCTGGGCCCAGTTCTTTGTATGTGGCTGAGAAAATGGAAGTGACCAAATATTAGTAGCGGGTGTGACCAGGTGTCTGGTGGGGCCCCAGCGGGCTGAGACACTCTTACAAGTATGTGGGCAAATGTCTGTCGTACAGACTGTGCGTGTCTATGAACATGAACATGTGGCCAGTGTTTATAGTGGCAGCTTTCTGTGGCTGTGACCATTTCTGTGTATCTGTGCTATCTGAGGTTATGTAGCTCTGTGTGTAACCAAGTGTGCAGAGCTGTAACCAGGTGCTAGGGACAACTGTAGACATGAGTTGGCTACATCCATGTGACTGTACGTTGGTGTACAGCCCTGGACATGTGTCTAGAGGGCAAGCCCACTGTCCTCACACCATCCCCTTGGGTATTGAGGGTCTCTTGAGGCCAGCCCATCCCAAACAAATTTCCCCCCAAACACACCTACTCATTTCTGGGCCCTTGGAACCAGGTGGCTGATCTCCCTGGTAACGGTTGCCATGGCAACTAGGGCTCTCATCAAGACGCCTGGATGGAGGGGGCTGGCTGAAGTCCAGAGGTGTAGTGAGGTAGGGGACGAAGCCCCACCCCAAACAAACTTCTCAACTTCTCCTCCCTCCCTTGGGCAGGGCGGACCCGGGAGGCCTGAGCAGCATCTGCCCCCAGCCCCTTGTGGGGCCCCGGGGCCCCTTGAAACCTCCAGGACGGAGCCAGGTTAGTGATCAGCTTGGGACATAGCAAGGGCTGAGTGGGCAGGTGGGTGTGCCTAGCATGACCAGGGGAACTGTACCCGCAGCTACCCAGGCTTAATCGTATTCCTGAGTGGACATCCTCAGACATCTTCCCTGCACCCTCAGTGACCGTCAGCCCTGCTCGTTCACAGGCACACGTACCCCCAACAGCCTCACACTCACAGACGCAGGGTGACACACACTCAGACACTTACACATCTGCAGACAGACAGACACACAGACGACGATCACTTCAGATCCACACACACTTATTAACGCAGTAACGGACACCCTTAAAGATGTGCTTAAGTCGATGTTCGTTCGCACCAACACACACCTATATGTTCGTGCGGTGGGATCCACGCACACAAACACAGAGACACGTTCCCAGACAACACCCAGACGCACACAGGCACCCGCCAGGTACAGCTTCTCAGATACACACACTCGAGAGACACGCTCTTGCGCATTCTACCAGGTGACACACACAGACCCACACCTGTACAGGCGACAGCTGCACTTTCACACACAGACACGGCCTCGCAGACAGCACCTGCGGGGCCAGCCTCTCACAAAGGGCTGCGCTTTTGCAGTCTCGCGAAGCATGCTCAGCACGACAACAGTCACACTCTCGCAAACAGCACTCACAAACGCACTCCCAAGGACAGCGACCTCGTGTTCTTGCACACTCTCACGGCTGCATCGCTGCGTACGGGCACACAAGCCTGGCCTCAGACTAGACACAGTTGTCCCAGAGCGGCTGTGTCTCAGAGTGCAGAGACAAGCCACCATCCCTCACACTCACACCTCCCCACGCCTGTCGCCTGCACCCCGACCCATGCAGTTCCCAGCTCCTGTGCCCTCTGATCACCTCATTGCCTGACCCTCATACCCCTAAACTCCTGACCTGGTGACCCCTGACCCCTGTGCCCTCTAACCCCCATGCCCTCCAATGCCCGACTTCTCGTCATTTGGATCCTCGTGTCTCTTGTCCGTCACATCCCCAACCTCCAAGCCCCCAAACCGTGTGATTCATAACCCGCCACCGCAGACCTCCGTGCCCCTTCGCCCCACGTTTCTGAATCCCCACTGCCCAACTCTCGCCTTCCCCTGCCACGTGCTGTCTCCTTTCCCGGTGTCCCCTGACTCGAGCTGCTGATCCCGTGTCCTCTGACCCAGTAACCCCACTCTCGTGTTATCTGACCTTATGCTCCCCGAGCGCCGTGTCCGTCCCGGTTGAGCCCCATACCTTCTGACCTCCGCCCTTGACCCACACTCCTGTCCTATGTCACCAGACGGGGCAGGCACCATGAACAAGTTACGGCAGAGCCTGCGGCGGAGGAAGCCAGCCTACGTGCCGGAGGCGTCGCGCCCGCACCAGTGGCAGGCGGACGAGGATGCGGTGCGCAAGGGCACGTGCAGCTTCCCGGTCAGGGTGAGTGGGCGGGCGCACGGTGGCGGGCGCACGGTGGCGGGCTTGGGCTCGTCGTGGGCTCTGGGCAAGATTGCTATGGCAAGAGACTTCCCTTTCTCAAAGGCCTGTGGAGCGTGCTGGGGCTCCTTTGAAGTTGGTATTAAAGCCAGGACATATTCTCTGTACCAGGAAACTATCACTCCCTAGGGGACATCATGTCAGGGGTCTCCGTATTGCGTGGGGGTTCACAGTTTCCAGTGGTGAAACCTCCCCTGGAAGGTCGCATAAGCTGCATGGCATTTGCAAAGCGCTCTGCTGTCAAGGGCTTTCGGGTGTAGACAAACACCACCCTACAACGTAGGCTACACTTTTGGGAGGGAGACAGCAGGATTCGGTCATGGGCTGTGGACCTCAGCTCCCCCTGGCTGGGCAACAGCTGACGATGATCACAGCCCCTCCACCATACTTTCCCTTCCTCCGGAAGCAGACCCTGTGTCAGGGGCTCCTTTGGGAGGCGCAGGAAGCGCTAGTGGGAGTGAGGAAGGGAAGGCAGCCAGCAAGGGTGTGTTACAAAACTGCTGCTGTGGGCAGCTGAGCTTCCCACGGGGGGAGTCACCCCACCGACAGGTGAGGGGGCTGGGGCTGGAGTAGCCCGCCTCCCATCAGTCATTGCAGGGCACTGGCCCGCACTCCTTCTACCTGCTTTAGGGTGGGCAGAGCAGCTTTCTGTGGCCTGGGGCCCGTCCTCAGGCACAGACATGCAAATAGTGGCTTTCAGAAGGACCATGGTGCAGGGTTAAGGCCCGGGGATAGAACCGGACAAAAACTGCTGCTCCATGCCATGCTTCAGTTTCTCATCTGCACCCCGGGACTAGGAATGGGGTGGCCCCCTTGTAGAGTTGACATACAGAATAAATGAATACGTACCAGGTGCTCAGAATATTGTCCGACGTGTGGCGGATGCTTGGTGAACACTGGGATTGTTGATTACTGTGCTATTTCATCCCTCACCCAAGTACCTGGGCCACGTGGAGGTGGAGGAGTCCCGGGGGATGCACGTGTGCGAAGAGGCTGTGAAGAAGCTGAAGGCGGTGAGTAAGGCCGGAGCGAGGGAGGGGGCGAGGGCAGAGAGGACAAGGCAGCCCCGACCTGACCAGGGCCCTCCGTCCCCCTCCCTCACCCCAGATGGGCCGAAAGTCCGTGAAGTCTGTCCTGTGGGTATCAGCCGATGGGCTCCGAGTGGTGGATGACAAGACCAAGGTAGGAGGCCGATGGGGGTGGGGGTGGACACCAGGGGGCCCCTCTCTTCACCCTGTTCAAATGGGGACCAAGAACAGCTTCCCGCCCCCTCTGGGATATCCCTCCCTCAGGGACCTTCTAGACTACGCCATGTGCTCATTTCATAGTCAGAGTTGGAGACTGAGTGCCGTGGTTGTTGGTGAGCTGGTAGGGATAGTGGCTGAGAGCACAGACTGGAGCAGCCGCCTCAGCTCTGATCCCAGCTTGGGGACCCTGGGCACAAGATTTGGGCCTTGTTAGGTCATCTAAAATAGGCGGACAATAACAGCCCCTACCATTGTATGAGAAAGTATGCGCGAATGGTTTCAGATGGTGCCTGGCACGTGGTGAGCACGCAGATCATGGAATGTTAGCTGTTCTGTGTTTATGGTCGGTCTACACAGCCAGATGGAAGCACCGCGAGGCCAGGCTCTGGATATCCCTTTGCTCACCGCTGAATCCCCTGCCCGGAGACAGCCCTAGGAGGTGCCAGGACATGCTGAGAGTTGGGTTAATGGCAGAACAGGATCACCGTATTTGCAGGCAGTTCCCTCAGCCTGAGATACTGTTCCCTGCCTTTTTGCCTAGTTTAACCTCCTCTGGGAAGCTTTGTCTGACTTGCCCCCATGTTGGCTTTCTCCATCCTGGCCCCGACCCTTCTGCCTGTGTCCCCCCATCCCGGTCCTGACTCCTCGGCCCACACCTCCCTCATTACAGCCTGGCCGTGACTCTGGGTGGTCTCCATCTCATGATGGGTCTGACCTCCCCACTGAACTGGGAGCTCCCTGCAGGCAGGGACCATGTCTGTCTCAGTGACTCCTGGGTCCCCACCCCACTCAGGACCGGATTTCAGCAGACACTAAGGGAATGTTGAATGAATACATGAAAGACAGTTCACACTCCTCTCCTGGCCTCCCTGTCCACTCCTAGGACCTGCTGGTAGACCAGACCATCGAAAAGGTCTCCTTCTGTGCTCCTGACCGCAACCTGGACAAAGCTTTCTCCTACATCTGTCGTGACGGGACCACCCGCCGCTGGATCTGCCACTGTTTCCTGGCGCTCAAGGACTCTGTGAGTGTCGCCACAGCTGGCCAGCCCTTCTCTCCCGTGTCCTGCATCCCAGCTCCACCTCGGTGTCCCAGCCCCACCCCGCGGGCCGTGTGGATTCAGGCAACTCACTTGCCTCCCTGTGCCCAGTTTCCTTATCTGGAGAAGAGGGTGTACTCACAGTTCCTAACTCAGAGGATTACTGTGGGACTCGAGCGGGTTAATACAGGGTGTTTAGAACAATGCCTGGCACGTCTGAATCACGCAGCAGCAGCGCAGCACACAGTAACGCACGGACTGCCAGGGCGCAGATCCATGAATTTTTGCATAAGTAAAAACCCCACCCAGGTCAACTTAAAGGGACTATCTTGACCCCAGCAGGCTCCCTCGGGTCCTTCTCAAACAACACCCCACACAGCACCCACTTCATTCAGCCTCAATTCATTTTGCTTGTGGTTCTTAATAATTTAGGGGAGTCAGGGTCCCCTCTGAGAATCTGATGAAAGTGACACACGGACCGTCTTCTGAGAAGCATTCGTGCAGTTAAGGTACTGAGGCTTGTGTCAGAAAACCCCCAGATACCAGTGGTTTCAGTGAAATAGAAGTTTGTCTCTGTTTCACGTGAAGGAAACCTAAAGGCAGTCAGTGTGGCATTGGTGTGGCACCTCTGTGTTCGTCAGGAGCTACGGTTCCTTTCAACTTGTTGCTCCTCCAGAGTAGAGCTTCCATTCTGTGATTCAAGATGGATGCATATGTTCCAGCCATCACGTCTCCATTCCAGCCAGCACAAAGGAGGGAGGCATGAAGAAGGGCATATCCTGTCCTTTTCGGGCTGCATGTAGCCCTTTACTTACATCCTATTGGCCAGAACCTAGTCACATGGACATTCCTAGTTACAAAAGATGGTGGAAAATGTAGGCTTTATTCTGCCCTGTGCCCTGGTCCCCGACCTCAGACTCCATAAAACTCTGGTAGGAAGCCACAGTCTCTGTCCGCTACATTAGCCTGTGTTTGGTTGCTAGCAACAGAAATTAATCTGATTAACTTAAACCCAGCATGAGATTAATGGAAGGATATGAGGAATGTCACAAAACTGAAGGACAGTTGGAAGCATTGAGTCTGAGAAAGGGCAGAGAGCAAGGCAGCCTTGCACACTGCATGACTGGGCAGTTTCTTTAGGGCACCCCTGCAGAAGAAATTCTGCAACACGCTGGGTTCAAATTCCAACAGGAGGGTATGGGATTAGCCTAGCTTGAGTCACTGTCTTCCCATTGGCCAGGGGAGGGTGGAGCACCCAGACTGACTTATACAGTGTTGAAGTGGAGTTCCCTCACAGGGAAAGTGGGGTGTTGTTATCAAAAGCAGGAGGAATGGCTGCTGGCCAGAATAAATAAGACCCACCCATCACGGGCCCTAACAGCCTCCACTCAAGCATTTCCCATCTTCCTCTTCATTTTTCAGAAATCCCCACTCCAAAAAGCTCTGAGCCTCCGAAACTAATCAGTATCCCCAACCTCCCTACTCACACATTTCAGAGCTGAAACCAGATAGCAGACGTGGAAAAGAAATTTGAGCATGGCAGTGTCGATTAGTCACTATTGATTAGTACCTGCCAGAGGCTGGTGTGGAGGTATTAGGAACCCCAGAACCCGTAGGAACTTCTGTTTCCTGAGCATGGCACAGCGGATAGTAGTTGTATCAGTAATCTATTGCTGCATAACAAATTGCTCCAAAACTTTGTGGCTTAAAGTTAGAGTCATTTCTTATCTTTCATGGTTTCTGTGGGTTAGGAATCTGGGAAAGGTTCAGCTGGGCTGTTCTGGCTCCAGGGTCTCTCATGATGTTGCAATCAGATGGTGTCTGGAGCTGTAACACCAGGAGGATAGCTGGACACTCTCTTTCTTCCTGTAGTCTCAGGACCTCTCCACAGGGTCTTTGCAGCATGGAGGCTTCAGGATAGCTCAGGGGTCCAAAGCGAGTAGACAGAGAGAGAGAGAGAGAGTGTGTTTGAGTGTGAGCATGTAAAAGCAAGAGCAAGCACACTCACAAGCCAGGAGGAAGCTGTATTGCCATTTTAGACTTGGTCTTGGAAATCAGACAGCATGGCTTCTCTGGTACTGTCTTTGTCCAGGCAGTCACAGAGATCTTCCCAGGTCTTCCCTGGTTAAGGGCAGAGGACATAGACTCCACCTCTAATGGGAGAGTCACAAGGTTCTAGAAGAGCCTGTGGGGCCAGAAATTAGTTGCAACTATTTTTGGAAAACACACTGCCAAATGGTTAGTAGCTGGCTAGTGTAGATTCAGTGTCAAACTATCTGGTTGTGGGACCTTAGGTACAGGTGACTTCTCCTCTCTGGGAATAATAGTGGCTTCTCACAAGTTTGTGGGGAAGCATTCATTGTGATCGTCCACAGAGAGTTGTAAACAGAGTCCTGTAATAAGTGTTCAACAAATAGGAACAGTTGCTATCATTTGGAAACCCTTTGGGGAAGAAACTCAAAGCCAGAAAAGAGCAGGACCATCCTCTGGGTAAAGAGTGTGACATTGGATGAATTCCTCCCTAATTCTGAGGAAGTAGGAAGTTTTAAGCATTAAGCACTGGAATTCCCAGGATTCCTCAAGTTTAACTTTTTTTTCTTTTTGAGGTGAAATTTTTTTTTTTTCCTTCTCCATTTCCAATTTGGATACCTTTTCTTTCTTTTTATTGTCTAGTTATTCTGGCTAGAATTTCTAGTACAATGTTGAAAAGAAGTGAGGAAAACGAGTATCCTTGTCTCGTTTCTGATCTTCGGGGGAAAGTTTTCATTTTTTCCCCATTGAGTATGATGTTAGTTGTGGGGTTTTCATAAAAGTCCCTTTTCAGCTTGAGGAAGTTCTCTTCTGTTCCTAGTTTGTTGAGTGTTTTTATCATAAAAGGGTATTGGATTTTGTTCAATGCTTTTTCTGCGCCAATTAAGATGGTTAATTTTTTTTCCCCTTCATGTGGTTTTTTTTTTCCTATTAATGTTTTTCCCTATTACACTGATTGATTTTCATATGTTGAACCAACCTTGCATTCCTGGGATAAATCCCACTTGGTCAT
>NW_012151174.1:771466-772240 GCF_000956105.1 Propithecus coquereli
GCAGATTAAAGGAGACTAAAGAAATTGGACAGGTATTAATAGGTGCAGTGCGTAATCCTGGATTGGATCCCGCATTGTAAGGAAAAAAAAAGACCATCTGTAAAGGACATAAATCAGACAATGAGGGAAATTGAAATATGGAATGTTGATTGGATAATAGTACTTATCCTTGTTCTATTTCACAAGTGAGAAATTACAGTGGATAGATTATGCTGTAAGAGAATATCCTTGTTCTTAGGAGGTATGTAGTGAAAGTTTCAAGCCTGACGGTATAGAAAAAAAATCATAGAGAGTGAGCGAGCTTGCAAATAGGGGTAAATGTTGACAGGGACCACAGATTAAGAGAACATGTGTGTTCGTTGTTCCATTGTTACAATTTTTCTGTAAATTTAAAATATTTCTAAATAAAAATGAAAACCAAAGTTTTTAGAACTTACTAGGATAGTTTACAAAGTAGGTTTTTTATTTGTAAATTACACGACCATTTACAAACTGCTTTACAAAGTTCATCACAGTTTCCAAAGTATTTTACTGTTTACATCTTCTGTTAGAATTTGTAAAGAATTTTATCACTGACAAAGTCAATTACACAGTGAAGTTGACAAGGGGAATGATAGAGTATATGATGTTTTATTGTTTGCAAAGAACACACGAGGTACGCAGTCCTTCACAATTGACACGTATTTCTTTGCTGTTTACATAGGATATCAGAATTTATAAAGAATGTTGTCACATGCAAAGCACGAGTTTGCAAAGGGTTTTGCTGTTTTCAAA
>NW_012151174.1:772290-774768 GCF_000956105.1 Propithecus coquereli
CAGAGCTGAAACCAGATAGCAGACGTGGAAAAGAAATTTGAGCATGGCAGTGTCGATTAGTCACTATTGATTAGTACCTGCCAGAGGCTGGTGTGGAGGTATTAGGAACCCCAGAACCCGTAGGAACTTCTGTTTTCTGAGCATGGCACAGCGGATAGTAGTTGTATCAGTAATCTATTGCTGCGTAACAAATTGCTCCAAAACTTTGTGGCTTAAAGTTAGAGTCATTTCTTATCTTTCATGGTTTCTGTGGGTTAGGAATCTGGGAAAGGTTCAGCTGGGCTGTTCTGGCTCCAGGGTCTCTCATGATGTTGCAATCAGATGGTGTCTGGAGCTGTAACACCAGGAGGATAGCTGGACACTCTCTTTCTTCCTGTAGTCTCAGGACCTCTCCACAGGGTCTTTGCAGCATGGAGGCTTCAGGATAGCTCAGGGGTCCAAAGCGAGTAGACAGAGAGAGAGAGAGAGAGTGTGTTTGAGTGTGAGCATGTAAAAGCAAGAGCAAGCACACTCACAAGCCAGGAGGAAGCTGTATTGCCATTTTAGACTTGGTCTTGGAAATCAGACAGCATGGCTTCTCTGGTACTGTCTTTGTCCAGGCAGTCACAGAGATCTTCCCAGGTCTTCCCTGGTTAAGGGCAGAGGACATAGACTCCACCTCTAATGGGAGAGTCACAAGGTTCTAGAAGAGCCTGTGGGGCCAGAAATTAGTTGCAACTATTTTTGGAAAACACACTGCCAAATGGTTAGTAGCTGGCTAGTGTAGATTCAGTGTCAAACTATCTGGTTGTGGGACCTTAGGTACAGGTGACTTCTCCTCTCTGGGAATAATAGTGGCTTCTCACAAGTTTGTGGGGAAGCATTCATTGTGATCGTCCACAGAGAGTTGTAAACAGAGTCCTGTAATAAGTGTTCAACAAATAGGAACAGTTGCTATCATTTGGAAACCCTTTGGGGAAGAAACTCAAAGCCAGAAAAGAGCAGGACCATCCTCTGGGTAAAGAGTGTGACATTGGATGAATTCCTCCCTAATTCTGAGGAAGTAGGAAGTTTTAAGCATTAAGCACTGGAATTCCCAGGATTCCTCAAGTTTAACTTTTTTTTCTTTTTGAGGTGAAATTTTTTTTTTTTCCTTCTCCATTTCCAATTTGGATACCTTTTCTTTCTTTTTATTGTCTAGTTATTCTGGCTAGAATTTCTAGTACAATGTTGAAAAGAAGTGAGGAAAACGAGTATCCTTGTCTCGTTTCTGATCTTCGGGGGAAAGTTTTCATTTTTTCCCCATTGAGTATGATGTTAGTTGTGGGGTTTTCATAAAAGTCCCTTTTCAGCTTGAGGAAGTTCTCTTCTGTTCCTAGTTTGTTGAGTGTTTTTATCATAAAAGGGTATTGGATTTTGTTCAATGCTTTTTCTGCGCCAATTAAGATGGTTAATTTTTTTTCCCCTTCGTGTGTTTTTTTTTCCTATTAATGTTTTTCCCTATTACACTGATTGATTTTCATATGTTGAACCAACCTTGCATTCCTGGGATAAATCCCACTTGGTCATGGTGCGTAATCCTTTTAATATGCTGCTGGGTTTGGTTTGCCAATATTTTGTGGAGGATTTTTGTCCTTAAGTTTAACTTTAAGAGGTACCTGAGCAACTTGGTTAGGAAACAGAAATCAGATACACCTCTGAATCCCAGCTGTCATTTGTTATAATAGGTGTGTTGATGTGTTACCTGAACCTCAGTTTCTTCACCTGTAAAATGGGTTCCTAAGAGTGTCCATCTCTTGGCACTGCTGTGATGATTCTGTGAGTGGATACAAGTCAGGGCTCAGCCCAGGGTTGGACAGATTTCCACTGGACACGTATGTGGTGATTGCTGTGCGTGGCTCTATGCTGTATGCTTCGTGTATCTTAGTTCACCTGATTATTGCTATAACCCTGTAAGGTATGTACTCTTAGGACCCTCATTTTACAGGTAAGGAGACTCGAGCACCGAGAGTGACTTTCTTGAGAACATACAGCTAGGAAGTGGGAAGCCAGCTTCAATCCCAAGCTGACTGGCCTTGGGGCCTCCCAAGGAAACGTTCAAAAAACAAGGACTGTTGTTTTCTATTCCAACATTGTTAGAAAGCTTTCTCAAGCATGCTGCAAAGTTGAAAGACTTGTACAGTAACCAGTTACCTGTCCTCCCCTACCCAGGCCCCACCATTAACACTGGCCTGTGCTTATGTTATCACATAGCTACCCATCTTATTTTTTTTGATGCATTTCAAAGTTGCAGACATCAGACTACCTCCCCCTCAACACTTTGGCATGCACACCACTAAGTAGAATTCATATTTGTTTCCAGATCTTTTTGTTTTGAAGTGAAATATGTGCTTGTCTTTGTTCAGGCTGCTGTAACCAAATACCATAGACTGGGTGGCTTAAATGACAAACATTTATTTCTCACCATTCCAGAGGCTGGAAGCCTGAGATCAGGGTGGC
>NW_012151174.1:775513-776894 GCF_000956105.1 Propithecus coquereli
GCCCGGCCCTGACTTTTTTCACTATACATTAGTTTGCCTCTTCTAGAATTTCAGGTAAGTGGAGCTGTACAGCAGGCACTCGTTTCTTTCTAGCTTCTTTCACTCGGGGCTGTCGTTTGTAGTCCTTCCTGGAGCATCGGAGCCCAGAGAAGCGAAGGGACTCACCTGGGGTCACCCAGCGCCCCTGGCGCCGGGTCAGCACAGACAGCGTCTCTGACCCCCGCCCCAACGTCTCCCCACAGGGGGAGAGGCTGAGCCACGCCGTGGGCTGTGCTTTTGCCGCCTGCCTGGAGCGAAAACAGCGTCGGGAGAAGGAGTGTGGGGTCACGGCTGCCTTCGACGCCAGCCGCACCAGCTTCGCGCGCGAGGGCTCCTTCCGCCTGTCCGGGGGCGGGCGACCCGCCGAGCGCGAGGCCCCGGACAAGAAGAAAGGTGGGTGCTGCCCCGAGGGCCGGCTGGGCACAGAGTGGGTAGAGGTGGGGCCGGGGAACCCAGTTTTCGGGGAGAGCTGCAGAGGTCCAGGGACTCCTCAATTTACAAGGCAGGGCAGCAACCCCAAAGTTTGGTTACAATTCACAAAGTACCTGTCAGTTTTGGGAGTCTTTGGGCAGTCTCCTGCCGGCCACGAATCAGGCGAGGTCTCCAAGCAGTTTACTCTGTGCCATGTCGGCGGCCTCCCAGGGCTTTTCAAGATGTGTGTCAAGACCTATGAGGTCAGTTTGCTGGATTGTGCCTGGCATTTTTAAAAATGAAATAGAGGAGCCAGGCTGGTGGCTGGTGCCTGTAGTCGCAGCTACTTGGGAGGCTGAGAGGCAGGAGGATGACTTGAGGCCAGGAGTTGAAGACTAGCCTGAGCAACAGAGAGAGCCCTCCTCTCTATAAAAACTTTAATGATTAGCCTGGCATGGTGGCTCTTGCCTGTATTGCCAGCTACTCGGGAGCCTGGGGTAGGAGGATCGCTTGAGCCTAGGAGTTAGAGGCTGTTGTGAGCTATGATTGCACCACTGCACCCTAGCCTGGGCAACAGAGCAAGATCCCATTTCTAAAAAAAAGAAAGAAAGAAAGAAATAGAAGATATATCAAAGTACATTTAATATAGTACATGTTAAATACAGTTTAATCATACATTTATTTGAGCATACGTGTGTGTCTATGTAAGGTATTGCCATGTAGAAGGTATATCTTACTCAGATCAGAAAGTTTGGAAAATACCTGGTAAAACTCTAACATTCTAGGTAAATGGTAAATACTTTGTAAGTTCTCAGTGTGTTTTTTTTTGTTTGTTTTTTTTTTTTGAGACAGAGTCTCACTGTGTTGCCCGGGCTGGAGTGCCGTGGCGTCATCCTCGCTCACAGCAACCTCAAACTCCTGGGCTCAAGCG
>NW_012151174.1:778584-782089 GCF_000956105.1 Propithecus coquereli
AGGCGTGAGCCACCGCGCCCGGCCCAGGCACTGCATTTTAACTCCAAGCTCTTTCCAGTGTAGGAGTCAGGGAGCAGTGCGCTTTCCAAAATTTGTTTACCGCCCCTTCGTTGGATTCCAAAGCATTTAACATTCACTACCTGAACTGACTCAGAGGTCTTGGGAGGTAGCTTAGGGATGTTTATTTCAGGTTTCTAGCTGGGAAGCTGGAGCCCAGAGAAGGGAGGGGACTTCTTGAGGTCACACAGTGAGGTGGGGACAGAGGTGGTTTCCTGGTTCCAACCTGTCCTGGGCTGTTTTTCCACTGCTCCGGGCCAGCCCTGGGTGGGCGCCTCCTGGCCTCACCCTGGATGATGGGTTGGGGGTGTGTGTGTAGATTGAGGGGTGGCAGGGGGCCCTGCCCTTAAAGAGCCTGCCTCTTGTGCTGAGTGGGGAGGCCAGGTTTCCTCCTAGAGGATAGTCCAGTGGGGGGGATCCCAGGCTGAGGGGCTAGAACAATCTGGAAAGCTTCTTAGAGGATGAAGCGTGCCAACTTGGGTCTAGAATGACTGGGAACAGCTGGAGGAAGGGAGGAGGTACCCGAGGTGGGAAGGATGGTGGGAGGTAGGGAGACAGAGGGAGGAGGCAGAGAGCAGAGAAAGAGCATGATCGAGGGAGACCATGCCAGAGGGAGAGAGAGGGCAGGGCAGTTGTTTGGCACACCGACTCCAGACTCAGCTGACCCAGTGTGACTCGAGCAAATCACTGACCTTTGCTGGGCCTCAGCTTGCACATCTGTAAAATAGGGATAGAATCAACCTCGTGGGTGGTTGTGTGGATTGAATGAGTTGATACTTGCAAAGCACCCGGAGCAATGCCTGGTAACGTTGTTCATGCACCAAGTATTTGTCAAATGATCAGAAAGAGAGAGAGACAGAGGGTCTCAGGGGGAAGAATGGGAGAGCAGCAGAGCAAGTCGGATCAGGGCAGAAAGCTAGAGTGACACAGAGGGTCGGGTGAGGGTACGATTTCCCAAGGGCCTCCTAGGGAAGGTGATCTTGGCTTGGGTGGGGGCGAGGGCTGTTTCAGGGCTCTGACCAGCTTGTCAGGAGGGCAGGATGTGATTGGTTGAAGAAGGCAGCCTTTGGGAATGACCAAAAGGCCTCGAGGGCCACGGTGAGATGTCCAACCACCTGTCTCCCCTTTGTCTCCAGCAGAGGCAGCAGCTGCTCCCACTGCAGCTCCCGGCCCTGCCCAGCCTGGGCACGTGTCCCCAACACCAGCCACCACATCCCCTGGTGAGAAGGGTGAGGCAGGCACCCCAGTGGCTGCAGGCACCACTGCAGCTGCCATCCCCCGGCGCCATGCCCCTCTGGAGCAGCTGGTTCGCCAGGGCTCCTTCCGTGGGTTCCCAGCACTCAGCCAGAAGAACTCACCTTTCAAACGGCAGCTGAGCCTCCGGCTGAATGAGCTGCCATCCACGCTGCAGCGGCGCACTGACTTTCAGGTGAAGGGCACAGGTGAGCCCTGGGCCCAGTGGAAAGGGGCGTCAGAATCAAGTAGCACTGACTGATGTGGGCGAGGGATAGAGGAGCGGAGGAACACACTGATTGATTAGCACTGTCTGTGATAGCAAGGGAGAGGAGAGAGGAGGCACAAACCATATTCGATTAGCCATGTCTACTAATCGACAGGTGTCACAAGTCATGATCCATTAGCAATGTCTGCTGTGGTTAGGGAAAAGGAGAAATATGGCACACATCATGATGGGTTAGCAAAGTCTGCTATGGGCAAAGAAGTCTGCCTTGGGCATGGGAAAGAAGAGAAGCAGCACAGATGGCCTGTTTTTGCTCAGGAGTAAACTGAAGCACCGTAGGTCAACACTCCCTCCAAGCATTAGGCCAATAGAGCCCTGAGATCTGGCCAGGTGAAGACCCAGGTGTATTCCTCAGGCTCAGAGGAAAGGACTGTGATGGATTAATGATATCTGCCTAGGGATGGCATTCATCATGATCTCCTGACAGTGTCTGCCATGAGCAAGAAAAGGAGAGGGGCGCACCTCGTGCTTTATTAGCAAAGTCTGCCATGGGCAAGGGAGAAGAGAGAGCAGCAGGAGTGTTGTTTTGCCCAAAGGGGAGACTCCCAGAATTTGGTCAGTGGAAACATGAAGTGAAGGGCACAAGTGCGCACAGGGATCCAGGGGTCAGAGAGCATAGCAATGGGTCAGTGACGTCAGCTGTGGACACAGGGTCGGGCAGAGGCAGTACCCATCATACAGAGGAAGGAGGTGGCACATCATGATTGATTAGCAATGTCTGCCATGGGTGATGCTAGGAGAGAGACGGTGTAACTGTCCTGTTTTGCCTGGAGGGAAGATACAATTACAAGGACCTGTCCCTTCTAGCATTTGGCTATGAGGTCTGGCCAGGTGAGGGCTAAGGTGAGCAAAGAGCTCAGTGGAGGAAAAAAGCATCATGTTTGATTACTAATGTCTGCCACAGGCCAGGAACAGGAGAATGGTTACAATCTAAAAGTAACATCTGCCAAGGGAAAGGGAGAAGAGAGAGGTGGCACAGTACCAAGTTTTCGCCTGGGGTAGACAGGCAGAAGGGCTGTCTTCCTCCCAGCAGTCAGTGAAGCCATGTGGTCTGGCCACCTTCCTGCTTCTGTGTGCCAAATCTGTGACACCTACCCCTTCTGGCCTCAGGGATTGGTGTGGGAGGGTGTTGATCTATATCCAGGAGGCAGAGCTGCTCTAAAAGGCAACCGCTGAGCAGATGCCAATGCTTGTTGAGAGTGACGCACACTCGCTGCCTGCCTGCAGCATCTCCTGGCCGCCACACACCCTCACACTCACTGTCCTCATGCAGCGTGACACTGAGCACCGCACACACTCGGGACAGTCACAGGCACTCCCGGAGAGGCGGCAGCCTCCCCAGGCTTTATTCGGAAACCTCACACTCCTGCGAGTGGCTGCACACTCGCGTGGATACGATTTGCTATTTACACAGAAATTTCACAGACTCACACAGATGTCACACTCTCACGCGTGTGTCCTACACACTCAGAAGCCACACACACACACACACAGTCACGCGTACTTGCGAACACACTCGTACACCACACAGGCGGATTCACTCGCGCTTGGGAGTCACACGTCGTCGGGTTGCCACATACCTGGATTCCAGCCATCAACTGTCACACACCGACGTGGCTGTTGTACCACTCAGATGTCACATGAACACAGGCACAGTTATTTTTGTGGCCACGACCACTTACTTACTATGGGGTGGACCTGCTGACCTGCACTATGGGATGGAAAGGACCCAGGTGGTAAGAGAGGGCCACCTGAGGGTGCGGGGGCAAGGGACAGGGCCCGGGCCTATTTCTGACCTCCATCCTTCCCTGACTTCCCAGTGCCTGAGATGGAGCCTCCTGGTACCAGTGACAGCGATGGCATCAATGCTCTGTGCACACAGATCAGCTCGTCTTTTGCCAGTGCTGGAGCACCGGCAGCAGGGCCACC
>NW_012151174.1:783373-786773 GCF_000956105.1 Propithecus coquereli
TGGCACTGACCAGTCAGGAGAGTGGTGGGACCCGGTGGGTGTCAGTCCTACTTAGCCTTTTCCGTCGTAGGGCCTTAGAGTCTCAGAATTGTATGTTCTTAGCACTACAGCGCCATTACGTGGTCCAGAATGGTTAAGTCACTTGCCCGAAGTCAACACAGCCAGTGAGGAGCAGAGCTGGGACTCAGAGGCAGGCGCTCTGGCCCCCAAGTCTGTGCTCCAATCCCCACGCCTTCCTGATCCCAGCCCGAGCTGCTTCCGCTGAAGCCCTTGCCCCTCACCTGCCCCTCTCTCCTCTCTCCAGGGACTTCTGCCTGGGGTGAGCCCTCCGTGCCCCCTGCAACTGCCTTCCAGCCCGGGCACAAGCGGACACCTTCGGAGGCTGAGCGATGGCTGGAGGAGGTGTCCCAGGTGGCCAAGGCCCAGCAGCAGCAGCAGCAGCAGCAACAAGCAGCCTCGGTGCCCCCCGTGCCCACCATGCCCCCTGCCCTACAGCCTTTCCCCGCCCCTGTGGGGCCCTTTGACACGGCACCTGCCCAGGTGGCCGTGTTCCTGCCTCCCCCGCACATGCAGCCCCCTTTCGTGCCCGCCTACCCAGGCTTGGGCTACCCACCCATGCCCCGGGTGCCCGTGGTGGGCATCACACCCTCCCAGATGGTGGCCAACGCCTTCTGCTCAGCCGCCCAGCTCCAGCCCCAGCCCGCCACCCTGCTTGGGAAAGCTGGGGCCTTCCTGCCCCCCGCTGCACCCAGTGCTCCTGGGGGCCAGGCCCACCCACGCCCCAACGGGGCACCCTGGCCCCCAGAGCCAGCGCCTGCCCCGGCCCCTGAGTTGGACCCCTTTGAGGCCCAGTGGGCAGCGTTAGAAGGCAAACCGGCTGTAGAGAAGCCTTCCAATCCCTTTTCTGGCGACCTGCAGAAGACCTTCGAGATCGAACTGTAGCCCGAGCTACCCTGCCCACCCCATCCTCTCCAGGTGCCCCACGCCTGGGAGCGGAGGCACAACCTCTCCCCCAGTCCTGCTCCGGGGGCTGTGCCTCTCAGCACCCCCTCAACACCCCTTCCCTCAGCTACCCCCAACACTGCAGCACCAACGTTGTGACGCCCTGGTTGCGACAGGATGGAATTCAGGGACTGACCCAGCCTGGCTAAGGGAGCCATTTCACTGCCGGACTTCGGCTGGCGATGCCCTCTTGCCACCCCAGACCCAGGGGAGGGCCACAGTCCCTCTGAATGCCCTCGGTTCACGCCACGTTTCCCAGTTTCTGTTGTTGACCTTCCACCTTCCGGTGTTGGGCAGGATGGAGGAGGGATGCCTACTTAGGGGCCCTCCTGGACCCCACACGAGTGCCCACCCCAAGTCTGATCGTCTCCTCCCCCCATACACAGCACAAGCTAAGGGCTTCCTTCTGCCCACCTGCTGCGTTCACTGCCAATGCTGTGCTCACCCCCATCGCCTCCCCCACTCTGGGACCCAGGTCTCGGGGGGGCAGGGGCCGAGTTGGGGGCCCAGGAGGCGGGGGAGGGGAAGAAGATGCTCATTTACCTCACGTCGGTGCCCTCTGGGGAGGGGTCCGGGAAGAAGGGGAAGGGGTGCCTGGTGGGTACTTTTCTATCTTTTATTTCCAGATTTTTTTTGTATCTAAACTTGCAGATTTGTATTATACAAGGACAGCCAATAAAGGAAGAATATAATGGTGCCCCTCTTGGGAGCACAGGGTGTGTGTGTGTAGGGATGGTTTGTGGCCACAGAGCCTTTCCTTCTGAGTCATCTACTAAAACATAAAAGGGTCTCCCTGAGTAATAACCTGAGTGATAACACGGTCACAGGTACCGCTGACCCAGTGCCTGCCAGGCAGGTATTAAAGGGACCCAAAAATCAATCGTCCCATTTCTGTTCCTTACAGATTTTGAACCAAGGAATAAAAAGCAAAAATTATAAGCTAATGCTAACGAGTTCGATATTAATATTTTAAACAATCAGGTTGGTGATAGTATATCTTTGACCGTGCTGACAAATTCTTTGTCAGTTACATTTTCTGTAACTCGGGCCAAAGTATCACCTGACATGGCAGCAGGTTGTTTTGTGGTCTGTTTCGTGCATCCCTTGATGTCATCTAAAAAAAAATAATGAATTTTATGTTGAGTTCTTTGCAGCTCTTTCAAATGAGGTGATTGATTTTGTGCAGCCCAATCCGCATCAGATGCGGAAGTTGAGTCACTTGC
The DNA here is from genome assembly GCF_000956105.1 of Propithecus coquereli. NCBI lineage: Eukaryota > Metazoa > Chordata > Mammalia > Primates > Indriidae > Propithecus > Propithecus coquereli. The sequence continues at coordinate 785,599 of NW_012151174.1, forward strand.
CCAAGGTCACACACCTGATTAGTGGGGGAGCTGGGATTCAAACCAGCTTCTGGCTGAAGTCAAGGCCAGTCATTAAACCACCAGGCTGTGAGGGAACAAGCCTAGGTTCTGCCCCAAGAGTTTCCCCTACAGCTCACTAACCCACTCGTGGACTAGGGGACATACCACTGACAGCTCTGACGGCACCGGGGGATCCCCAAGCAGGGAGCAGAGAATCTGCTAGATACAGGCCACACTTTCTCACCTCCGAGCCTTTGCATTTGCCATTCCCTCTGCCTAGAACGCCCTTTCCCTTCAGGGTGACGCCGCACTGTCTCCCAGAAGAATGCTATTCATTCTTTTTTTTTTTTTGAGACAGAGTCTTGCTCTGTTGCCCGGGCTAGAGTGAGTGCTGTGGTGTCAGCCTAGCTCACAGCAACCTCAGACTCCTGGGCTCAAGCGATCCTCCTGCCTCAGCCTCCTGAGTAGCTGGGACTACAGGCATGCGCCACCATGCCCGGCTAATTTTTTCTGTATATATATATTTTTAGTTGTCCAGATCATTTCTTTCTGTTTTTTAGTAGAGACAGGGTCTCACTCTTGCTTAGGCTGGTCTTGAACTCCTGACACCTTGAGCGATCCTCCTGCCTCGGCCTCCCAGAGTGCTAGGATTACAGGCGTGAGCCACCGCGCCGGGCCGCATGCTACTCATTCTTAAGGAATCAGTTCAAATATCTCCTCATAGAAGCCCACCCTGGCCCTGAGCACATCCTTTCCTTCTAGCCTAAGTTTAAACAGCTCATCCCACCTAAACGCCCTTCAGGCTGAGTTGGGAGCACCTTGGATCCTACAGCCCCCGTGCTCCCCTGCCTAGGCCCGGACCCCTCTGCCTGTGTTCGGCTATCCTCACCCGGACCCATTCTGGGCTGCCGCTATCTGGTGGCAGGTCTGTCTGCCCCACCATACTGAGGGAGAGGAGAGTCTGGGGCTGTCTGGGTCACTTCCAGGTGCCAGCACAGAGCCAGGCACAGAGCAGGCAATCTCAGCTGTCCACCTCTGGGAACTACTAGGGAGTGAGGGGCAGAAAGGGCCTAGGACTGGGACAGAGATAATCTGAGCAACTGGGAGCAATCTGAGCTGGGGAACTGAAGCCACAAAGCTCACAGCAAATGAGGGACAGAGTGCAGGCCTGCCCC
>NW_012151174.1:788118-789462 GCF_000956105.1 Propithecus coquereli
GGCCCTGGCTCAGCTGTTCCTTCCTCTGGGAAGTCTTCCCTGATTCCCCCAGTTTGGATCAGGCGCCTCCTTTGGGCTCCTACAGTCCCTTATGCTCATCCCATCCCACCCCCGACCGCCCGTGCCCCCCATCCCTCCCTGACTCCCCTGCCCGTGCCCCCCCAGATCCCTAGGCCGTGCTCCCCATCCCGCACTGACCACCCTGCCCGCGTCCCCCTATCCCACCCCTGACTCCTCCAGGCTGTCACTGTCTATGAAGAGTCGGCCTCCCTCCTGCACAGGAAGCCATATGAGAACAGGGCTATCTTGGTCACTCACCCCTGTGTCCCCAGTATCACCAAGAGCCAGTGAGGCTCAGACGACCTACATTGACCTCTTCAGAACATTTACTTACTCCCTCAACACATACTTTGTTTCAACAGCTTTATTGAGGTATAATTTACCTAGTATAAAATTCACCTGTTTTAAGTAACAGCCATTCTGAATGATTTTACAGTTGTGTAACCATCACGATCCAATTTTAGAACATTGCTATCACTCTAAAAAGATCTTTTCTGCCCATTTGCAATCACTGCCCGTTCCCAGCCCTGCCCCAGGCAACCCCTGGTCCACTTTCTGTCACATACATAACCTTTCCTTTATTTTGCGAGCATTTACTGAATACTTATTTTTATTAGTTATTGAGTGCTGAGGATACACAATGACACACACAGGCCCTGCTTTCAAGGAACTCAAAGTCTGCTTGGGGTGTTAGGTAATGGGAAAACATGTCCACTCATTTATTCATTCATTCATTCATTCAAAAAACACTTACTGCACACCTGCCATATGCCCATTATTCTAGGCCCTGAGGATATAGCACTGGAAGACAAAAAAAAAAGACAAAAAAAAAATCTCTGCCCTGCTGCAGTTGGTATCCTATGGAAGGATGAAAAAATAAAGAAATAAACAAAGAGGCCAAGTGACTACAGGCTCACACCTGTAATCCCAGCACTCTGGGAGGATCCCTTGAGGCCAAGAGTTTGAGGTAGCAGTGAGCTGTGATCATGCCACTGCACTCTAGCCAGGGTGACTGATCATTAACGGCAGAAACAATAGCCAACACCATAGACATCTCAATTTAGTTCAGCTTACACAATTTTGACTGAAAAGTTCAAGTTGAGCAAATTTTCCAGTTGATGGGTGCTAAAACCATTGCACCCAGATCAGCTGAAAAGAACAGAGTTTTCTTTTTTTTTGAGACAGAGTCTTGCTCTGTTCCCTGGGCTAGAGTGCTGTGGCATCAGCCTAGTTCACAGTAACCTCAAACTCCTGGGCTCAAGCGATTCTCCTGCCTCAGCCTCC
>NW_012151174.1:790462-795835 GCF_000956105.1 Propithecus coquereli
CCCCTTAGATCTGGGCAGGCTTGTCACTTGCTTGTAATGAAGAGTATGTGGCAGAAAGGATGCTGCATGATTCCCAAGGCCAGATCAGAAGAGGTCAGACTGCCTCTTTTGTAAAACATTTGCACTGGGGCCTGAGCTGCCATGTAAGTCCAACTGCTCTTCGGTCCCCATGATGGGAGGGAGCCCAAACCAGCCCATGTGAAGAGACCACGTGGAAAAACCGTGAGACAACATGGAGACAGAGAGAAAGACAGAGATAGACAGAGTCCACCCTGCCCCCAGCTGCTTCTCTGTCCCAATTTCAGCCGCCAACTGATTGCGACCATATGAAATTCCAAGTCAGAACTGTCCAACTGAGTCCTTCCCCAAAAATCTGACCCACAGACCTGGTGAGAGATAATAGGATGGCTGTTATTTTAGGCCACCATGTTTTGGAGTGATTTGCTACCCAGCCATAGTAACTAGAAAGAGGGCAGAGGGCAGAGTGCAGAAACTAAGGAGCTTGCAGAGAAAAGCAGCCATATAATGGCCATATAATGACAGGAACAGCAGCTAACTTTTGAGTGTTTCCTTCCATTCTAAGTGCTCCGCATTAACTAACTCATTTAATCCTCACAGCAACTCTAGGATGTGAGTCCCTATTATCTTTCTTTTACTGGTAGGAAACAGAGCAGAGAGAACAGGTAGAAATTGGCTAAAAACGTAATTGGAACCCAGATGTGGCCTGGGCAGCCCTCATGTTAAGCACTCACCTTACTAGCGAGGAACATGTGACTTGGCTCAGCCAATCTGAGCATTCCGGTTCCCCATGTCCCTCCCCCCACAGTGATTGGCTCTGGTTTGGGCACGTGATCTGAGTTGGCCCAATTAGAGTTAGCCTCATTATTTGGGTGGGAACTCTGAGCCAGAGGTGCCCTCCTTTGGCTGTGGGATGTGAACAAGGTTCCCTGTGGCCAGAGGTTGGTGTCAGTTATCTCGGGGGCTCCCACTGGAAAAGATGAAGCAGAGAGATGACAAGAAATGGGGTCCTTGGTGACATTGCTGGGCTGTTGTGTCGACTTTGGCTGAAGCCAGCACAAGTGTGGATTTTCCAGTTACAAATTTCCTCTACAGTTTAAGCCACTTGAGTCAGCTGTTCTGTTACTTGTGTCTAGACAAATCGTCAGAATATTTAACAGCCAGGACTTTGGGCATGGAACAATCAGAATGGTTCACCTCCGTGCCCGACATTTACCCTTTACTTGCTGTATTGGAGGGAGGTCTGGGAAGTCCTGGGGGAGGAACAAGGGCAGCTGGAGTCGCGATAGTGGGGGACGTTTGCAAAGCTTGAGGCAGCATGATTTACCAACCAATACAGAAATAACTTAGTATGTCAACAGTCAACTCAGCCAAGATAGCCTGTCCAAGCTGAATGTTAGCTTTACTTGCAGACTGATATAATCGCTTTTGACGTGAGCTAGTGTGGATGGATTTCTGTTTCTTGCAACTGAGCACCATCCAGGAAAAAAAAAAAAAAAAGTCCTCTCACAAGCCTGAGTCATGAATCAAACTTTTAGGAAATAACAAATAGCAGTGAAATCTCACTTTAACCGTATGAGGTCATTTTTGCTTCGGGTCAGGCTGAAACCCTGCCGAGATTTTGATCACCAGCTGCCAAAGGGTCCGCACCCTTTGGCCCAGGAATCCTGCCTCTGGGAGCACAAGGATGTGCATCGGGGCATTATTTATAATGGGAGGAAATTGGAAACAGCTTCAACGTCTGGCAACGCTGCCCTGTTGAGTAAACATAGTGCAAACATTAGAGATTGTGTTTACCCAAAGATGTTTTAACAGGGGAACAGCTTATATTTTAAGAAGAGAAAAAACAGGACTGTATAAACAATTTGCTCACACAGTTATGTAAAACACACACACGTGCACACACACATTTAAAAAGCCCACGTAGAATAGAAAAGGCTGAATGGAAATACAACGAAATGTTAACAGTAGTGGTTGTGGCACTTGGGCGGGGTGGGAGGAGTGTCCTTACCTTGCTAATTTTCTGTGGTTTCCAAACTGTACTTAGTAAACCCCAAACTCCTTTTAAAATTTTTATTTTCAATTTTTTAAATTTATATCACGAAAATTTCCAAACAGGCACAAAAAGTAGAGAGAACATAAACTTACATACGCCCATCACCCACCTTCAAGAACCATCAATATTTTGCCATTTCATCTTCTTTCCCCTCCCCGTTGTGTTACTACTTTAAAAAAAATAACAGGTGATGAATAGCGTATTGTTTCATTCTTAAATATTACAATAAGCATCTAAAAAAAAAAGGGCGTGCATTTCTTTACATAACCACCATGCCTTTATCAAGTCTAACAAAATTAACAGAAATTCATTAATACCATCTAATAGCCAGTCTGTATTCAAATTTCCCCAATCGTCTCAAAAACAAGTTTTTACAGTGTTTTGTTTGAATCGAGATTCAGAGAAAGTACATTCATTGAATTTGGTTTGGGTTTTTATTATTCGTCTTTACAAACGGTAAAGCACGGGTGAGCGTGGGTGTGTGTGCTCAGGGGTAAGCACGATTCTGGGTTTTGACAAATGTTTAGAGTCGTGTAATCACTGCCACTGTCAGGATTCGTGGCAGTTCTATTACCTAAAAGATTCCCACGGGCTTTGGAGTCAAGGCATTGATTTTGATATCCCTGTATTTATTTTTCTAATGGGAAAAAAAGCAATTGTTTGAGGCCTGAAGTTATTCAAGACTGAGAGTCCACCAGCAAGAACCCAGTGTCAGGGAGGAGGAGACCTTGGCTCTGGGCCTTGGGCCTTCCTCTCCCTGAGCCTCAGTTTGCTCATCTGTAAGGTGGGTGCTGTGAGAACCCTGAGAGTTGGGAAGGGCATCCAGGAAGCTCTCGATTATGGCAGCGGTTGGTCTGACTGCCTTTTCTGCTTAATTTACAGCCCCTGAGGATGAGTCATCTCCTAGTCCAGGCACCGGGCCTACACAGAGCAGCCAGCTCTCTTTGTCTCCTCCCCTTCCCTCCCCCACAGACAATCCAACACTGTGTTCTGTGTTTCCTACCTTCAATACCACTTCCCCTAGCCCACAGTCCCCAGGGCCTGCCCCTCCTGGCCTTTCCAGGGCGGGACCCATCTCTGCAGCCTGGATCCCTGCCCGCCCACCTCCTCCCTGGGCTCCAGCCTGCCCTGGTGGTCTCCCTGGACACACTCCCACCCAGCCACCCAAGGGGACTTTCTAAATCTGACCAGAGCCTCCCCATCCTGAAAGATCACACAGGACGCCTGCCAAACACCTCCCTTCCCTATAGGACCAAGTTATTTCCAGTAATCATCAAGGAATGAAACGAACAATACTGATGGCCAGCAAAGAAATGTAAACAGTGAACATTTTCTTTTCTGGAACCTTGTATCTATAAAGTTGTGCCAGTAAAAATTAAATTAGAGAAGAAACATTACAGTACCAAATAAAAAAAGCACTGCTATTTATTCAAAGTTTATTGAAAAATTCGAAGTTTGAACTTGGATTCTTTGGTTACAGTCTGATAAAACACAATTTTATGTAAATAGCTATGAGTGTTTTTCTTCTTGAGGAGAGAGAGATTGGGAGGGAGGGAGAGATTGGGAGGGAGGGAGGGAAACAGGGAGAGAGAAACAGAGGCAGAGCGGGAGGGAGATTGGCCCCTCACACACAGGACCCTGGGCACTTGCGGGGCACGCTGCAAAGCCCCCTCCCCCAATCAGAGATTAGTACAAGGGTGTCGGGGTGTCATAGAAACATTATTTTCCTCTGCCGGGCTCCAACCGGAAGCCCGATCCCCTGCTCCCGCCCCTGCCTGCCGCCACGCTTCTCTCTTGGGGACCTCCTGCCTGGAACACGCGTGGGGCAATGTGCTTAACAAGCTGGGGGAAGGAACTGAGGCGGCGGGCAGGGCCCTTGCAGATATAAAAGCACATTGTGTTGGGAGGGAAGGACCTGGGGGTTGAGAATGTCCTGTTGCTCAAGCTGGGTGGTGGGGACAGACGGGTGTAGCTCATTGCTTTTTGCAACTGTTTTGGAAGTAGACACACATGCAGAAAAGTACGAACCATAGGTGTAACCATTAGATGATTTGTCGACAGCTAAACGCACCTGTGTCACCAGCTCCCAGTTCAAGAAACATTTCCAGCCCCCTAGGTGCCCCCGTGTGGTGGTTCCTCTCAGTCCCCTCCCCTCTCTCTAAGGTCACGGTCAATCTGACTTTTGCATGAGTGCGTGTGTGTGTGTGTGTGTGTGTGTGTGTGTGTGTGTGTGTGTTGGGGGGGTGGTACTTTGTTATGGCATTGTCATTCTGACTTCCGATTGATTGTGCCTATTTTGAGTTTTATATAAATGAAATCAGAAAATATGTTATCTTTAGTGTCTAGCTTTTTTTCACTCAACACGGTGGAAAAAATGCATCCTGGTTGTTGTGCGTGGTTATAGGTTATCCTCATTGCGGCCCACGATTGCACTGTGGGATGAGTTTATTTGCCTGTTTTCCTGTTGGTGGTGAGGGACTAAGCCATGTGGAAAGAGTCCGCCAGACAGAGGGAACAGACAGTGCAAAGGTCCTGAGGTGGGAACATGTCTGATATTTTACAGAAACAACAAGATGATCCGTGTGGCTGCGGAGGAGTGAGCGAGGCGGGGGTGGGGAAGACGGGGTCAGGGAGGGAACAAGAAGCAGATGGCGCAGTGTCTCTGGGCCACGGTGGGAACTTTGGCTTTCACTCTGGGTGATATGGAGCCCTGGAAGGTTCTAAGCAAGGGAGGGACTGGATTTAACTTGAGTGTTCTTAGAGTCCCTCTGGCTGCATGAGGAGGAGAGATTATGGGGACAGGGGTGGGAGCCAGAAGCCTGGGAGGAGGGGGACACCAGCATGGCAGTAGTCACGGTGGTGAGACAAATTTGGTCTCTGAATACATTGTGTGTATATGTGCTTTATGATGCATTTTATTTCCTTCCACAATTTTCCTTTAGCTTCTACCATCCTCATTTTTTTCTATGCTCTCATTTAAGCTTCTTGGAATTGGCTGCATTTTTGGTTTGGTTTTGTCTTATGTTTTCTCACTTTTCTTTTCCCTCTGCTAGTTTGGAATCTATGCACCACTTCTATTCTTTGAGTAGTAATCCTTGAAATTTTACCACACACATTTTAAAAAATCAGGTCTAAACTTTTAATCAAACGATATTTTGAATACCATTAATCATTTAAATAAAACAGTTATGTTTACAAAAATTGCAAACATTACATATGACATTTGAACTAATTAGTGAAGAGTGGCCAGGCACGGTGGCTCACGCCTGTAATCCTAGCACTCTGGGAGGCCGAGGTGG
>NW_012151174.1:797133-801433 GCF_000956105.1 Propithecus coquereli
GAGGACAGAGCAGGGTCAAGGCGATGACTACCAGGAGGTGGAAGTGGTCCAGTCACAGCAAAGGCAGACAGGTCAAGAGCAAAGGTCGTGGCAACAGTTTTTTTGGGATGCTCAAGGCATTTTGCTTGTTGACTTTCTGGAGGGCCAAAGAACGATAACATCTGCTTATTATGAGAGTGTTTTGAGAAAGTCGGCCAAAGCTTCAGCAGAAAAGCGCCCAGGAAACCTTCACCAAAGAGTCCTTCCCCACGAGGACAATGCTTCTCCTGATTTCTCTCACCAAACAAGGGCAATTTTCCGAGCGTTTCAACGGGAAATTATTAAGCATCCACTTTACAGTCCTGGTTTGGCTTTTTCTGACTGCTTTTTGTTTCCTGATCTCAAAAAAATCTGTAAATGGCACTCATACTTCTTCAGTTAATAATATAAAAAGACTGTAGCAACATGGATAAATTCCAGGGACCCTCAGTTCTTTAGGGATGGACTACACGGCTGGTATCATCGCCTCCAAAAGTGTCTTGAACTCGGTGGAGCTTATGTTCAGAAATAAAGTTTGTATTTTTTATTTTTATCTTTTAATTCCAGTTTTGCACGAACTTTTTGGAGTCCCCTTGTATGTACAAAGCAGCTTAGTGCCTGGCACATAGGAAGTGCCATTTACTTATTAGCTGTTGCTAATGATGATGAGGACGATGGTGACAGCAGTGCTGACAAATAGGATGATGACGATGACGACCCGGGTCTGCAAACCAAAAGGCTCCCAGAAGGAGCTCAGTACTCGCTGATGACTTTGTGAGCATCGGCCACTAGGGGGCGAGGCCGGCTTGGGTCGCCCCGGCGCGCTGTGACCATCAGGGGGCGCCGCGGCGCGTGTTCCCCGAGCGCGGTGGCTCCCCCTGGACTATTTCCCTCCGAACATTCCAGAGGAGAACAAGTCGGTCTCCGCCAGTACCAAAAGGCCCAGCGTCTGGGCTGGGGATTAGTGCAGGGGACGTAGGCAGGATAAAAACTAGATCTTTAGCACAATCTCCGGGCCCTGCGTGAGGTGAGAGGGGTGCGTGGATCTCAGAAGACAGCTGCCACCCCACCCACCCCAGGATGCTGAAATTAGACATCAAATTTTTCCAGCACTGTTGGCCACCCCTGTCCCAATTCCTGGGACATTTATACAGCAAGGTGGTTGTGGGGGGAGTGGGATAGCCATTGGAACTTCCAGGGAGGAAATGGGAATATTTGGAAATAGCCTTTGTTTGTTTGTGTGAGTTTTTCTTCTGTGAACGTCCAGAGCTTTCAACAGATCTTCAAAGGGATCTAGACCCGCGCAGACTGTTCAGAGCTTTACCTCTTTCTCCATGAAGCCTTCCCTGATACTGTGTCAGACTGGGTCGGGAGTCTTCTCTAGGCACCTATGGCCTCTGACCTTCCCTGCCACAGCCCTGGCCCCTCCGCCTGTGCCTCCCCCTTCCCAGCCCAGGCTCTCATGTGTAGCAACGTGTCTGTGTCCTCCACTGGTGCTCCATACAGGCAGGGGCCAGGAATTTCTTAGGCACCAAAAATGTCACCAGCATTGTCCAACACAGGACTGACATACCAAAAGAAAGATTTAAAAGATATTTGCCTTTCTTACCTCTAAGCCTTTGCAGATGTTGTTCCCTCCGCCCGGAAAACGGTCCCCGCGCCTTCATCTGGCTCATTTCCCTACATCGTTCAGGTCTCAGCTCAGACATCTCCTCCTCCAGAAGCCTTGCCCAGCTCCCACCCCCTACAGCTGCAAGTGGTTTGTTTGTGTTCCCAGCCCTTGCTTATTACAAAGCAGGTATTGTATGGAAAATATTTGTTGAATGAATGAATGAGGGGTTAGTGTTTGGGTTGAGTTTCCTGTACCAGCTAGAGAGGGTAACTTCCTGACCCTTTTTGTGGAGGTTTTTGTTTTTTATTTTCCTTTTTAATGCTTGAGTTACAATTCACATATCATACAACTCACCCCTTTAAAGTGTATAAATCAATGACTTTCAGTACAGATTTGTGCAACCATTGCCTCCTTTGTGGAGCCGCGAGACCCTTGTGGTCTGACACCTCTCCCCACCGAGGCCCCTGAGCTGGGTGTTTCTCATTGTTCAGTTGGAAGGGAGAGTGTCTGGGCTCCTCCTTCATCCCTGGGAGTGAGAATTGGTAAAGGACAAGACCTAGCCGTCTGCCCTCACCATCTGACCAGCCGCAGGGCTCAGCATCCCCTGGGAGGCTCAGGGTTATGACAGCAATGACTGAGCACTTGCTGTGTGCCAGGGGCCATTCTAAGCACTTGACAGATATAACAATTTATTTAACTGCCAGCAACAATCCTGTAGTATGATCCCCCACATGGCACTGGAGGGTCTTGGCAACGTGACCCCTCCTGATGCGCCAGAGGTGGGCAGGGAGTCAGGTCAAGAAGCAGCCTCCACCCCTCATTTATGCAACTTCAGCTGTGTCTGGAGGATTAAAAGTGGTGGCTCACAGGCCAGATATGTTTTCAATAACCACAGGTGGTTATTAAAAAATATATTATTATTACCAATGGGGAGATCTTCCTTCCTGTTCCACCCAGCCCTTAGGCAGAATGTCAGTTGTCGTGCTTTGGTTTTCTTATCCTGCTCCAGCTTCCCACTAACATCACTTGTCTGGTCCCTGAAGCATTGGAGTTTGAAACCCTGGGGAGAGATGCCCTAACAGGTAGGCGGAGATGACTCAGGAACAGTTTTTTTGTTGTTGTTTTCAGCCTGGCCCAGCCCAGTGAACCCCTTCACTCCCCAACCCTCCTCCCTCACCCCTGCTCTACGCTTACGCTGGTCCAGGCTGTTCTTGTTTTTGAGGGAGGGAGATTCTGGACTCCCCACATGGCCAAGTAGGCAGCGGGATTTGGGGGCGTCCCAGCTGGGTACTTGACCCGTCGCACACAGCTCATTCCCGCCTCCACCTGCCAAAACTGCCACTCCCTACTCTGTCCGCCGCCAATTCCCTCCAGCTGGGAATTGGCTGTGGACAGAATCCCAGGGACTCCTGCCTCCTCCCCATGCCCCACATGTCCCAGGATAGCTTAAGACTTCCTTGGGAAGGAAAGGAAATCTGGGGCGAGCGCTGGGAACAGGGTCTGAGGCCGCCTCCTTCCATCCTTCCCCGAGCCCCACGACAGGGGAAGAGCAGGCTCCAGGAAGATTTACTGGGAGAGTCAGTGGTATGAAAAATCCAGAGGCAAGATCTCTCTCGAGATTATAGAGAAAACGAAACAAAGAGAAGGAGAAAGAGAAAGACACACACCTAGACAGAGATGAAGAAACAGAGAGACATAGAGAACTGAGCAGGGAAAACAAAGGAGAAAGACCAGAGACAGAAAACAGAGAACGACACAGAGAGAAACAGAGATAGGAGGAGAAACAGAGACCAAGCAAGACAGAGACAGAGCAAGGGAGTCTGGGAAATTAAGAGTCAGACATGGCGTCCGACATGAGGCGGGACCTTTTTCGCGCCCTTCCTTGTGCGCCCCCTTAGCTGAGAATGTGGGTGGGTTGTCTCAGAGGCGCATGTACCAGGCTCTGTAAACCTTTATCTTGCTCTTGCCCTGTAATCCTATCTTTCTCTCCTCAATAAACCTCATTTTCGTGCTTGCCTTTAAAAAAAAGAAATGGGAAGGGAATGTAATTTAGTGACTGAAAGAACAAACTGAAGTCAGATTCCAGAAGCGGAAAGGCAGGCAGACGCCAAAGGTACAAAATAGGTGTTTTTTAATTGAAAATTTTATAAAAGGGAGCGGGAATGTGAAGGGGACGCTAGGCTAGGCCCGTGCCCGCAGCTGCGGAGGGAGGAGTGGGGTGGTTGGGGCAGTGAAGTCTTTCCGGGCTTCCAGGCGTCTGTCTGTCCGTCCCTCCCCTCGGTGCGGGCGGGAGGCTCCCTGCGCATGCGCACAGGCGGGCTGCAGGGTGTGCGCAGGCGTGGGTAGGCGACCCCCAGGCGCTGGGGCTCAGGCCCGGGGCCGCGCGGGCGCGCAGTGGTGTGCCTGATGCGTAGGTGCGAATCCCGGCCGGCAGATACAGCGGAAGGAGCCGTCGGTGTTGACGCAGCGCGCGTTGACGCAGAGCGGGGAGGCCGCCTGGGCCTCATCACACTCGTTGATGTCTGGGGAGGGGGGGTACAAGGAGCGCTGCTCAAGACTGGGGACCCATGGCCGGGCGCGGTGGCTCACGCCTGTAATCCTAGCACTCTTGGGAGGCCGAGGCGGGAGGATCGCTCAAAGCCAGGAGTTCAAGACCAGCCTGAGCAAGAG
>NW_012151174.1:801483-801911 GCF_000956105.1 Propithecus coquereli
TGGATTTGTAGATAGATGTTCCAGGTAATAAAGGAACTTTCAGAGATGGGTCGAAATCCAATGGTATCCATGTAAACTAGCTCCTGTGACCTGGAAAAGACCCCAAAAAGGCAATGCAGGAGATGAGAGTATTTATTTGCCATGGTTGTGGTTGTGATGTGCTTGCTACTTAATAATAATAAATAACAACCAAAAAAAATAAGTGACAAGATGATGTTGAAGATGAAGCCTGAAGTGGCAGAACATCCACATCAATTTGTGAGGAAAAAATTCAATCTCGTTCATGCTCTAATTGAACAAGACTGACCGTTAACAGCAGAAACAACAGCCAATGCCATAGACATCTCCGTTGGTTCAGCTTACACATTTTGACTGAAAAATTAAAGTGGAGCAAACTTTCCACTGGATGGGTGCCAAAACTGTCGTGT
>NW_012151174.1:811870-860116 GCF_000956105.1 Propithecus coquereli
CCCTTCTCAGTCCCTTAGGCTTTGGAGGCAGAGGAGCACGGATGTTGAGCCTCTCATTTGGAGTTGAATCCGGCCTCTGCCTCCTGCTGACTTTGTGAGTCTGGGTAGGTGGCTTAACCTCTCTGTGCCTCAGCTTCGTGTTCCGTAAGATGGGTATGGTAGCCGCTGCTACACTAAATTTTTGTTAGGCAAGTAATACTGATGATGTTTTAAGGACATTACTAGCGTTAACTTTATCCTAATAACCCTATGAGGTAGGTACTGTGATCCTGTTTTACATAATGTGCAAACTGAGGCCAGCACGGGAAAGCGCCTTGCCCAGTGTCGTTAAGCAGCAAGCCCACACTCTGCCCAGTGAATTCTCAGGCCAGCTGGCTGCGATTTCTTGGATATGAGACCTTGGGGAAGTCAACTGTATTTTCTGAGCCTCGGTTTACACATAGGTTTTTAGTGTTATTGTCAGTCAGTGCTAATGATGTTGACAACAAATCTACGAAATGGGTTCTTTGACTATACCCCCTTTTCAGATAAGAACAACTAAGTAAGGGACAGTGACCTGTCCAGGGTCACGCAGCAAGTGGCTGGACTGAGCCTAAGGTCTATTAAACTTCCCCAGAGTTCTCGATTTTCATCACTAGGCTTTACTACTGTCTAAACTAAGTGGTGGCCAAATGCAGTGGCTCATGCCTATAATCCCAACACTTTGAGAGTCTGAAGTGGGAGGATTACTTGAGGCCAGGAGCTCAAGACTAGCCTGGGCAACACTGCAAGACCCCTGTCTCTACAAAAAAAATTTAAAAATTAGCTGGGCTTGGTGGCACACGCCTGTAGTTCTACCTACTCCGGAGGCCGAGATGGGAGGATGACTTGAGCCCAGGAGTTTGGGGTTACAGTAAGCTGTGATCTCTAGCCACTGCACTCCAGCTCCTGCAATAGAGCCAGACCCTGTCTCTAAAAAAATAAAATAAAAATAAATAAACTTGGCAGACGTGATTAATATTCCTATTTTACAGATGAGAAGACAGGCTCTCCAAAGAGGTCATGCAAGGTAACCGCTGGTGATCCTGAGAAGTCACACCTAAAGGGTTCTACCCCTCCGTCCTGTTTCAAGGCATCAAGCCCTGCCTTCCTTGCTCCTTGACACCGCCTTCTTCATCAAGCCCCGCCCCATGCAAGAATTACTCTCTCCCTCTGGGCTGGCCTGTTCCCTGATGTGAGGTCCCTACACACCCGCCTCTAGCCAGCGCTTCCTCCCTCTCTGGTCCAGCCCTACCTCTCCCCGCGAAACATGGCCCCAGCCCCGCCCCTCACCGACGCAGGCCATGCGGGTCATGTCCAGACGGTAGCCGTCGAAGCAGCGGCAGGTGAAGCCTTCGGGGACGCGCACGCAGCGGCCGTTGGCACAGCCGTCCACAATCCCGCACTCCTCTGCCTCCAGCTCTTCATAGGGCTCAGCCAGGGCGCCTGTGGGGCAGGCGGGGACCCCGTGACGGGAGGTCTCTGCCTTCCGTCCCAAATCCCCCCACGGTGGGTGCGTCATTCTAAACTGCCCACCCCGCTCCAGGGCTCTGGGGGGCGCTGTGGGGCCAGGAGGTTCACCTCGTTGGGCCCTCCCCAGCCTTTCTTCTGTCCCCATCTCTTTCTTTGCCGGTCTACACGTATTTCTCTGTTCCTCTTCGTCTCCTCGTCGTCGCTGATCTGCTCTCCGTCGCTCTCTCTGATGGTACCTGTTCCCCATCTCTCTGACGCTGTCCCTCCTCCTGCCTTCTCTGTTTCCCTACCTCCTCTCTTTGTCTCTCTGCGCACCTCGCTCCTCATCTCAGCCTCCGTCATTCTCGCGGTGCTCACCAGTGTAGCCTCCACCTTCAGGTGACTCCTCAGGCTCTGGGAAGGAGCCACGGGTATCGCGGGACCGATAGGGCCAGCGGGTGCCCGGGCTCGGTGGAGCAGGAGCCTCGGATTCGCCATAGGGGCCACCGTCGTCCTCAAAGTCAGGCATGTTGAAGGGTGGCGCCCCATAAGGGGCCTCCCGGCGGGCGAAGGGCCCAGGTGGCAGTGGGTAGGGGTCGTAGGGTAGCACAGGTGGTGCATACAACTCGGGCCCATATGGGAGGCCCTGGTAAGGCGGACCTAAGTCTGGGCCATACTCATAGGGGAGCCCAAAGCCACCTGGTCGTGGGGGGCCATATGCAGGAGGGCGCAGCACATTGCACAGAGCCTCAAAGTCATCTGTGAACGGGAGCCAAGCCGAACAATCAGAGGCAGGGGACATCACGGGAAAAGGCTTTGGGCTGGGCCTGGGAATGGGAGGGGCCTGAAGGGAGGGGATTGGAGGGGCGGGATCAGGGTTTTCTGGAGCCCGGAGTGAAGGTCTGAGGGCTGGGATGGGATTCCGAGGTGATGGGATCAAGGGTACTAAAAACTTCAGCTAAGAATCAGGGTCCAAGGTGCTAGAATTTGGGGACTCACAGGAGCAAGGACTAGGGACCTGAAGAAATGAGAATGTTTTATGGGCCAGGACTGGGGAATCCCAGGGATTGCTACTGGGGGCCTGAGAGGCCAGGATGCATAGGAAAGGGTCTGAGCCACTAGGACCAGAGGTCTGAGGACCCAGGGCTGCGTTCCCAAGGATTGAGTTTTAAGAACCAAGACTTGGGGATCCCTGGGGTTGTGTACTGGGGTCTTAGACACCTGGGTGTGGGTGTCCAAAGCAATGAGACTTGGATGTCTGTGCGGCAATGACCAGCGAGTCTTTGGGCCAGGATGGTGGGGTCTAAGCAACTGGTATTTCAGGTCTAAGGGTCCAGGATTTGGGGGAAGACATCTCATAGGCTGTGTCTTGGGGTTTTGGAGACCAGGAGTTGAGGCTATGAGAGCCCAGATCTCAGAGGCCTATGGGGCTGGCACTATAGGATCTGCTGAGTCAGGCCTTGAGATTTCTGTGGCTGAGACTTGGAAGTCTTAGGGATGTGACTTGGGGACCAAGATTTTTGGATGAGCTGTGTGACATGAGGATCTAAGGGGCCTACTTTGGGGGGATCTGGGGTTCTCAAGCTGGGGATTTGAGGGCCTGGATTTGGAGCCTAAGGGGCAGGGCCTCTGAGTACAGCCTAGGCTGGTGGCAGTACCTGAGTCCTGGGCGGGACAGAGGGCACAGTCCATGCCCCAGGCCTCTCCATAGAGGCAGCAGCACTCTGTGTAGGTGGCCTGACGGTCCAGCCAAGGGCGACTGCACACGAGGTCAGCCCCTACTTCCTGCCAGCACACTCCCAGATTGTCATCTGTGGGTGGAGACAGCATGCATCAGACTGGGACTGGCACTCAGGTCCTCCCGAGTGCTGGGCCTCCCCCCTGCAGGGGGCAGCCCAGCCACTCTCTGCCTGTCCACAAATCCTTCTCATCAGCTGTGATTTGACTTCTGGAAGTCCTCTGAGGTCGCTCCAGGGTTCTGGATTGAGGACGAGGATTGTTCTGGCATGAGGTTGTCATCGAGGAGAAGAGGGCAGAGGAAGGGGTCTACTGACTTGGGGAGAGGGTCTGAGAGGGTTTCTACCTATGTCTGGCCTCTGAGACCCACAGAGGTTGGAAAGAGACAGAGACCCAGAGACCCACAGATAAACAGTAGCAGGTAACACCCATTTAGCACTTAGTAAGACCAGGCTCCATACCGTCCTTAAAATACAATTCCTTGTGAGTAAAAAAAGAAAAAAAATAAAGTAAAATTCCTTGTAACAAAAAACACTTGTACCTCCTAAACGTTTGGAAATTTTTAAAAAATTCGTTTTTAAATAAATAAAATTCCTCACAGCCACCCTGGAAGGCTGGGGCTATTCACCCAATGTGCAGAAAGGAAACTGGAGTCCAAGAGACGATGTGCAAAGATTATCTGCTCGCCTCGGAGACACACACAGAGTTAGGCTAAGTGGGGTCAGGCTGGGCGTGTTTGAGCCGCGAGCTCGGGGGCGTGGCCTTCGTGTGGGCGTGGCCTGGGTGCAGATGCCAGGCTGAGCCAAGGGAATAGGGCCTTGGATGGCGTGGGCGGGGCGGGGCAGACTTAGGGGCGGGATTACCGAGGCTCTGGCTCTCGTTGGAGACGCAGCGGCGCTGCGAGCCGTCCAGCACTAATGGGGGCTCGCAAGTGCAGTGATAAGAGCCCACCGTGTTGACGCAGCTGCCGCCCTCACAAGCTGGCTCCTCATCGGCGCACTCGTCATTATCTACGGAGGCAGGGGGAGGCTGGTTAAGAGGCAGCCCCCTCAACATCTCCTGCCGTTTCCCATCTCTCTCCCCAGCGCATTGACAGTGTGATAGATGGAGTCTAGACTCCAGGAAGGATTTCCCGCTGGTGGTGGCCACATTCCAGACAGGGGCTGGCATGGCCCGGGGTTGGGGAGAGTCGTCGGGGGATGGTGGAGTCGGGGCTCCTACCGATGCACTCCAGCCGCTGTGTATGGTAGTAGTAGCCGTTGCTGCAATAACACGAGTAGCCCGGGGCCGTATTCACGCACACGCCACTCTTGCACACCTGGTCTCGGAAGAGCTGGCATTCGTCCACGTCTGTGCGAAGGGTAGAGAAGGATGGGAGTGGGTGGGATGGGTGAGTGCGAGAGGGCAGGGCATGACTTGGCAAGACGGACAGAGATGGTGATAGAGACCAAGAAATAGAGACAGAGACAGAGACAGAGGACAGGGGTGGGGCGGGGGAGACAGAGACACAGAAAAAGACAGGGTGAGAGACAGAGATAAAGCAAGCAGAAAGAGACTTGGGGGCTGAGGATGGCTAGGGGTTGAAGGCTCACCTCTCCGGAGGCTCAGGTCTCCACTGGGCGCCAGGTAGCCCCGGCCGTGGGGGCACAGTGACTGGTACTCAGCTGCACACAGAGACAAGGCTGAGCCCAGACCCAGGAATCCCAGCCCAGCCCAGGGTCCTGGCTCCATGTCTGCTTGTGCCCACTTTTCTCAGTGCCCCATGCCTGTCCTCAGGCCCCGTGCCTGCTTGTGCCGACCTCTCAGCCTCATACCCATCCATGCCCACCATGCTGGTAGCTCCCTCTTGCCTTGGAAGTACCAGTACCTCAATCCCATGTGCAAATGTGTCCCCTTTCCCAGTCCTGTACGCCAACCGGTATTTCTACCCAAACCCTCAGCCCTGGGTCCACCATCAGCCCATGCTCACCTGTCTCGGTGCTTGGGCACTGCTGGATACGGCAACCACTGCCCCAACCCTCACCCACAGTACAGCAGCACTCCTGCCACGTCACGTTCCGGGCCAGGATATTGTCACATGCATCTGGGGCCGCTGTGTCAAAGTAGCATTCCCGGCGCCCGCTACCCACAGGGCCCTGCCTAGGCATGCTGGGCCGGCGGGGCACGGGTGGCGGGGGTGGCCTGGCTGGCAGACTGGGGCTGGCCGGTGCCTGGGGCTGCGAGCCTGGGAATGTGCCTGGGGAGACAAGGAGCTTTTAGCCCAGTGTGGGCTGAGCCCCCAGCCGCCCATATCATAGATGGGGAAACTGAGGCCCAGAGAGGACCAGCCATCAGTGGTAGAACCAGACTCCACACCTCTCACCCATCTGTCCTTGTCTCTCTTTCTCCCAGTCTCACCTCCTATCATCTCAGCACCTCCCCATTTCACACTTTCCCATCCTTGCGGCTGCAGCGTGGGGTGGGAGGAGATGGGACATCCCTGACCCCCTGGATGCCTCCCGTCCCCTGCCCTGCCCCCTCATCTTCACACCCCAAACAGGCACAGAAACAGGCACTATCCCAAAACCTAGGCCTTGTCTTGGCCACAGCTTCCCCACGCAGGTAGCCCCGCAGCTTGTTCACATGCCCTCTTGGACGTTTCTCCCGCCGCCACCCATGGCCCCTGCCTTGATCCAGCTCTGTCCTCTCCCACCTCGATCCCTGCCCCAGCCTGCTCTAGGCTTCCAGCTTCCAGTGTCACCCTTTTCCGTCACCTTCACATAGCAGCCAGAGGGAGGTTTCAGAATTCAATTATATACCCTTTCTGCTCAAAGCCCTCCCATGGTGCCACAGTGCCCTGGGGAAAAGGCCAACCTGACCACGGTAAATCAGTGTGCCCTGGCGCCTGCCTCCTTCTCTGGCCTTGTCTCTCACCATTCCTTCCTTTGCTCTCTATATCATGCCATGTTGAGCTTATTTCAGTTCCTCAAACATGCCAGGTACTCTCTTGCTCTGCCAGGCTTTGCCCTTGCTCTCTCTTCTACTCCTGTGGTCCCCAACCCCTGGGCGGCAGACCGGTACCAGTCCCTGGCCTGTTAGGAACCGGGCCGCACAGCAGGAGGTTAGCCACGGAGCGAGAGAAGCTTCATCTGTATTTACAGCCGCTCCCCATCGCTCGCATCACCACATAAGCTCCGTCTCCCCCTCCCCTGTCTGTGGAAAAATTGCCTTCCGTGAAATCGGTCCCTGGTGCCAAAAAGGTTGGGGACCTCTGTTCTACCCAGAATGCCCTCCTCACACAGTGCACCTCGCTCATTTCTATTCATCCTACTGCTCTCGGTTCAGACGTCCTCTCCTGCAGGAAGCCCTCCCTAACCCCTTCTCAGGCTGGGCCAGGCACCTCCTCCAAAACCCCCTTCTTGTTCCCTCTGGCTTGTGCTTCTTCCCTCCTAGTCCTGATTTCTCTAGATGGTCACTATCTAGACAATTGGCATGTGAGCCCGAGGACAGAGATCTTTCCTGGTCACTACTGTATCCCTAGTGCCCAGTGTAGGACCTGAGCCTAGTGGATGCCCTGTGAACATTGGTTGAATGAAGGAATCTGGTAGAATTGCAGCCAGGATCCTGACACAGCCTGGCCACCCATGTTAACCCATGTGTTTTTTGTTGATGCTTAAAACAACAGCATGTCGCTGATGGCAGCTGTCCACAGCAGGAATGGTTAGACCACATCATTTGCCTGCAGGGCCAGCAGCTGTTAAGTAGACACATCAGTCTCACCAGCAGAAGTCCGTGGGGGAACACAGCGGCCAGTCATGGGGTCAAACTCCTCCGGGCTGGTGGGGCAGACACAGAGGAAGGAGCCTTCGACATTTTCACACAGGGCAGCTCCACATACACCCTGTAGTGTTTCACACTCATTCACATCTGCGAGCAGGAGACAACAGGGGAGAAGGAGTCAATGATTATAAGCTTCTGTGATTCCAAAGATCCAAGTCTGAGCTTTCCAATAGGGCGGGTATATTTAATAGACCAGATCCTACCTTCTCCTTTTCTTCTGGTGACAACCCCTGAATTTCCCTTGGGAACCCAATGTTCCTCCATTTTCAACCCATGTACTTTGAGTAGGACTAAATCTACTCTGAGGGGTGGGCACAAGTGCTAGACATGACCAATCAGATTGCTGTATTTCTCTGGTTCAGAGATAGGAAGTGACCATATTGGACCAATCAAAGCCAGGCCTGGGACTTTTGCTAGAAATGTTGAAAAAGAACCTCCCTCTTTGGTTCTAAGGTTGCCAAGCTGAGGATGTTAGCCCAGAGGTGCTAGCGCCACCTTTGTCACTGTGAAAAGAGAGTCTGCCTGAAAATAAGTCCAACAGAGGAAAGAAGAGTTGAGAGAAGGAGACAGAAATAGCTTTGTTAAAATTCTTGGATCCAGTTATGTCTGAAATTCGAATATATCCCAGGACTTTGCAGTTTTAATGCCTTTTTAGAGAAATAAAGCCTGTTATATTTGTATTTATGAAAACTTAGAGAATGTATGATTAAGATTCATGCACTTCACTGTATATAAATTGAACCTCAAATGAAAATATCTCTAAACATGTGCTGAACTCTGGTTAATGATATGCATACTGAAGAATTTAGGGGAAAGTGTACTGATGCCTGCAATTTACTTTTAAATCTGCCCCCCAAAAGTAGATGGATTAACAGAAAGCAAGTAAAAATAAAATGATAATATTATAATCAAGATCATGGCTACAATTCTACAATTCTTTCAGTTTGCTATGTTTAGGAATTTTCCTCATAAAACGTTAGGAAAAAATAATGTTTATGTACACTTAAGATTAGTGTATTTTATACATTCTATGCATTTTTTAAAGCATGGACACAAAAATAAAACCTGAATAAGGTTTCTGTCACTTGCCACTAGAATAGCTTTGACTGATATGGAGAAGAGATTATGTTCCAAGGTCTAAATTTCACAACCCTGAAGTTCACATTTGTTCAGAGGTATGGAGAGGGGCAGGGCCTAACCAACCTCTCCCCCACAACCCTGTCCCAACCACTCCCTGGAGCCCCGTACCCACGCAGTGACGCCCGTCCCGCGCCCCCTCGTAGCCCTGGTCACAGAGGCACTGGAAGGAGCCAGGCAGGTTCTGGCACACAGCATGGGCGCCACAGAAGGACCGGTTCCGGCATTCGTCCACATCTGCAACCATCAGACAGTCAGGCCATTGCTGGACCTTCTACCACCTCCGCATCTCACCCGATGCCCAATGGACACCCACCCTGGCATCCGCCTCCTGGCGTGGGCTGATAGCCAGGGTCACAAGCAGGCGTGCAGCGGTAGGAGCCAGGGGTGTTCTCACAACGCTGGGCTCCACAAATCTCAGGGCCATACTCTTGGCACTCATCCACGTCTGCAGGAAGAGTGAGGGAGCGAAGGAGGGGAAGGGAATCAAGGCCTGGAAATCGCAGATTCCTCACACCACTTCAAGTCCCACTGACTGGACTAAGAAGTCTCTAGGAATCTGGTATTCTAGGAGCCTGAGCTTTTAAAGAACAAGTGCTGATAACTCTTACATTCTCACTGCCATTTCTCAAATAGCCCAAACGTGGTCCTACCTCAGGGCCTTTGCACTTGCAGTCCCTTCTGCCAGGAACACTGTCCTCAGCTATGTGCATGGCTCCCTCCTCCCTTCGCTCAGGTGTCTAGGTCAAGCCCTCCTAGCATTCCTCCTCCCACCGCCCTGTCATCTCTGTCCATCTATCCTGCTTTATTTTCCTTCTTAAACCTGGCAATGTATTATATCCACATATCTCTTGGTACGCCCATATTGCCTCCCTAGAACACAAACTCCACAACGGCAGGGATTTGTGTCTGTTTTATTCCTCCCTATATTCCCAGGGCATAGAACAGTGCCTGACACATAGTAGGGGCCTAAAAAAGTATTTGTTGAATAAATCTTGAATTTATTTACATAGTTATTATCTGCTTTCTCCCCCTACAATGTTAACTCCATGAGTACAGGGGTTTCGTGTGACTCATTTCCTGTTGCGCCCTCAGTGTCTGGCATACAGCAGGTGCTTAATGAATTCCTGTGAAATTAATGAATGAGGTCTCATGAAACGAGACTTCCACGAGTCAGAGGTCTAGTAATCAGAGAGTCAAAGGCAGCCCACTGTTGTTTCGTGTGTTCCATAAAATGCCCACCTACACGCCATTCCTATCCCTGCCCCCCAAAATATGTATATACTGTAGGTAAGATTAGGCCAACCTCCTGCCTCGGTCAGCTCCTGCTGGAGTCTGGCAGAGGAAGGAGGAAATGGAGGAGCTGAGATGGGAAGTGGGGGGCCTAGAAATTCTGAAGGGCTGGAGGAGTCTGACCAATGGAAATGGACAGTCTGGAGAGATAACCCCAGGACAGAGCTTCAACTGGCAGGAGCCAACTCCTGGGGAATTTCACACTGGGAATTTTGCACTGGGAAAGGATGGGGCCCTGGCAGCCAGGATTGAGCCTTCCTGGAGAGGCATCGGGAAGTAGATAAGTAGTGGAGGGTGGGGAGAGGACACGCCCAAACTTCTACTAGGAAAAGAAGGGGCCTGAAGAGGGAGTTTTAATCCATAGGCGGAGTGGAAAGGCTGGGGCCTAAGAGTTTCACTGTGTCTTTCGCGGGTGTCTGGCCTACAGTGCAGACTGGGCTCAGGCTGCAGAGGGGGCATGGCTGCTTCCGGAAGTGGGGCTTGGATTGGAAGCGGGGCTTGGACAGGTTCCTGGTAGAAGTGTCTCCCCAAAACCCCACCCCGCGCCTCCACAACAAAGTACAAACCACAGTGGTGGCTTACTCCCACCGCAGAGATATGGTGAGGGGGGAAAGGGTGCGTTAGTTGGGGGCCCCTTCCCTTCCCCCAAGTCTTGTGAGGCAGGGCTCTCCTCTTTGGTCCCCAAGGGAGCAGACTCCAGCAACCCGATGTAAGAGCTGGCGGAGGGGGCAGGGAGTAGTCTCACCGTCACAGGTGCCCTCGGGGCCGGCGTGGTAGCCAGGATCGCAGTCCCGGACACAGCGATAGGAGCCAGGGGAATTCTCACAGCGCTGGGACCCGCACAGGGCCAGGCCCTGCTCGCGACATTCGTCCACGTCTGCGGAGGGAGGCAGGGCGGTCAGATGGGGAAGCAGGGGAGGGGGTAGGGGAGGCAAGGAGGGGAGGGTTAGGGTTAGGGTTAGGGTTAGGGCGGAGAAGGGGGAGATAGAGGAAGCAGAGGAGAAGAGGAGGCCAAGAGAGGGGGCTGGGACAGTAAGGGGAGGAAGCAGAGGAAAGGCCGAGGTGGGAGGCAAATGGGGGAGCCAGGGAGTCAGAAGGGGGAGGCATCAGACCGGGCATCAGGCGGGCCTCTCACCGAGACAGGAGGCGAGGTCTGGGCCCGCACGGTGTCCCGGAGGACAGATGCACTCGAAGGAGCCGTCGGTGTTGGTACAGATGCCGCTCTGGCAAAGGTCCTCCTCGCTGCACTCGTCCACGTCTGCGGGACAGGGCGTCCGAAAGCCCGGCCCACCTCTTCCTCCGCTTAACGCTCCAGGCCACACCCCTCCACCCCTTCCCCGCCCCCTGGCTCCCGGGCCTTTCAAGTCTCCAGCAACCTGCCTTAGGCCCCGCCCCTCCCCGTAAGCCCCACCCACGGCAGGTTCAGGACCAATCCTTGCCAATCACGGCCCAACTGTCCAGACACCGCCCTTTCCCCGCCACGCCCCGCCCCTGCCCGGTCGCCGCCTTGAGACTCCTGCAAGCTGGGTCCCCGGAACACGTGGAAACCCCAGCCAGAAATTCGTTTTCCCTCTTCTCCCTGTCCCGCCTTTTCCTGCCACAAGCCCCGCCTTTCCGGGCCCAGGCCCAGCGTGGGTACGAACCGAGGCAAGAGGCTCCGCGGGGTCCGGGCCGGTAACCGGGCGCGCAAGTACAGGCAAAGGAGCCGTCCGTGTTTAGGCACTCGCCATGAGGAAAGCAAAAATCGCCCTCCAGGCACTCGTTCACGTCTAGGGTACGCCAGAGATTGGGCGGGGTCACCCGACCGTCCCTCCAAAACCTAAGCCTCGCCCACAAAGCGGTAACCCCACCCTCAAGCCGCACCCCCGAGGGCCGGTCCCGAAGCTTCTTCCACAGCGCTTTAGTCCAGCTTCCACCTGTCCAGAAGAAGGCTTTGCCCAGGAACCCAGGCCCCACTCCCAGGCCCTCCGGCCAGTCCTCACGCTGCCCACCTGCGCAGGGTCCAGGCCGACCCGACGGCGCCCGGTAGCCTGGCGCGCAGCTGCAGCGGAAGGAGCCTTCGGTGTTAGTGCAGTGGCCATGAGGACCACAGGGGGCACCGGAACTGCATTCGTCCACATCTGTGGGAGCAGAGATTTCAGAAGGGGTCCAGGCTAAGGACACATCGGTCGAATCCCCTTGAAGAAGGGGGTCTGGGGGAGGTGGTGGAAAGTGTCTTAAGTTGGGGACGGGGTGAGGGCTCCATGGCAGAGGTGGGTAGGGCGGACCTAGGTTCCCTGGTTCTTGGGACCACAGTGGGGAGTCCTGTGGGTCTGGGTTTCCAGGAACTCTCTGCGCCAGGATCCCGGGGTCAAGGGAAGGGACTCTGGATTGCAACAGGCATCAGAAATTAACCAGGATAAGGAATCAGTCAAGTGTTGTAAACCAGGATCATTAGATGGGATTCTGCTGAAGCAGAATGGGTTAGAGTCAGTGACTGGAATCTGAGACCAATCTGGGTCAGAGGTTACAGTCAGGGTCAAGAATTTGCCTCAAGTCAGGGGTCAGGGGCAGGGATCACAAACCCAATCAGGTTCCAGGGAAGGGATTCTGAGATGGGGCAGGGGCAGTGAAAGAGACAGGATCAAGAGGCACACAGAGTCAGGGCTGTGGTCAGGGTTATAGTTAAGGGTTATGATTAGGGTCAAATGTCACAGTCAAATTCAGGGGTATGCGTTCAGAGCCAGGGGATAGTCAGAATCAGGAGGGCCACAGTTGCTGTCAGGGATGTGGGTAGGGGTTATCAGCAAGGGTCAAATGTCACAGTCAAGTGGAGTGTCAGGGTCACAGAGTCAGGAGTCACGTTCAGGGTCAAGAGTTGTGGTTCAGGTCAGGGATTGCGGTCTGGGTCAGAAGTCCATAGTCTAATGGGGAGTCACAGTTAGACTCTAGGGGTTGTGGTCCAGGTAAGGGGATTGAGGTCCAAGAGGTTATAGGCCAGGTCATAGTTGTCCAGGTCAAGGGTCACGGCCAGGGCCTGGTCTCACCAGTGCATCTGCCACGGTGCAGGTGGTGGCCAGCAGGACAGGCCCTGCACTGGAAGGAGCCGGGTGAGTTCACACATTCCTGCCCAGGACATGCCAGGTGGTTCTCACACTCATCCACATCTGGGAGGCAGGGGAGAGGGTGGCCTTGAAGGAGCGACCCAACGCCCCCCTCACCCATCGACAGTCCTCCCTCCCTCGCCGGCCTCACCCTCGCACTCGGAGCCAGCGACGTTGGGTTGGAAGCCCGTGGGGCAGACACACTGGAAGCTGCCTTCTGTGTTCTCACACCGGCCGTAGGCGCAGGGCGGGGGGCTACGGGCACACTCGTCCACATCTGAGGCAGAGGGGACTGGTCGGGCTGAGGACCCATCTCCATTGCCTACTACCCACCCCAACATTCCAGTCCTGAGCCAGCCTCCTGAACTGTGCCCAGGCTGCTCCCCACTTCTGGTGGAAAAACCCCTGTCTCCTTATTCAATGTTCTCTCCAGCTGCTAGAGTGAGGCTGATGCACCCCCTCCTCCAGGTTGCCTTCCCTGCCTCAGTTGACCCTCCTCAGAGTTCCCACGAGCACAAGAATACCGTTCGAAAAGGAAGGAGGAATGAGGAGCACTGTCTTATTGTGGAGAAAGGGGAGAAGACTCTGGAGTAAGACCCTTGCCACCCTCTCAGTACGCCCCGCCCACCCTCCATCACTGAGCCCCATCGCTCTGTCTCTCTGCCCCCCAATAATGTCTCTCCAGTCCCCATAGCAAACGGTCATGAAGTGGGGTTGGACTCCGCACCCTCACCTTGGCAGGGCGCCCCCGGCCCTCGGGAGTGGAAGCCAGCAGGGCAGGCGCAGTGATAGGAGCCAGCCGTGTTGTCGCAGCGGCCTGGCCCGCAGGGCGGCGGCTCCTGGGCACATTCATCCACATCCTCTTCACACGCCGAGCCCCGGAAGCCAGCCGGGCAAACACAGCGGAAAGAGCCGGGCAGGTTCTCACAGACTCCCCGGCCGCAGAGGCCCGGGCTCTGGGCGCACTCGTCCACATCTGCTCGGCGCAAGGAGCCGGGGTCCTTTATGACCTCCCGTGCTCCACGCTGCCTCCCTGACCTCCATCGCTTTGACTTTCCACCCTGCATCATTCTGCCACCCTGTCCCCATCACCCTGCTCTCCATCCTCCCCCACTCTGCCTCTTGTCTCCATCATTCGGACTCTACAACCCCCAACCGTCCCTGTTGAGCTGCCTGGCTCGCTCCTAAAACTCTGCTTCTCCAGTCCGCGTGAGTCGGCCTCCTTCTCCCCAGTCCTCCATAAATCTCCCCCTTCCCCATCACTGATATCGCCAGCGCTGCGCTCTGCTGCCCCATCCTCCGTGACTCAGCCTTTCTGTTTCCCTCACTTGGCCTCTCCATCCACAGGTCACTGTCCCTACAGCCATCAGGCCACGCGTCTGGCTCTCAGAACCTGGCCTCTGTCTCCCATCGATCAGGCTCTCTTTGCCCCATTGCCCAGTCTCTGCAACCCTCGTCACTGCTGCTCTACCCTTCCTCTCGGCCCCTCCCAGTCCCTCACCCTGGCAGCTGGCTCCGTGCGGCGCAGCCTGGTACCCGGCCGGGCACACGCACAGGAAGCTGCCTGGCGTGTTCTCACAGCGCCCGAGGTCACAGGGCGGCGGCACGCGGTGGCACTCGTCCACGTCTGTGGGCACAAAGCAGGCGGCTGGGACTGGGGCAGACAGTCCCCGGAGAAGTCCCCCGGGGAGACGGGGGTAGGGGGAAAGACAGGGCGGGACCAAGCCTGGGTTGGAGCCGGGTGGGGGCGGGACCGGAGGCGGTAGGCGGGGCTCGGAATGGGTAGGCTTAAGGCAAAGGCGGGGCTTGAGCAAGGAGGGCAGGACAAGAGTTGGGGATCGGGCCAAGATAGAGGCGGAGAGGGGCACTATGAGAGGGGGCGAACTGGGGAAGGCAGGGCCTGGGTAGGGCAAGGGCGGGAACGGAAACTTTGGGACCCGAGGAAAGGCAAGGCAGGAACGGGGCTACAGAAGGAAGGAGCACTTGGGGATGGGGCTCTGGCAGGGCTGGAACCGAGGGCCGTGGTCAGGAGATTGATTGCAGCAGTATGTGGGACAGGGAAGGAAACTGGCCTGGGATAGGGAAGGGGCGGGGCCGATAGGGGCGGGGCTGGGTCGCAGGGGAGGCGGGGCGATAGTAGAGCCAGACCGGGGCCAGTCTGGGGGCCGGGCAGGGGTGAGGATGCAGGGACGGCGGGAGCTGTCGCGGGCGGGGCGAGGCCGGGGAGGGGAGCCAGGGCAGGGCAGTGCGGTAGTAGGGCCAAACCCTCCAGGGGAAGCGTGGGAGGGCGGGAGCGAGACCCAGACAGGCGTAGGTAGGGCCTGGAGCCCGGTGGGGCAGATTTCTCACCCAGACACTCCGTAGCCCTCGGGCCAGCTCGGAAGCCCGGGCCGCACACGCAGCGGAAGCTGCCTGGTGTGTTCTCGCAGCGTCCGGGAGCACAGGGCAGGGGCACGCGGCGACATTCGTCCACGTCTTGGGGCACGGAGGGGGCTGGTCACGAGGGGAAGGGGCGGAGCACCCACACACACACCGCCCTGCCTCCGCCCACTCCCTCCACCCTGCTCACCGATGCAGCGGGTGCCCTGGGGGCTGAGCCTAAAGCCGGAGTCGCAAGCGCAGGTGTAGCCACCGGGCCGGGGTATGCAGCGTCCTGGGCCGCAGACCTGGGGATTGCGCTGACACATGCCCGAGGAAGGACCTGGGGGGTCCAGTCAGCCAGGTTCCCCCATCTCTGAATCCTCTGTCCCTTTCATCCCAGTACAATCCTCTCAGGTCCTGTGCCTAAAACACCTTCACCGATGTCCCTTCCCCACAGCCCAGTCTTCTGCCTTTGACCCGCATCTCCTTTACCATGGAACGTTCTCATCAGATCCTCTGCCTGAATCCCCCCAAAATGCCACTCTAAGGTCTCCATCTTCAAATATGTTGCTCTCCAACCCTCTGCCTGAGACACGTTCTAACTTACTGCCCTCCCTGAAAAGTAGTTATTTATCTAACATTAAGTGAGCACTTACTATGTTTCAGATGCATCTCATGTAAGTCTCACAATCACCCCCATTTTACGGGTGAAAAAACTGAGTCTCAGAGAGATTAAGTGACTTGCTTAACTGACAGAGAATTTGAGCTCAGTTCCGACTCCAGCTGTTGATCTAACTACAGCTCGACTCTTCAAACCCTCATCTCTTCCCATTCATTCCTTAATTCCTCTGTCTGTGACAGCCCCATTTATTCTATCCTTGTAGTCTCTTCCCCCAGAACCCTGCCTGGAATCCCCCCATCAATGCCCTCAGTTCTTGCTATCGCACCTGATTCGGGGATCTCAGGACCAGTCCAGGCAGGGATGCTAGGCAAAGGAAGCTCAGAGCCTGGCCGTGGCTCGGGCCGGGGCTCAGGCCGTGGCTCAGGCCGTGGCTCGGGCCGGGGCTCGGGCCGGGGCTGCAGGCGATGTGTGGGCAGAAAGCCTAGGGAGGAAGAGGTATCAGCGAGTGGAGACCTAGATTCAGGCGTCCCTGCTCCTCTCTGGCCTCCCTTCCCTATGGGGCTGGGGCAGCAACTTGAAGATGACGCCCCCTCCTCCAGGAGCCAGCTCACCTGCGGATGGCTGAGAGGTGGCTGGTAGTGTGCGTGGCTGGCTGAGAGACACTCGGGGTGGCTCCTGGCCCAGGGGTCTAGTGTTGTAGCGGAGGTCAGAGGCCGAGTAGTGGTAGCCAGGGCCAGCTGGGCAGATCTCCCTAAAACCCTCTGGGAATAGGAAAGGGAGAGGGGCAGAGAGAGGGCAAGAGAGCAGGAGGAAATGAGTGGTGGAGGGTGGTGAGTCTTGACATTGGTTGTGGCTGGGGGCAGGGCTTGGCCTGAAAGTGTGCCAGGGGTTTGGGTTGGATGCTGGGATGGGGTGGTGTCCTGGCCAAAGGACAGGACATCTCAGAGGCTAAAGGTGGAGCAAAGGGCGTTTTTCCCCATTTGGGATGGTGGCAGGGACAGGGGTTGAAGGCAAGATCTGGTTTGGGGTCTACAGGGACTGAGTTGGAGGCCAGGAAATAGTTCCATTGTTGGGTTTCGTTTTAGCAGAAGTTGGAATGCCAGGCAGGTGTCTCAGGGAGCGGCATCTCTGGGGTGGCGCTTAAAGGGGAGTCCAAACTGAGGGCAGCATCTCAGAAGCTGGGGACTTGGTCAAAGTTCAGGGACGGGACAGGCACAGTGGCTCATGCCAGTAATCCTAACACTTTGGGAAGTCAAGGCACGTGGATCACTTGAGCTCAAGAGTTTGAGAGCAGCCTGAGCAAGAGCGAGACCCCCATCTCTACAAAAAAATAGAAAAAATTAGCCGGGCATCGTGGTGGGTGCCTATAGTCCCAGCTACTCTGGAGGCTGAGGCAGGAGGATCGCTTGAGCCCAGGAGTTTGAGGTTTCAGTGAGCAATGATGACATCACTGCACTCTAGATGGGGCAACAGAGCAAGACTCTGTCTCGAAAAAAAAAAAAAAGTTTGGGGACAGGGCTGGGCAGGCAGCATATCTCAGGGGCTGGCATTGACACTTAGGAGACAAAAGCTAACAGGATGGAGGTGGAGCCTTGGGCGGAATCCAGTGTGAGGCCAGCTCATCAGGCCAGCTCGTCTCAGAGACTAGGGTAGTGACCAAGGGCCCAGCCTGGTTTGAGGGCAGGACCTAGAGGTAGCGCTCTCCGTGTCGCCTCTAGGGACAGGTGTGGCAGCAGGCGCTCACCTGAGCCGAAGGGTGGACAGAGCTGGCAGCCACGGCCCCAGGCCTTGCCCACGCGGCTACAGCAGCAGATCTGTTTGGTGATGTTGCGCAGAATGGGCAGCGAGCAGCCGCCATCGCGGAGCACGCGGAAGCAGGGCCCCTTCGTCTCCGAGATCACGTGTTGAGCTGGCGGAGGGGGAGGAAATTCTTCAGGGTGGGGTTGGGAGTGCGGAGGAACTGAGGCATCCAGAGGCAGGGGAATGTCCCAGGGAGGGTTTGGTGGGTGTGAGGGGCCTTTGGGAGAGGTCTGAGAAGGTCTGAAGGAGAACTGAGAGCTCTGGAGGTCAGAGAAAGGTCTGAGGCCTGGGTGGTGAATACGAGACTCTGAGAAGGATCTCAGGGTACGAAGAAGGTTGAGTGGTCAAGAGGGATGAATGGATTTGGGGGTCTGGCAGTCTGAAAGGATCAGGATCCAAAAGGTTTGAGGGATTCTTGGAGGGTCTGAAGATGGTCCAAAGTGTCTGAGGGCGTATGAGATTCTGAAAAGTTCTGAAGGGGGTCTAAGACTGACTGAGGGGGGCCTGGGACTCTAGGAGGATCTGGGGGTCTGAGCGTATTAAAAGCCTGGGGATGCTCTGGGATGTGGTCTCAGGGCAGGGCAGGGCAGGGCTGGCGTGGGACCCAGCCTCAGCCTCCTCCTGGCGGCTCACAGATGCAGCTGCTGCGGGACGAGTCGAGCAGGAAGCCATCAGGGCACACGCACGTGTACCCGCCACGCGTGTTTGCACACTCCCCGTGCTGGCAGCGCCCGCCTGTCGCGCACTCATCCACATCTGCAAGGGTTGGGGAGGTCACAGTGGAGTCAGGAACTTGATCCCTGCAAGTCCCGCCCCCAGAGCCAAGCCCCTCCCACCCCGCCCCAGCTCACCTTCGCAGGACCCGTTAACCCTCTCAAAGCCTGTTGGACAAGGTCCATTTGGGGCGCCCACTCGTTCCGAGTTCCCTGTGGAGAGGGCAGAGGAGTGGGCCAGGGACGGATGGGCAGAGCGAGAATGGAGGGGGCAGGGACGAAGATGGGGTGGGAGAAACCAAGAGATGGTGAGTGCAGTTCGAGTTCGGGATCAGCCTTAGTTTGGCGTCTGAGAAGCCAACGCAGGAGGCTCCAGAAGTGCACGGATGGGGCCGAGGTACAAAAGCGGGGTGAGAACAGAGTGGCCAAAGTCAGAAAATGGGGTGGATGGTCCCGGAACGATATGGACAGATCTGGAAATGGTCTCTACAACGGAATGGGGGTGACTAGAATTCGTGAACCGGGTTTATCTACGGGCAGAGTAGGAGAAGCAGTGACGTTCCCACCCCTCCCCGGCTCCCAGCACTTTGGGGACGTCCACGGACTTACCCGCGTGCTCCGAGCACGACTGACAGTCATGAACGCCCCAGGCCACGCCGGCTCCTCGGCAGCAGACCTCCTGCGTCCGGAGCCCTGGCAGCGGGGACGCACACTGTGGAGAAGTGCTGGGTGAGCGCGCCCCCGCGCGGTGGCACGCTCCGGGCCCCTCCCCACCTGCCTCCTCTCACTTCGCCTCCGCGCAGCTCCCGAAAGCAGTAACCGAAGCCCGAGGCGTCCGAGTAGCCGTCCTCGCGCGGCGCGCTCTGTGCCAACACCGTGTAGGGCGCCGCCGCCTCCGCCCGCGCCGCCGCCTCCGCCCGCGCCACCGCCTCGGCATCAGCCTCCTCCCAAGGGCCGGACACGCGCTCCACCTGGTGCACCACCACCGACGCCTCCTGCGGGTGCTCCACGTGGACACTCACCATAGATGCCACGCCTGGCGGGAGGCAGGCCGGGCAAAGGGATGTCTACGCGGGTCGTTACGGACTAGGACCAGAAATGGGGGGAAGGGCAAGCTGGGGAAGGGTACTTGGCAAGGCGGGCAAGTTGAGGGTTAGAGGAACGGTAAGATGGTTGACAGAGGTCGGAGGGGACTCCTGCTACAGTTTCCTCACCGTGCTCCTCGTCGCGGTGGTTGGCCAGTGGCATAGTGTACACCGAGCGGGTGAGGCCTGGCATGGCCGGGGCCGGGGGCCGGGCGCCTGAGGAATGCAACTGGCAGAACTTGCCAGCGAAGTCCGGGGGACAGAGACAGCGGTCAGGCTTCACACACACACCGCCGTTGTGACAGATCAAGGGACACAGGACTGGGGGGAGAGCGAGGACACTCAGGATCGGCACCACTCCTGGCAGGTGCCCCTGGGGCCGGCGCATCCAGGGTAGCTCAGTCCCTGCGCCCTCAAGGGGTCATTCATTTCTAAATCTCTCCGCCCTTACGCTGTCGGTGGCCCTGCCCCGACTCTGGCCGTCTCCAGTCGTTCCCGCGTCCGAGGTACAGCCCCGCCCACTGAGTAGGCTTGCCACGCCCTCGGGCTCTGTATCCACTTTCATGTCACCCGCTGTCCCTTCTGAGTCCCGCAGATCCCGCTTTCTGACTGAGTCCACAGTGTGCCAGCCCCGCCCAGACAGCACTGACCAGGTCCATTGGGTCAGCCCTGCTCACCCTAGCTGTGCCTTAGCATTGAGCCCCGCCCATTCCGTCGCCTGGCTGGGTCCTTTGCTGCTCCAGCCTCTCTGACCCTGCGTGGGTCCCTTCCATTGACTCAAACATGTAGCCACTACCTGGCACACAACCCCTTCCCAACTCTGTCTCCTTGGCGTTTTATGCCCGCCCGTACTCCCTCTGGCACGGCCCACGACGTTTCAGCTCGCGCTCGGGCTACGTGCCCCCTTCTAGCCCCACCCACACCACCTTCTACTCGCGGCATCCTAAACCCCGCCCATCAAGCCTAACCTGCGGCCTTTAGCCCCGCCCACCTCCCTTTCCTCACTCTGATTTGCTCCGGCTCACTTACTCACGCCCCTCCCACTACGCCTCCAGGCTATCTGGGTGCCCTGGCCCCGCCCACCGCGCTGTGTCTCCTCCCACCTCCTCTCTGGCTAGGGCTCCAACATCCTAGCTTTGCCTTCCCGCCTCGGGTAGCACCCGGGCGGGGCCGCGAGCGGTAACGCGCTTCCTCTCCACTCTGCGCGCCCTCGCTGGGCCCCAGGCCACCTCTGGGCGGGGCAGTGCCAGCTGTGCGGCGGGGTAAACAAAGAGAGGGGTGCGGCGGGGGCAGGGCGGCGGCTCCGCATTCCGGACCCTTGGGGAGCCTCGGGACCTCTGAGCCAAAGGGGGCCGGACTGTCCTGCGAGGGCACCCCCTCCCTCTCTCCCCTGGGGCTGCAGAGAACAGCTGGAGACAGCTGCGTGGAGGGGAGGGAGCGGGCAGGCGGCCGGGGCTGTCCAAGGAGGCGCGTGTGGGATTCTGAGCCACAGCTGTAGAGAGGAAAGCACAGGGGAGCCACCTCAATTTAGAAGGGTAAGAGGACTGGAGTCCTGGGAGAAATCAGCTAGAAGGCAGTACTCTGGGGTGCAAAGCTCGAGGTTTCTGGGATGGAGAGGAAGCCTAGCTCAGAGGAAACGGAGGCGCCCTTTCCGCAGCAGTCTCTCCAGTCCTTTTGGGGAGAGTTACCTAAAAAGCAGGAGTCTAGTGCCTTCTAGGGGATGACCAGCTTGAGAGTGCTGAGAACATGGTTTAGATGGAGAAGTGGAATTCCTGGAAGCCCCCAGCACATAAGAGCCTCAATTGGCTGGGGCCCTAAGATACTGGCGAACACCCTTCCCTCCCAGCTAAGGAATTAGGCGCTCAAGTCTTTTGATTCATGGCTGCCTGCAGGGAGCACAGTGTTTGAGGTCCTCTTGGGAAAATGAGCTTAACCAAGACCAACTCTGGGTTCTCTGTAGATGGGATCAGAACTTCCTAGGGAGGGGGTCAGCTGCAAGAGCAGGATTTGGAGATACAGGAATCAAGAATCTCTGGTGGGACTGGGGTAAGCTCAGCTGGAAATATAAGACAATGGGAGCTTTTGTGGGAAGAGAATTGAGCTGGGGAGGGGAGTTATCGCTCGCTGTAAATGTTGGTAATCTGGGGTTTCTCCTGGAAGTGGGGAGAGGTCGCTGGAGGACAATACTACAGAGCTCCCTGGTGAGACACACAGTTTGTGGGGATGGAAGAGGATGAGAGGCAAGGTTGCTGGAAGAGCTGGTCTCTGGAGTTTGCTGACAGGGGTGGCGAGGGGGTTTAGGGTCTGGGGACTGAGACACTGGGCTCCCCTGGGTAGGAGAGTCAGGCCAGGATTCCAGGGTGCTCTAATGGGGATCCTCAACTGAACACTGGGACCTAAGAGAGACCTAACTAGGGATTAAGATTCCAAAATGGGAAGGGTCTCTCATGGGGGGGGGGCGTGGGAACGCAGCCATGTCTGGGGGCGTTTCCCAGCCTCCAGGGGCATTTCTCTGCCTTCTCTTGGCCTCAGTGCAGTTCCCCAGCCCAGATCCCTGAGGGCGCTCACACCCAGGTTGGCCCCTAGATGGGCACAGCCAACTCCCCACCCACACCTCTGGAGGGAGGGGGGAGCTGAGGACATCGGGGTCCTGCTGAGGTCAGCCCCCCTTCACATGCCCCCTCCTTGCACCCCCAGGGGCTTGGCACCCGCCTGGGCACCGCGCCTTGGCTGGGCGGGGAGGGAGCGAAGGAAGGAGAGAGGAAGGGGAGGAGAGAGGGAGTGGCAGCAGGCGGGGGCTCAGGCGGGAGATGAGCTCACGCCGGCCGGGGCTAGGCTGGCTGGGGGCCAGGCTGGGCGAGTTCTCCGCGCCAGGGGCCCCCACTCCCCACTCCAGAGGGCTTTCGGGGTGGCGGGTGGAGGGAGGCTCCGACCGTCCACTTCTGCACCCTGGGACAACAGGTGGCGGGCCCTCCCCACCTCACCTGAACCCCCAGGGCTCCCCATCTCTAGGAATGCCCGATGCATACACGTCTCCTGTCCCCTCCACCCCCAGGGGGCGCCCCTTCCCCTAGGCCTCTTATCTGAATTTCTCTCGCACGTGGGACCCTTGCAACTCAGGTCCTGCCCAGGCACCCCCCTTTCTCTGGGCCCTTTCCCTCTTAGCTTTCCGGATCAACTTCCTTCACCCCAGTCCCCTCCACCCCACTCCTCGCAAGCACTTCCATATCAAACTCTCCCCTCCCACCCAAAGATACAGAAACTGGGACATCCCCCGGGCGGCCCTGAAACTCTTCTTTGGTCTCTGGGGACTCCTGAGAGTCTCAGAATTCGGGCCCCCTTCCCAAAGCCTCCCAGGCCCCTCAATTCTGAAATCCTCATTTTGACTCAAAGGCATGAAATCCGGCCCCAATCTCCCTCACGTGGGACACCACAGGTCCCTGATAATCCTCATTGCTTGCAAAATGGGGACCCTCAGGACCCAACCGCAAAATTTGGGACCCCCTTCCTTAAATGCCCCTGGGACTCCCCAGCACTGCTGCACAGGGAATCTGGGCTTCCTCTCCCTGGGGGACTGGTTCCTCCATCCCCAGGGATCCTCCTCCCCCCCTGGGAATCCCTCCCTCGGGACGACCACCCCGCACTCACAGGCGCGGAAGCCGGGTCCCCCCGGGGCAGCCCCGCCGGGCGCGCCGCTGTCCACGCTGGTGGCGTTGCGGGGCGCGCAGGTCGGGGTACAGCGGGAGCCGGTCGGCCCGTGGATGCAGCGCAGGCCGCACACGACCGGGGTGAAGCGCACGCGGAGACGCTCTCCGGGCCGGCCCAGTCCGGGCTGCGGCCCGAGCTGCGCCAGCAGCACCAATAGCGACACCCAGAGCAGCCGCACGCCGCCCGCCATGGCTGCAGCGCCGCGCTCCGCCGCGCCGCCGCCCCAGCCCGCCCGAGGGGCCCGGCCGCGCCCGCCCGCCCGCGGGGGAGGGCGGCCGCGCCCCCTCTCAGGCCCCCCCTTCCCACCACTCCCTCCCCGGCGGCCGCGCGGGGGCGCGTGGGGCTGGGCGCTTAGCCAGAGGCGCGCAGGCTGGGCGCTAGACTCGCAGGGGGGAGGGGGGCGCCCCCTCTGCCCCCACCCGCGCACCAACAAGTGGATGGGGCCCGCAGGGGAGCGGCGGGGAAGGGAACAGGTGGGGGCGGGAGGGTTTCCCCCTAGATGGGGCTGAATCCGTGAAGAGGAAATCCATAAAGAGTAGTGGGGGCCGCCTTTGGGGACACAGCTAAAGGCTGATCCTCTCCTGCCCTAAGCAGAGAGGAAGGGGCTGCATCTAGATAGGGGGCTATCGTGGCACATCTGGGCAGCCAAGTGGCACATGTGGGGGACAGGAGAAGGGTCGGCGCACCTGGACACTTGAAGGAATTGGGGGTCTGGATCCTGGGCAGGAGGGGGGTGGGGACGGGGGAGGGAAGCCCATTTGAAGTGGCAGCCACATCTGACCAGGACCCCCACACCTGGTAAAGAAGTCACAATGGCTAACGGGAAGCGGTGGGCTGAGGCTGCGGGCGGGGGTCCTAACATCTGGCCCCAGGCTCACATCTGGAAGACTTTAGAGAGGAGGGGACACATCTGGGCTGAAAGCTACAGCAAGAGGGGGACTTTGAGGGTGGTTAAGACAAGGGGTGTTCTAATCTGGGGGAGAGTTGGAGTGGGAGGAGGACAGGGGGTGAGTCGGGGAAGCAGGGGCAGGCCTTTGGCCCTCGGCCGCCCCTCAATCTTGGGCTCTCAGTGCCCAGGCAGGCGCCAACCCGCACAATCGCTTTTGTTGTCTGGGCTGGTTCAGCACCCCCCTCTTTGGCTGAGGGGAGCTGGGACGCCTGGCTTCCCGGCCCCACCCCTGCGGGTCAGCTCCTCTGGCCTGAGTCTGGTCCTGTCCTGGGCTCACCTCCCGCTGCCGGACTCTGGGGTCCCTAGAGGGGGCTGCATCCTAGGGGGGAGACTGAGCTACAATGGGGGGGCGGGTAGGCGGCGGCTGGACCGTGGGAACCAGACGGCTTTATCTGGCCCAGAACCCCCCTTGCCACTGGCGGAGGAAAGGCGGATGTTTTTACCTCGGGCCTGGCCAGCGAAGGCACGCTGTGGGGGCCTCCTTTTCAGCAGTGCCCGGCCCCCAGGCCCGCGGGGCCGTCGTCGCTTCAGCAGAGCTCGGGCCTCTTGCAGCCTGGATGGGAGGGGGCAGAGAAGAGGCTGTCACAGCGCTTAAGCTGCCCCCTCCCCAAGAGCCTCCCACACCAGGAAAAGGTCTCCCAATAGTGACTCTGCATCCTCCCCACCCCCCACCCCCGCCATTTAGGGGACCAAGTCTTGAGTGTTTACCGGATTGGGTTTGGAGAGAAACAGAGAAAAAGACCTTGGAAGAAACAGAGATGGGGGGTGGCGGGGACAGAGAGAGGAAGAGGAGGAAGGAAGACAGAGTTACACACAGAGACAGGCAGTGGGACAGAGGTGGCAGGGAGAGACAGACAGACAGGTAAACGAGAAAAACGGAAAGAGAGATAAGACTGACATAGCAAAAAAAACAAATATGGAGTGACGGCGAGATAGAGACTGAAAAACTCAGGGACTGAGATAGGGAAAGAGGAAATAGAAACAGAGATAGAGGCAGAGAGAGAGCGATGGAGGGGAAATGGTGAAAAAGCTGGGAGTTCCCGAGGGAGGATCTGGCGGGGGAAGGATCGTCCACTCACGTCAGTGGCTGCCAGTTGAGGGACACCTGTCTCTTCCTCACACTGGGGCTGGGGCTTGGGACAGGAGGCCCTGGGGTCGAGCACCGCTGGGGGCCTACGCACTTCTGGGGCAGGCAGCTTCGGACCCTGCAGGAGGCTTCGGAGACAGCCAGGGACTAAGCGGGGAAGGAGGGGACTGAGTCCCTCTCTACCAAACGCATCCAGCTCTGCAGCTGGGATGAGGGTAGGGGGAGGGAGTCCCCAGCCCCTCTCCTCCTACCCTCCTTTGCCCCCTACTCATACTCCACCCGGAACAACCCACCTCGGATGCAGCGGCTCCTCCTAGGTGTCTGGCCTGGGCCGCAGCGACAAGCAGCAACGCTATGAATAGGGGGGTGGAAGTCACTCAGGCCCTTAGCGCCCCACAACTCCCCAAAGGAGGGCAATGAGGGGAGAGGAAACCAAGACGAGGCTCGAGGAAGCTCAAAATAGATGTGTGACTAACTTGAGGCACTTCTCCCCGTGCTTCAGTTTCTCCATCTGCACAAAGGGAGGCAAGCCGGCTGACTTTCGAAGGCTGAAGCCCACCGCAAACTGACTTGTATTTGTCTTATGATGTGATTTTGGCGGTAAGATTTTATTGCAAAATAAATTATTTTCAAGTCTTTTTAAAAAATGATTTTTTAAAAAAGAATCAAGATTTTTAAGCGCATTTCTAAGCCCAGACTGTCTGCGAATCTAGAACCCCGCCCCTCCCGCACGTCCGGGGTTCAACTGCCGTCCCGAGCCTGGCCGGCAGGTGGCGCCACGTCCCCAGACCTCAGCAGCTGCGGAGGGAGGTCTCCCCTTTGACTGTGGGTCCAGCAGGGTGCTGAGGTGGAGGGGGATACAGTCCAGGACTGGGAATCCCAAGGCCTGAGTTCTAGCTCGTTCTTGCCCTTCCGCGAGGTGTGTCCTGGAGCCAGCGTCTCCTGGTGTTTGGGCCTCAGTTTCCCGACTGAGTAGGATGAAAGTGTAGTTCTCGGAGGCATGTCTGGGCCCGGAGGGTCTCAGCGGCGGAGCCTCCAGCTCCAGCGCAAGAGCGTCGCAATCGAGGGGCCCCCCAGACAAGTCCATTATACTCAGGCTAAGGGGGAGCGCGAGAGGCGCAGGCGCGCGCTCGAGCCCCGAGAGAAGAGCGGCGGGGAACACCGAGAAGGGGATGTCCAGCACGTGGGCCCCCTCCAGACTGGTAGGGCCCAGTGGGGGACGAAGCGACCCTGCGGAGAGCCTCCAGGACCCCCAAGCCCGCAGTCATCCCTCCTGCCTTTTCTCCAGGTTAACCCCTTCCCGGCCCCGCCCCGTGGCGGCTCGGGTTACTAAGCGCATTCCCAGAGACCGAGGCGGGAGCCGAGCCCGGGGCCTTTGTAACGGAGCGCTGGGCCACCGCGCTGGGGGCGGGGGATCCTGGGCAGACTCTGTCCTTCGATCTCGTCACCCGAAAACAGGAGGAGTGGCAATAACCCCCGGATCTATAGGAAATCCTGGATCCCTCGCCGCGAAATCACTGGTACCTCATTCAACCTGGAGTCCTCTAGTTGTCGGAAACGAGAGCATCCCCAACCCTCCTGAAACCTGAGGACTCCCCCCCATACACACACGATTCCCCACCACCCCTCCGCCATCAACCCAAGAGTCCACGTCTTCCTATCAGAAAATCCAACGGTCCCTTTTCATTAATCCAGTGCCCCCCAAACCTAGAAAACCAGGACATCTCAACTCCCACATACAGTCCCTCCAGAGCCTCCCAATGCCTTTTCTCCTTAAGCACCCCAAGAAACGTGGGGAGCTCCGTCCTAGCGCAAGGGCCCCACCCATCTCTATTATTCTAGGAGAACTCAAAGCGTCACCACATATAGAGACCTCTCCCCGAATAAATCCCAGGAGTCCCTGGAGACTTAACTGTCTCCACCACAATGGAGGGGACTCCTTCCCCTAAAAATCTCAGTACTCCCCGACTCTAAACCCTGCAAAATAGGGGCCCCTAATAAATCCAAGAACCCTGGCCTTTTCATCCCCACATCAAAGCAGTGGGTTCGGAGTCCCCTAAGTGCGAAAGTCCTGGTCCTCCTGAACCACCAGATTCATTGGGTGGAGGGGGCACAAGGAAGACGGGGCCGCAGCGGAGCTTACCTGGCCGGGCGGCCCGGGACCCCCGAGACCCCGACTGCCGGGCTGCGGCTGGGACTGGGGCTAGCGGCGGAGGCGGCGGTGGCTGCAGCTGCGAGGAGCGGCAGCAGCAGCACCAGCAGGAGGGGGCGGCGGCCCCTGGGGCCAGGCCGCCGCATCGTGTCGGGCGCCGAGTCCCCTCCGGGCGGGCGGCGTGTCCAGCGGGTCCAGCTCGGCGCGGCCCCGCCCCCCGCCCCCGCCCGAGGCCGACTCACTTTCTCCACTGTCCAGGCCGCGGGCTGCGAACTTCCCGCCAATCAGAGCCCTGCGCCTGCAGAGCCCGCCGCGCGGCCAATCGGGAGGCAGTAGGGGAGGGGCTGGGGGACAGGTGCGGGGACGAGAGCGAGGGCCCTCGACTTCACCGAGCCGTAGGGGAAATCAGGCGTCGGGTACTGACTCAGTGAATCCTCTTGTGAAGCAGAGGCCCCGGTGTGCGGGTGCTTACAAATGCGAGGGATGCGGAGGCGGCGGCAGGGTCTCCTAAGCTGGACTCCCTCTAGCAGGC
The DNA here is from genome assembly GCF_000956105.1 of Propithecus coquereli. Classification (NCBI taxonomy): domain Eukaryota; kingdom Metazoa; phylum Chordata; class Mammalia; order Primates; family Indriidae; genus Propithecus; species Propithecus coquereli. Next base: position 839,419 of record NW_012151174.1, read on the forward strand.
CTCATCCCTCTGTTCACAGCTCTGGTCGGAATTTAGCTCCCTCACTGATGTAGAAGCTGGAAGTCCCCGTGGGTGCCCACCTTCCACGCGAGAGACTGAGGATTCTGGGGATGCAGTGCTAACCCCGCACTGGGTCCCAGGTCCCGCCCGTCTGAGTGTCCCAGGTTCACACTGGACCTTCCCAAAGTATGTGTCCCTTCCCGAGGCTCTGTGCTTCCGGGGTTCCAGACTCGCACATCTGCAAAAGCTTGTTCTTCAGAGGCTGTGCCCCTGGCTCACAGACTCCACTCCCAAGGAGATCCCGGCTCTGCACCCTCTTGCGTCCCTCTTTACTCCCAGGGTACCAGACCCGCTTCCCTGCCTGAATCTTTAAAGGCTCGCAAGAGCAGCCTCCCACCCCCAGAATTGCAGACTTTCTCCTTAGAGAGTTCCGGTCCTCTCCTTGACTAAGAATCTCCACCGTTAGGAGCCCCAAGCCACCGGGGGCCTTAAACCCCATCCACATCCCGTTTAGTGGGTTCCAGGCTCCAAGCCCTGCTCAAACAAAGCCTTCATGTAAGTACCGCGAGCTAACCGATTGCGCTACTGCAGCTCCGTCAAACACAGCCTTCAAACTCAGAGTCTCAAGTCCAGTTCCTTCCCTTCATTCTAAATTCAAGGCCCCACCCTCTTTTCTCTGAATTACAAACTCTGCCTCTCCTCTCCCCAAAGCTCCGCCCCCGAGCTTGAGACTCCGCCCCCTAGGCTCCCTTTTATCCTCTGTGTCTCAGGCCACACCCTTTCCCACAGAGAACTGGAACGCTGCACACTTCAGATTTCAAGCCCCGCCCCTTTCGTGTTTGCCCCGCTTCTGGGTTCCAGGGTCCATCTCACACAGCGGTTTGATTCTTAAGGTTTCCAGTTTTGTAGCGTTAGCCCCGCCCCCCAGTGGATCCCAGGCTCCACCCACACAGGATACTAGGCCACATGCCGTCACTTCAGGGCCCACCGCGACAAAGAACAGCAACTGATCCAGCTTCACCCCAACCCCCACTCCTGCTCCCTCTTCCAGTGGAGGGTGTGCAGGATACACGAGGAACCCCTTCACCCCCACCCCGTAAGATGAGACATCCCGTACACCACACTCGCATCATTATTTCCACGTACAGCAATCCATACCTCCATCCCACACTGACACCTAGAACTTCGGGTCCACCATCGTCCAGGGACACACAGCCCCTGGAGCGGTAACGATGGCATGAACCACTCCATTCACTGGCATTCATTGGCTGCGCCAGGGCGATGATGGAGTGCCCAGCTCTGCCCACTCAATGTCCCTGTCTCTGTGTCCCTGTCTTTGTGTGGCCCCCAAGATCCCTGCTCACATGGCCCTGAGGGATAATATGTCCTTGACCCTTCCTCCCCGCCTCCTACCCTCAGGCTGGAGCATTTGCTGGGGGCGATGCCGAAATTTCTTCCTTCTGCCTGGGATCCAGGGCATCTTCAATGCTGGTTGCTAGGCAACAGCCTCTGGCTCACCGCTGCAACTTCCGGAGTTGGCTTCCCCTCCCCCCAGATTTTGGCGTCCCCAGCTTCCAACCCCTTCCTATCAGTGTCAGTATCTCCAGGGTTGTGTCTGTGTTACCCCTTGAAGCCTAATCTGATTTCAACCCTTCAGAATCCTTCAGAGTTCTAGACCCCTGGCAGTCCAGAAGTTTTCTCCCCACCCCACCGTGGACGCACGCGCATGCGTGCACACACACACACACACACACACACACACACACACACACACACAGTGTTATCCCTAGTATGGAAAAAAAATCCAACTCTTCAGTGTTCTAGATTTGCTGACATTCCAGATCTCTTTCTCTCTTATTTCTAGAATTATCAGCATTCCAGACACATCAGTGTTCTGTGTTCTGGATTTCCAGGCATGGAAAAAATGACCTCAATATTCTAGATCTGTAAGCATTACAAAACACTACTATATTCTAGATTTCCTGACATTCCAACCCATCCTCCCACATTCTAGAATTTCTAACATTCAAATATCATTCAGCATTCTGAATATGCTATAAAAAAAAAGTCTAGAGTTTTGAGATTCGCAGCCATTCCAGAACACCCAGGTTCAGAATCCTTCACCTTTAAGTCTCCCATTTGTGTTGCAGATTCCCTGATTATAAAGACCCACACCCCCCCCATTATGTATTTCTTGGAATGCAAACAAACCTTCTAGTGTCCTGAAAGGGCTGAGTCTCTACAATATCTCCCATTCTCTCGAGTTCCTACTAATCCAGATTCCTTTCTATATCCTATAATTCTCAGCATTCCAAATATCTGGCATGTAAAATATTGCTACTGGTGGAGATTCACAGGTATGAACTCTCCTTGACCCTCCCCTCTTCTAGAATCAGTGACTTTCCAGGTCCTTTTGTGAGCGACTTCTACGGTTTGGATTCTCTGATATGCAGGAGAGAACCCTAATATCGTTAATCTATTAGCACTCCAGAGTATCCCTGTGTTCTAGATTTCCTAACATTCTAGACCCCACTCCACTATGGTTCAGAAGCTCTGGCATTCCAGAAACTCTGGAATTCTAGAAGCAGCATATTCTAATATCCTTTGTTCCTAGTCTGGCCGACTTCCTCTCCTCTTTGTCAGCCCAAGGAAAAGATGCAGAAAACTCCCTGAAGAAGTGCCACAGAAACAGGTATTATTTGCGGGGGGAAAATCCCAAGGAAGTCAGGCTGGGGATAGCGAAACCTGTTCTGCACACCCTCTCTGGTGTGGACCGGAAAGAGGTAAGGAACTGCACAGCCAGGAATGCTGGGCAAGGTGTTTGCAACGGTGAGGTTTGGAGTGCAAACGTAAAGGTCCACGTCCATGTTTCTGCCTACCGTAGCCTTTCAACCCTGCGTGGGGTAACCATGTCCCGATTCTCCTTTCAGGAGCTCCTCCTCCACTCTACCCATATAGGGCTGGCCCCACCTCCTGGCTTGTGAGGGCACATGACCCGAGTTGGAGCAATGGAAGTCCTTGATCTGGCCATAGTGATTGGTTCAGGAATGGCCGTCCAACTCAATTCGAGCCAATGAGAATCTGTCCTGTGATTTTTGCTGCTGCTAGAGACAGAATTGTTGCTAAGGAGCTGCCTGGAGTCATCCTGCCACAGAGGGGGGAAAACCTTGCCTGAGAATGATGCATTCCAGAGGACAGCAACATCAAGTGATGGAAGGATATTCTGGATGAGTGTTGGAACCCCTGGAATCAGCCACACCTGAAGCCAAAATGTAAGCCAATGCATTCCTCTTCTTTGCTTAAACCGGGAGAGGCAGATGTTACTGAATTTATAGCCAGGGACCTGGTTGGTCCCACATCTCCCCAACCCCTTCCCTGGAGGTCCCCAAACCTGCTAAGAATGCAAGAGATTGTTGGCAGTGAGGACTTTATTGGGGAGGATGACTTTGGCTTCTAGAAAAGGGGGAAGGTAGGGACCTAGTAACAGTGACTCTAAGGAGGCCCTGGCCCTGAACCCAGGGCTCCAACAGGAAACAGGGAGGCACCTGAGTCCACCAGGATGAGGGTATCCAAAGGCACCATGGCAGCTGTGTTCAAAAGGAAGTTTCATTGAGCTTCATCTTGGGAGGTATGAGGGGAGCCCCAGGCCCTGTGGAGGGCCGGGGGGCTGGTGTTGGTGGCCGTCGGGGCTCTGGCCCACTCCGCACCAGTTCCTGGCAGCGTTCCACGAAGCTGCCGCCCCCACGGCGCCGGGCCTCAACCTGTGGGGGGCTCGGGCTCCCACGGTGGCCAGACAGGGAGGTGTTGCTGGAGGCTGAGTGGAGACTGAGGGGGTGAGGAATGTCAATGCAGGTGATCACAGGGCAGCTGGGCCCCTACCCCCAAGGCCACCAAGTTGTCCCCTCTCCCCCACTGAGCAGAAGGGGAGTGGAGTTGCGGCTACCTGGTGAGAGAGGTTCGGGGCGAGGGGTTGGGGAGAGAGCCCCGCGAGGGAGCCAGTGGGGCCAGCTCACACTGCTCCAGCTGCTCCATCAGCTCTTCCTCTGTCAGGCCACCTGCTGGGGGGACAAGGAGGCAGGGTCAGGGGGCCAGATGGTCACAGGGCAAGGGACGGGGTCACAGTGCAAGCATCAAGGGTTGGGATAGGAGAAGGAGTACAGAGATCAATGGACCGGGGCCAGAGGCTAAGAGACAGGGGTTGAAAAGAAGCAAGGAGGGGTCGGAGGGCAGAGAAGGGTCAGAGGGCATGGGCTTGGGAAGGCCGGGATGGGACCGGATTGAGGTAGTGGGGGCGTACCAGGGGCCTGGCCGAGGCCGTCCATGGCGGTGGTCAGGTCCCACATGGCCAGGCTGCCATTGGCCTGGCCCGTGAGCAGGTAGCGCCGAGGCCTGGAGCCGAGCCGCCGGGAGCCCTCACACTCGAGCACCGTGAAGGCGGTCGTGGGCGAGCCATCCACTGAGCGCACGGAGCACACCCTGAGGGTGCAAGGGGGCAGGGTCGCCCTTCCTGGTCACAGCCCCACCACTGTGGCTTCAGCTCCCGCCCCTCCAGTGGCTTTCCCCATCCTCATCCACCCCAACCTGCTTTCCTCTTGAGTTTCAGTCCCAGAGGTCCAGCACCTCGTGGACATCCCTGACCCCACACCGCGTCCCACATGGGCCTCAGAATTCTCCCCAAACCTGTTCTTCCCTGTTCCCATCCCAGGGAAGGCCCAAGTTGCACGCTTGGTGCTTCCCTGCTCCGGTCAGCCTCCTCACACCTCTCCCAGCCTCCCTCCTGCCCTCTCCCACCAGGCACCTGTCCCAGCCTCCTCCCTGGGCTCCCAGCCTCCTCTCCAACCTGCTGGCCATCCCCTGCACGGTGGCCACGGCTCCCCAGGGCACTCAGGGCAAAGGCTCAGCTCTCAGCAAAGGCTCTCAAAGGACAAGGCCCTGCCCACACCCGCAGTCCTGTGCTCCAGCCCAGGAGCCTGCGGCATGTCCCTCCTTATCCATTTGGCCCTTCCCAGCCTTTGCACATGCCGTTCCCTCAGCCGGGTACACTCTTTTCCCTCCCTTCCTCTGTTCCTTCCTATGTGTCCTCCAGGTCTCTGCTCAAAGTCCCCTCTTCAAGAAAACCCTCCCAGTCTCCCTTCCCAGTTGGACGAAGCATCTCCTCTGGGCTCCTACAGCTTCCTGCCCCCCATCCCACCCCGACCCCTCTGCCTGTGCCCCCGGCCCGGGCCTGACTGCACTGGGCTGTCTCTGTCCCAGGCCCGGCACAGGGGCAGCTTCTTCACTCCCACCCACGCTTGTCACACCTTTGACCCCTCCAGCCCCAAACCCATCAGGCCCGTCCTCCTTCCCAGCCTTTGCTCCTTCAGTGCCCCATGGCTGGGACCCGTTTCTGGCCTCAGTGACCCAGCCAGTCTCTTGCCTGCTCCCTGACCACCCTCTCTCTGTTTGACAGGACAGTTCTCACCGCTGCCCAGTAGACGAAAGACGCACGAAGAGCTGGCTGGCGCTGGGCACCACCTTCTGGATGAACACCTGCTGGTCATCCCGCTCGCCATAGGGGCCTGGGTCAGGCGGGGGTCGGGGTCGGGGTCAGGGCAAGCGGGGGCCTTGGGCCTCCAGACCCCAAGGCTCTGCTCTCCCCCCACGAACCCCCTCCCAGACCTAGGTCCCACCCCCAGGTTGTTGGAGTTGGGCAGGGTCAGAGAGGACAGGGGTGGGACAGCCAGTGGAGTGCGGGCATGTCAGAGATCAGCTGCACATTGGTGGGGTGCATCCCGGGTTGGGGGGCAGGCAGGAGGGAGCAACGGGGTAACAGAGTTCAACAGGGGCCAGCTGGGAGTAAGTAGAGGTCAACAGGGGTCAGGTGGAGGTCACAGGGGTCAGCAGTGAATGGGGGTGTGGCCTAGGTGGCCAATGGGGCTCAGCCGGGTTGGCTGGGTGGGTGGGTGAGGCCCACGAGGGCCAGGCAAGGGGGTTAGTGGGGATTAGCGGGGACCGGGCAGGTCAGTGGGGTGGGGGCCAGTGGCCAGTAGGCACCGATGTCGTTGCCAGCACTGCAGCCACCATGCCCGTCGGCCGACTCCAGTGCCAGGATCTTGAAGGAAGCGAGCGGGGTGGAGCCCGGCTGGGTGGAGATCATGCCCCGGAAGCGGGTCACAGACCAGGTCCTCACGTGGTTGTTGTCGGCACAGACTGAGGAGCGCGGGGACAGCAGAGGGTCAGGCCTGGCTGTGGCACTGGCATCAACACTGCCCGACCTTCCCGAGCCCCAGGACGACCCCCTTTCAGAGGAATCAGGTTCAGCCCCTTCCGAATTGTTCCCTTTTGGAGAATTCTCTCTTCCCCGGAATTCAAAAGGGTCAAAAACCCTGTTGGCTCTGCCTCCAAAATTGTTCCAGAGCCTGATGTCACCTTACCCTGTCCACGGCCCCAGCCTGGTCCTGTTCATCTTGTCTCCTGGCTGGACCGTGGCAGCAGCCCCTCCCTGGACTCCCTGCTCCTGTCCTGTTCCCACAGTCTGTCCCCCACACACAGCCAGGTGCAGCATGGGAACAACCGAGTCCAGTCATATCCCTCCCTGCTCGGAGCCCTCCTGTGGCTCCTGCCCCGGTCACCATCACCGCGCCGCCCTCATCTCCTCCCGCTCTCCCCTCACTCACTCTGCGCCAGGCACACGGGGCTCCCTGCTCTTCCTCAGACACATCTATCATCCGCCCATCTCTGAGCCTTTGCGACGCCTGTTCCCTCTGCCTGAATGCTTGTCCCCACCAACCTGCACTGCTCAAAGGTCCTTCCTCAGACAGGCTTTCCCTGAACCGCCCCATCGGCAGTGACCCCACACTCTAGCCACGCCCAACTTCATTTTTATTCACGGCCCTTATCTTCGCCTGATGCTGATTTACACTTTTATGTATTTATTTATTGTCTGCCATGTCCCTAGAGTGTCAGCTCCTGGAGGGCAGGGACCTGGCCTATCCTGTTCATCACTGTATCCCCTACGCCTGGCACACAGGGGGTGCTCAATAAATGTTCGTTGATTGATTAATCCTCCCTGCCTTCACAAATTCACTCTCCCCCGGACTGGTCTCCCTTATGGTTTTCTCTCACTTCGGCCATTACCGCCCCAGAGCAGCCCTGTCCCCTGGCGAGGCCCACCTGAGATGAGGTGCTTCTCCGACAGCATGATCTTGGTGACAGGGCTGCGGTGCACGGTAAAGGTCTGGAAGAGCTGGGGCCCCGAGCCCACCGTCTCAGGGTGCTGCACGATGACCCGCACGCCTCCCGAGCTGGTGCCGTAGGCGATCTCGATCCAGTTTCCACTGTCACCTGGTGGGGGCCAAGGAAGAAGAGAAGCCCAGGGTCACAGAGAGACAGAAACCAAGGCAGACAGAAAGAGACGGACGGACCCAGAACAGAGACAGAGTCAGACCTCGAGGAGAGAGGGAGGGGGATAAGGTGGAGGCGAAGAGACGTGAGATGGAAAACGGGGAGACGGAGGCTCACAGCAGAGGAACAGGACCCAGAGACAGAAGTTAAGACAGAAGCAGAGCTAATAAGAGAGAGAGAAGAGAGAAAACGGAGAGACACAGGGACCCGAGAATCCGAGTCGCACTGACATAGACACAGAGGCAGAGAGAGAATTACAGAGGAAGACAGAAAAACACAGAAAGAGGCCCATAAACAGACAGAGCAAGACAAGAAAACGTTGCCCGGTGTGTCTGAGGCACTTCCAGCCCCGGCCAACTTTCCACAGGGGGAAAACCATTTGTGACTGTCAGAAACTTAATGGACCATTTTAAGGAATGCGGGGAGGTAAAATGCGGTTTCAATATTTTGTGCAGCCGTCAAAGGCGATGGATTAGGGCTACACGCAGTAACAGGGACGGACACTAAACCCAGGGCAGGGGAACAAAAAGTCAGAGACAACTGAGATAACGTACCTGACTCTATTTATGTCAATTCAAGACCACACCCACAACACCCACTTCATAGAGACACACACAGACGGAGAGGTAGGTGTCAAACAGGCCAGAAGAGTGGCACATGGTTGGGGGGATGGGCAGGAAAGGAATAAATAAATAAGAAAAGGGCTTACAGAGAAGAAAGGCACAATGTGGCGTGAAGTTAGGTGTATTATTAACTTATTTTTGCTAGAAAAGATGAGCTGTAACGCCTACCTCATACCATACATAACAGCTCATTTGAGATGGAACACAGACCTCCATGTAAAAGCTAAAACTAGGATAAAGCTTCTAGAAGAAACTCAGGGGAGAATCTTTGTAACTTAGGGGAGGTGAAGATAAATCTTTAGATCCAGAAAGCACTAAAAAAACAACCATTATGCTAAGTGGAAAACTAAATACAAAACGCTACCTACGGAGGGCCACGTACTATATGATTCCATTTACACGAAACGTCCAGAATAGGCAAACCCACAGAGCTAGAAAGTAGACTCACGGTTTCCAGGGCCTGAAGGAGCGAGGGCTGGGGAGTTATGGCTACTGAGTAGGGAGTTTCTTTTCGGGCTGATAAAAATGTTCTGGCATCAGACGGTTGCACAATCTTGTGAGTAGACTAAAACCCACTGAATTGTGCACTTTCAAGTGGTAGATTTTATGGTATGTGAATTATATCTCAAAAACCCCCAGAATTAACCTCTTCTGCATTCTCACGTCAAGAAAACAAACCAAAGAAACTGTCCCAAGAAAGAGAGCTCAGCTTCGTCCTCTTTGTTTTACAAACATGTAAACATGTTCTCCCCAACCACAGAGATGGAAAAGAAACATAAAAATTAACTACTAGTGGCCTGTTTTGCTCCTGGTGGAGAGGCTGGCCGTGAAGAAGCACCTAGAACAGTGCTTAAACAATACAAAGGGCGCTCAGTAAAGATTTGTTGAATAACTAAATGAGAGTTGAATCTGTCCCCGCTCCTATAAATCCCACTGGGTCATGATACACTAGTGGGGAGACAGCTGTGGGTTGGGGCTGGCCGGTGATGGCAGGGGGTCGGGGAGCCGGGCCACAGCTTACTGGTCTTGGGGGTGAGGTAGACACTGAGGGCGGTGACCCCATCCTCTGCCGGATCCCGGTAAAGCTCGCTGACAAGGAGGTCGTTGTCCTTCATGCGCAGGGGGAACTTCTGCACATCTGGGGTGGGCAGGCAGAGTGTAGCAGGTTTGTTCAAGCTGCCCCAGCCTGTGTCCCTCCCCTCCCATTTCCCGGGTGCAGGCTGCTGCTCACCCACGTAGTAGATGGAGCCATTGTTGCAGCCGAGGAGGAGGAAGGAGCCTGCTGCATCGTAACTAGTGATGGGTTGCACCTCCTGGACCTGGGGGCAGGGCAGGCGGTAGCCAGGGGAGACCCCCTGCCTTTGCTTCCATGGTGCCCCCTCCCAGTACGCACCTCACCCCTGCCCTTCTCCTGTGATCCCTTTTGTGCATCTTTCTCTGTCTCTTGGCCTCTCCTTGACCGTTTCTCCCACCCAAGTCCTAACTGGGCCCGACCCTGCTTAGCTTCCGAGGTCAGACGGGATCGGGCGTGTTCATGGCGGCATGGCCGTAGACATCCTTGACCGTTTCTGACATTCTTCTAATTCATCTCCATCCCCCCCTACGTCCCTTCACCTACCACAGTCATTCAGTCTGGTTTCCCTCTGTCCACCGTTCCCTGTCACCTTTTTCTGATTTTCTGTGTCTATTTCTCTCTTCTTCTATCTGTCTCTGCCTCTGTCTCTCTCCCAAATATTAACATATTAGAGGGGAAAAAACAACATTGTAGATTTTTTTTTTTTTTTTGTACATTTTGGACACAGCTTGGGGTGGGTGCAGAGAAAGTGACGGACATTTGCTTATCTCTTTCCCAGTTCCTGCCTCCTATACCATCTCCCCTCTCCTGCTCCCCCACCCAGGGCCTGGAGAATCCTCTTTCTTCCTTCCAAACCATCCATCCTTCATGTCAACTCTGCAGCCCTCCTCCAGGAAGGCTTCCCTGATGCCCCTTAGGTCTTTATCACAGACATCCCCAGGCTTGGGCCAACTGCTGGGGTCTCTGGCTCTCTGCAGGCGGGGTGGGGCAGAAGGGAGCCCCTTCCTGGGTCTGGACATTCTGGAAACCTGGGAAGGGGGCAGCAAGGCTGGCCAGAACGCTGACCTGCCAGTGCTTGGTGACAGCATTCCACACCCCGATGCGCCCCGTGTGGCTGGTAGCAATGAGCTGGTTCCCGACGAAGAACAAGGCCTCCACGGGCACCCCCAGATGGAAGACTCCTGCATTGGGCAAGGAGGGCTCAGCCAGGACCCTGCCTCCCGGGGGAGGAGAGTGGTGGCGGGAAGAACTCCAAGGCCCAGAGAATTCAGCTAGGCTGCGGAATCCTCAAGGGACAGAGGATTCCAGCAGGAATTACAGAGAATTTGAATGGGCCAGATTTCTGATGGGCTGTGGGACTTACAAGGGTATGAATTCTAACATGGCTGAGATTTTCAACAAGGCAAAGAAGAACTCTGATGGTGGCAGAGGATTCTTATGAGGGCTGAGATTTGTTTGGGGACAGATTAGTCTAACAAATCAGAAATTTCTAACGGCAACACGGATTCTAATAGGCTCTGGGATTCTACTGGCATGGAGCATTCTAATAAAGCAAAGAGATCTAACAGGGCAGGGAACTCTGGCGGAGGAGAGAATTTAATGTGGGTGGAGTTTTCTAACAGGCCAAGGAATTCTAACAGGACATGGAATTTCGAAGGGTTGGCGCATACTAATGAGGCAAAGAGATCTAACGGGGCAGAGAATTCTTACGGGTTGGAGAACTATATGGGGTGGGTTATTTTAACAGGCCACAGAATTTCAAGGGCAGAGGGTTCTGGAAAAGGCCCGCGGTCATACCTATCTCGGAGCCACCACCTTCTGCCTGCAGAGCCCACAGCAGGATCTCGCTGCCTGTGGCCGCTGCCACCATCTTGTCATGCTCACCCAAAGCCCCGCCGGGCACCCGGGCTGTGAGCGCCAGCCGCTCGATGGGCCAGTCCAGGCGGGGGCTGGAAAACACCAGCTGCCAGCCAGAGGCCTCCTTCAGCCTACAGGATTGGGGGGACATCAGCAACCCTCACTGCAAGCCCTCCCCATCAACAGGACTCAGAACCTCCTGCCACCCCCTCCTCAAGCACCTGTAGCAGACAAGAAACTGGGTATAGGCCACAGCGATCCAGTTGTGGTGTCCACACACCAGGCGCACCATCCCCGGCTCCTCCGGTTGCCCTTGAAGGGGAAAAGTAAGGATCAGGGCAGGGTCACAGGGGCCGCATGAGCTGCCCCATCCTCCCAGAAGACAGAAATGTACCTGAGGGGGATGGAGGGAGCTTCTCATCCAGCATTCGACCCAGCAGCCCTGCATTGCCCAGGTTGGGGGGCATCGTGTTGCTCCGTCGAACAGGGGCTGGGCGTCCCCCTACCTGCTGGGGCCCCACCAGGCTGTGCCGGTTCCGCCGCTTCACTGGGAACACTATAGTGGGGATAAAGGGCAAAGTAACGATAAATGTAATCATGGCTGTCACAGGGATTATAGTCAGGAACTTTCCTTTAATATTTTTCCCCTCCATGCAAAGAAAGCCAGGTCTTCCAAAGCCTCCCTACAAGAAAAATCAAACCTGGACTACAACTCCCATCAGGCTCTAGGCATGCTTCTGAGCCTCAGGGAGAACTAGCTGGCCCATTGCCTCATGGGAAATGCTGTTTCCTACTTCCTTTCCCAGCATCAGTCCAGGCATTTGATAGAGAACTACAACTCCCAAGTCTCAAGGCTCACAGTACAGGCACACCAGGGGAGTGTGCCTTATGGGAAATGTAGTCTTTAGCCCATTTCCTCTCCCCTCCATCCATTGGAAGTGCCCACCTGGTGGGGGCAGGTAACCATTGAAGAGGACGTTTCCACAGGAAGATCGGTCCAACTCCTCCCGCAGCTGCAGGCGACGAACTGCAATGGGAGGACTCACAGGCTGGGGCTTAGAGGGTACTGAGGCAGACCCCTTTCCCCTCCCCATCTCTTTTTCCACAGAATATCACCACTCCCCTCAGACCCAGGGCTAAATCCAGTGCTCTCAGCTCTAACCCCACCCTCTTTCAGGAGAAAGAGGGAAGAGACAGGTAGCGTGTGTAGAGAGGGGTTTTCTATTCAATAAGGATGCTAGTTGGAGTTCCCACTTACCCAGAGGAGTGAGCCCATAGAACTGGGCTTCATGGAGGAGGCTGGAACCGTGGACACCCCTGGGTAGTAGAATTGATTAGGGGTCAAGGTCTGGGGTGTGGGGGAGAGCAGAGAATTCTGAGGACGAAATTTTCAAAACTGCACAGAGAATGTCAAGGAGTAATACATTTTGACGGGATCAAGATTCTAAAAAGTAATGATATGGCTGGTCCGATGGCAGTGGGTTATCAGAACTGATTAACATTAGTGTCATTAAAGTTGGTATTCAACCCCCCACTCCTAAATTTGATTGGCTCTAAGAAAAAAAAAAAAGTAATGATATGGGTGGCGAAAATGTAGAGGGGTTTGTGTGTGTGCGTGTGTAAGGAATTTTGAGGACATATAATTTTAACATGATCAAGGTTCTCAATGAGAGTTTTAGCAGGTTGGAGCTTAACTGGACATTCCGAGCGGGAGAAAAGACCTCTCAGGGGATGAAAAGAGTGGGAGCCTCCCTCCCCTTCATCCATGCCAACCTGGGGTCCAACTCTTTGGTGCGCAGGAAGTTGAGGATGGGGGCGAAGACGGTGGGGTCCCTGTCGATGAAGATCTGCGGGAAAGTGGGGCAGAGGATGGACGGCACAATGAGCGGGACTGACCGGGGGTCGTTCCCCTCCTCCCACCGGCAGCCCCATTTCGGCTCCTGCCCTACTCACTGCTCCGGTCTCATCTTTCAGAGTCGAGATGCGTCCGCTCAGAAGACTGCAGGAAGGGGACAAAGACCAGGTGTCATGGGCTGGGGCGGTCTCCCCACACACTCTCCTTCCACACCACCCCCCACCCTCGCCCCAGACTCGCTCTCCCGATCACCTGGAGAAGAAGGAGTCTGGGATCCAGGTGAGAGTCTGGCGAGAGGTACTGAATCTGGGCGGGGAAGGTAAGCAGATGCAAGTGATGCTGGGGAGCTAGTGAGGAATGCGGCCCCCTCCCGTGAGTTCCCTCGCCTCCCGCGGCGTTTTTCCAGCTTCTGGCGCTTCCAGCGGGGGGCGGAGCAACCCTTGATGGACAGGGATTCCCCCCCAGCAGAGGCGGGTACTCCCAACCCCTCCCCGCCCCCGAGGTGAGGCCTCAGGAATCTCCTACACTAACCTCTTGCCTCCAACGTTCAAATGAATCACTTCCCCGGGAGGCCCCCGACTCGGGACCCCCTCGGCTGCAGTCGCCGCCGCGGCCATGGCCCCCGGACGAGCCGGCCAGCCTACACCCGCTTCCGGGTTTGCACGCTGACCCCGCCCCAACCGTGTGCCCATTGGGTCAGAGACTCCCAGAGCCGCTGTCGATTGGACGGAGCGCTTGCCCGTCTCAGTTAAGTTCTCCGCCTCCTTAAAGGGGTCCGCGTTTCCTGGCCTGGACGGAGCGGACCTGGCGGCCCCTTAGAGGAAGTTTACGAAGAATAACGAAATACTTCCCATCCCTAGGGTTCCCATTTTAGGTATGGCATCTAGGCGCTTCCTCAAGGGGCCTTGTGTTTAGCACCAAAGTTAGTCCACATCAAGGGGTACATCTAGATGTTCTCCGCAGCCTCGATTTCCCCGTTTCCCGCATCATAGCCCTCCCATTCCTCCCAGGAGCAGCCCATGAAACGAAAACAAACCAGAATAGACCGTCAAAGCCAAAGGGTTTATTATAGGTACATACAGTGTGCGCCCGCCACACCATCCCGCACCCCCAGGCCCCAGCGGCTTCTCCAGGCGGCCATGGGAGCTGCCCACAACCCGGTCCCCCCACTCCCCAGGGAGGTGCTCCAGCCAGAAGCATGCAGGGGGAGGGCTTCCCCTCACCCCTCCCCTCATGAAGTGGCATTTACAGCTGGAGGGGGGAGGAGAGAGGAAGACTTTGAGCTTTGACGCCCCTCCCATTAAAAGCCTTCGCAGATGCGGGGCAGGTGAGGAGGAGGTCGACGTTTTGCAAAAATAAACTAAGTCAGGAATTAACCGCATGGCTCTGAGGCGGCGGAGTGCAGGGGCGAGGGCCCCTTCACTCCTCCCTCCCAGACAGAGATCAAGGCAGCATTGGAAGTGAGGTAAAGGCGGGGAGGGGGTGTCCCCTCCCTACCCCCTAGCACCCTGGATGGTCCAGGGGACCTCACCAGCGCCCCCGTGCCCATCCCTAGGGCGGAGAGGGGGGCAGGAATTATCGCCCCCACCACTCCAGCTTCTTGGGGCAGGATGTGTGGTTTGGGGCAGGGGGCTTGGCTCAACTGGCCCCCTGCCCGCCCCCACCAAGCTCAATTATTGCATAAAAATAATGGAGCCCCAGCACCTGGGGTGGGGGAGTGGAGAGCGGGAAGGGGCCGAGATATGGCTATAGGGGCAGCAATCTCCCCACCACTTCTTAGGGTGCAGGAGAAGTCCCCTCCTTTCCAGTGCCCGTCATGGCGCATCCGCAGTGTTGGAAGTAGGGGCTCCGGCCCGGCCCCCGCAGAAGAGAAAGTGTCTTTGTGCCCACAGTGCGGAAAAAGAGAGGCAGGGAGACCTGTCAGGCCCTGGGGGTGAGGAGTCACTTCCGGCGCCCGCTGGCCCTGCGCTCCCCAACCTCTCTCTTGGGGTTGCCCTCGTCTGTGGATGAAGTGGTGGGTAGTGTCTGGCCCCAGCGGGCGATCTCAGCGTGTTCCGCCACCGACGTGGCCACAGCCTCCAGCCAGCCATTCATCTCCTCCTGGATGAAGAAACAGGGCACAGAGTCTGTATTTGGAAGAGAGGAGCCCGAGTAATAGATGAACCTCAAATCAGACTACCCTCTCCGAACGTGCTTCCTCATTTATTAAACAGGGGTGACGATGATGATGATGATGTAGTTACATAGCACTTACTATGTGCCAGGCTCTGGTCTAAGCATTTTTGTGGATGAATTCACTAAAAAAATCTATGCAATAGGGTTAGATATAATTCCCACTGCAGACATAAACAACAAAACAACAGTAATAATATAGTGGCCTTTCTAGAGCACTGACATTTACTAGGCCCCGTGCTAAGTACTCTGCATGTATCAACTCATTTAATTCTCACAATAACCTTATGGTAAGAAACTATTTTTATCTCGATTTTATGGATACGTAAAAGGAAGCATGAAGTGAATGAAGGCCTACTTCACAGCCTCTTGTGAGGATTAAATGGGATAAGTTTTATTCCTCTCAATGTCTCTTCAAACTACGTCCATGCTTGCTCCTCCCCGGACCTCACTCTCAACCTCAGTCCCGAGGTTGTCTCTGTCATCCTCCTATTCCTCCTCTCCCCACAGATCTGCCAGGTCCAGCAGTGTGTTCTCCCACTTGGGACCTTATCCTGGCTACCTCCTGAGCTCCCCACCTCCGCTCTCTCCCCCTCCAATCTACCCTGCACATGATAAACAAAGGGATCTTATGAATCACTGTAACCTTCCCTGGCTTGAAACCCTACCATGGCCCTCCAGTGCCCTTAGAATAAAAATCCAACCTCTTCCAAATGGCCCATAATGCCCCAACAGATCCAACCCATGGGAAGCTTTCTGGGACCTCCCTCCTCGAACTCAGTCCTATAGCCGTTAACCCTCTGCAATTCTGCACCTCTGGTCCTCTGCACTTGCAGTTCCCTCCACCTGGATCACCCTTTTTTAAGGTAACTCCTTTCTCTCTCTTTCCAGTCTCACCTGAGTGGCCAAGGGAAGGAGGTTGGACTTTGTCATCATGGTCTCCAGGCAGCCTCCCTTAACCCTTTCCCACTCCCCCAGTTAGGAACCTCTTCTGGGCTCTCACTGCCCACGGGCTTTCCCATTACGGCCCTGATAACTCGGCCAGTCAACCAGCTCTGGCCTGTGAGTTTCCCTTCTCACAGCCCCATCACCATGGGCCAGGAGTCAGCCAGCCAGGTCATTCCTGAGTTCACACAGGGAAGGGAAAGGACCAGATCTCACCTCATCTTTAGCCTGGAGCAAAAACTCACTGCCATCCTGGGTCCTGCAGAAAGGGACACAGGACTTGGGGGATCTGGAGAAAGGCCCAGCCCACCCACCCACCAATTGTCCTCCAGGGAAGCCAGGGTCCTGCTGGGAGAGAGAAGCTGGGCCTTGGATCCCTCCCTCCTGCCCAGTGGGGGCTCACTGGAGCTTGAAGACATGCTTCTTTTTCTTGTAGTCACTAGCCACCTCACTGGTGGCCTTGTGCAGGCTGAGCAGTGGCTCCCCGCCGTGTGTGCTCCCAGATGCCGGACCCTTGGAGTCCTTGTAGAAGCCCAGCTCCCCCTTACTGAGCACACAGTACAGGCTCACCCACGACCTGGAGTGACAAGAAGGGGCTCAAGGCAGAGCTGTAGCACTATGCCTGAGTACTCTTCATTAACATCCTCATGCCTGAATCTGCCTGAGCCTTCCTGTCTCTTGGTCTTTGCCCTAATTGGGCCATAGGCCTAGGATGCTCTTTCTTATGGCTGCTGCTGAGCCAAGGGAGCCTCTAAGTCCCTTGGTACCAAGCCTTTGCCCAGGCAGGACCCTGCTGGGGTTGCCCTTCTTTGTCCCCTCCCATACTGAATTTCCTGAAGGCAAGACTTAGCCATCTCCTCCATAAACCTTTGTTCCATTTATTCTTCCCTACTCCTCTATACCTCATGGAATTCTCTCAAGGAAAATCTATTGGTCTACTGTCTGAAATGAGGAATTCCTGTCTCCCCATCCAGCCAAATTCCTGTCTCAATCCAGGAAGGAGGCCCTCCAAGAGCGAAATATGTTACGTGTCCTTGTTTATTCCCACCTCAGCCTAGGTACAGGCAAGAAAGACCACCTCCAGACCCCACCAGCAAAATCTCAACCTGTCCTGCCCACTTCATATCTTGGGTCTAGGCCTCACTCCACTTCTTGGCCAGTGTTACCCTTTTTGGCACCACCTGTCCCCAAAGTCTATCTCCCAGTTGGACAAAAAGAGGTTGAACAACCAGAAGCTGGACCATAAGAGCAAACACATCACAGCTAGACCCCCATTTGGAAACAAGAGATTACTGCCCCCGCCCTCAGCTCCCAGCTCTCAGAGTTTGGGCTCTGCCCCTTTTCAGACTATCCGGATTTGAAACTTTAAGGATGGACCCACCCTACTCATTGGTTGGAAGAGCTCTCTAGAATCCAGCACAAGCCACTGAAACCTTCTAGACTAGACTCCACCCCAGTCTGCTATTTAGCCAGTCAACCAACTCCTGGGTGAACTGCTATGAGATTTGAGATTAGGTCCCAATTTATTCACTTTCAGAACATTTTCGTCCCGCCCCCATCTAAGCCCCACCCACTCAGCAATTGGACTTATTACCTTAGTCTCTGTCCCTCCTGCTCATTGGCTGAATTCCTTGATGTTGAGCCCCGCCCCCGGCCTTTGGCCCCACCTACCCACCACCGGTGGGAGGTCTTGAAATTGAGCCACACCCCCTCCTCAGGCCTAACTATTCACTCATTGGACACTTGAGCTTGGGACCCGCCTTCCAAAGCCCCGCCCACGCGCTCACCGGTTGGACGACTTGCGGTTAGCGTCGAGCTCACGCTTGCGCAGCAGGAAGCCCTCGTGCTGCACTGTATGAGTGGGCGGTGGCGGAGGCGCGGGAGCCGAGCCGCCCTGGGCCGGGGCGGAGCGCGAGCGCCGGCTTCCCCCGCCCTCACCACCCTCTCGGGGCCGCGGCCGCCGTCTCGGCTTGGGCCGGTCCCGCGCCCGCGGCCGGTCCGGCCGAGGTGTCCGCTCGGGCGGCTCAAGCCCGTTGGGCAGGCGGCCAGGGGGAAGCTCGCGAGGCTGAGGCAGCGACGGCTGTGTGGAGGGAGGGGGAAGAGGGGTGCTGTCCATGCGGTGTTGGGGGACATCTGTCTGGGGGAGCTCATGGGTCTGGGGTCCCATCCGTCTGCAGGGCCAGCTGTCTTGGAGGCGATTATGGGAGGACCTCAGGGCTGGAGTCCAACTCTTAGGGGCCCCATGGGTCTTGTGAGTGAGTGTCAGGACTCGTTTGTTTAGAATCTCTTGATGGTGGGAAGAGGGGGCTAGATTTATGGAAGTGGGGGTGTTAGCAGATGGTGTCCCATCTGTCTGTAGGAGGAATCTGGGGCTTCCTTCTGTGTGTGTATGTGGCCATCTATGAGGAAATTTGGGACCCCCCTGGGCTGAAGAAATATGGAGCCCAGGACAGATGTTGGAAGAGTCTGGAGTGTCTGTCTCTTATGTCGGTGCCCCATCTTTCTAAGGGAGAAATTTTCAGACTCTGGGGGGGTCATGTGGGGCCCCTGAGAGTCCCTGCTGTCTCTGTAGGGTCCAGGTAGGAGGATGGGTCCAGGGCTAGCTCTGGTTGTTTCTGAGATCCTTACTCCTGCTCTGAGAAGAGGGGTCCCCATATCCCACCCATCTGGAGGCTCAACTTACCCCAACAGGGAGCCCTGGGCTGGCCTCTTTCTCCTGCAGCTGCTCCACAATGTCAGCCAGGGTGGCCTTCCTGGTGGTGGGGGGAACAGAAAGACCCAATGGAACTGGAGTGTCTTCTCCCAGGAACCTGCCTGGCTGGACTGAGGAGCCTCCACTCCTTAGCCTGAAATGCCAGTCCTTGTTCCCTTCTGCAGCTGTCTCAGATGCTGGCCTTACATACCCCAGGTGTTTGGGACGTGTCTGCTGAATGGAGAACTGAACCTCTCTCCCCTTTGAGTTTTAAGCAGCACAAAGAGCAAAATGCAATGTGGTGCCTTCAGCCTTTGAACACACTGCTGCCTTTCTGAACCCCTGCCGCTTCCCCCACCCTAGTCCTAATCATTCTGGGTCATCACTGTCTAGTGACAGGCCTGTTTCCCCCACTGGACTGTGAGCCCCATGAAAGCAGGGCTGGGACTGTTTAAGTCACTGCTCCCTTTAAGCACAGAGTGGGGCACTCAGCAAATACTCATGAAAGGGTCAAGAAGTCATGGTCTCCTGACCAAGGCCTCTCTCTGGAGACACAGCTGATTGGACTATTCTGCACCACACACTCTGGTTAACTCTGGATTCTGAAAGGCCTGAGTTCCAGTCCTGCTTCATCCAAGCAAATGACTTGCTCTCTTTGTGCCTCAGTTGACCTATCCATAGAATGGACATGACTACAGCCCCCACTTCCTAAGGCTGTTGAAAGAAATTGTGATGAAGGGAATTCTTTTTTTTTCTTAATCAAGGAGGTAATGGTTCCACCACTAGCCCAGTGAAGAAACTAAGATGCAGAGGATAAAATCCCAGCCCAGAGGCACCCAGGGGGCTTGATGCACGTGTCAGAACGCAGTGGCTGCGAACATGCCCCTGGAGGAAAGCACTCGCCTTCTCCTCCAACAGGAAGGGCTGCCTCTGGAACAATGGGCACATCTCCTATCCTCTTTCAGCCTTAGTTTAGCCTCTGCAAAATGGGTACCACGATGGTATCTCCCTCCTTAGGAAGCTCTGAGCCTGAAGCCCCCCGACTGGGCCTGCGCGGCTCTAGGAGCCCTGCGCTTGCCCCTCCCCTCACCCCCTGGCCACTTCTCTGGTGGGCATCTCCTGTTCGCTGGACTCCTGCCGCTCCAACCGCCGCTCCCGCCGCTCGCGCCTCCGCTCCATCTGCTCGTAGCGGCCCAAGGTAAGGCTATGTGCTGCCTCGTGCTCCGCCGACTCCTGCCGCTCGGGCCGCCGCCTCCGCGCAGCCTCCTCGGATTGATCGGCAGACTCCTGCCGCTCCGGCCGCCGCCTCCGGGGCAGCTCCTCCGCGCGATCCGCTGACTCCTGGCGCTCTGGCCGCGGCCGGACCTGCTCCGCCACCGCGGGGGCCCCGGGGGTCTCCGCTGGGTCCTCTGGAGCGGCCGGCAGGGCAGTGGGCTCCACCCTCCCCGGGACCTCCGGCAGCCGGTCAATGCGCGGCTGGAGGCGCTCGGGCTTGAGCTCCTGACGCACGTACCCCACCCGGGTCCGCACCTCGGCCGACAGCGTGTCCGAGGCCCGGCGGGCCAGGGGCTCCAAGCCCCGCTCGTAGCCCCCTGGCCGCAGCAGGGGCGCCGCCTTGGCCGCCAGTTCCGTGGGGTCCCCGAAGAACTTGCGCCCCAGCAGCGGCGTGGGCGGCTGCTTGCTCTGTTCCGCCTTGAGTTTCTCGATCTGGGGGACACCGAGGGACCAGGGTCAGGCTGGAGGCCCGGGGGTGGGGGGTGAGGGAGAGGTCCGGGACGGCGGCTCTGGGTTTTCCGCCTCACCACTCAACTGCCCAGGACCGGGCCCAAGCTTTGCTCTCTGCCGAGAACTCAATTCCTATTCCCTCAGGCCAACACCTATGGCTTCTAAGAATCAGCTAAAGCATCACTTTCTGTGGGTGCCCTCGGCCGCCACTTCCTCCTTTCTTAATGCCCCACCCAGGACCTTAGGACTTTTTATTGTAATAGTCTCTTTTTTTTTTTTTGAGACAGAGTCTCGCTTTGTTGCCCGGGCTAGAGTGCCGTGGCGTCAACCTCGCTCACAGCAACCTCAAACTCCTGGGCTCAAGCGATCCT
>NW_012151174.1:860384-862207 GCF_000956105.1 Propithecus coquereli
GCCAGGACAAGTGTCCCATGTCTCCCCATCTCTCTTCCCCCATCGCATCCCTGATCACTCTGGACTGTCACTGCCTGGTGACACTTCTGTCCCCTGCCCCACTGGGAGCCTAGTAAGGTCTTTCTTGGTCCTCACTCAAGACTGAGCACCAAGTCCCGGCATGTCTGTCCCATATAGAGGGCTGGGCAGGGCGGGGGCTGTCTTGCCCAGGGGGGTGGGGCAGGATCTGGGGAGCTGACCGTGGTCAGACGCCGCAGAGAGCTGAACCTCTCTTCCCAGGCTGCAGCCGCTTTGCGGAAGGCCTCGTGTCTCCGGATAAGCTGCTCGACCTCATCCACACTGCTGCCCAGCTCCCGGCTCTGTAGCAGTGGCTCTTGAGCTGTCAGCCAGGCATCCGCCACAACCGCCTCCTGGGCAAACTGGTGCACCTCCAGCACTGAGGGGAGGCATGAGGGGTCAGGGTGCTGGGGACAGCTGGGCACCCTTCCTGGGGCAGTGGCTGTTTTCACTGCCCTTCCACACCCCTCTAGCTTCCCCTATCCCAGCCCTGATCACTCTGGGCTCTGCAGGAATGACAGAGGCTGGGGCTGTTTCTGTGGACACCAGCTTCTCTCCTAGGTATCGGCCACCAGGGATCCAATGGCAAGACAGACCCCTCGTTCACCCTCCCAGCCCCTGTGTTTGCTTCTGGAGACCCACAGGCAGTGTGCAAAGCATGCTTGTGTCACCCTCCTGGCCTTGGCTGGGCCTGCTGGCGCATGTCCCTGTGCCTTGAGCCGTGTGTGTCTAGGGCCCCCACTCACTCTGCTGCAGCCACTCCCAGTGACGGTCCCATTTGTCCGACACCTCCTCCTTCCTGGTTCCCAGCTTGTCCAGCTGTGCCTGAATCTGGGAGTGGTGGGTGGGAGGGGAGTCAGGGGTGGCTCCCACCCTCAATGTCCCTGGGTGGCAGAGGGGGACCCCCATGCCCCTCCCCACCTCGTCAGCCATGGCACTCTTGCTGAGCAGCAGAGAGCGCCCCAGCTCCTGGCAGGCAGTCAGCTCGGGCGCCCGTGCCTCCAGCTCGGTCTTCAGGCCCTGGTGGTAGTTCATGAGCACCTCCACCGACGACACGTCCCTGCAGTGGGTGGCAGGCAGGCATCTCAGCTACAGGCAGCCTGCCTGGGGCCCGCCCATACACGGAGCTCCGGGTGAACCCAAACCCCTGATGCTGACATCCCACACCCCCTCCAGACACCTACCTTCTCTGACTGTGAGGGTCCAAGGTTCTTCACTAATTCAATGATTCCAACTTTCCAAGGTTCCAAAATTTCACACTTTTGTGATTCTAACCTTCTAGGATTTCAAGATCTAAATTTTCTAATTTTCTATAGTTCCGAAGGTTCCACTAGCCAATGATTCTAACTTTCCAAGTCTGTGCTCTCCGATGCAGCAGCCACAGACCTGTATAGCAATTGAGCTCTGGAATTGTGGCTAGTCCGAACTGAGATATGTTCAAGTGTAAAGAGCACACCACGTTATGAGGATTTAGTGTAAAAAAAAAAAAAAAAGAACGTAAAATATCTCATTAATAATTTTAATATTCACTGCATGTTGAAGTGATAATATTTTGCGTCTGTTGGGTTAGATAAAAATGTATTACTAAAATTAATTTTCACTTTTTCCTTTTACTTTGTTAATGTGGTTATGAGAAATTTTTAGATGATATAGGTGGCTCACATTCTGTAACTATAGGACAGTGACATTCTAAGCCATCGTATGTCCAAAATAAATTCCAAGTTTCTGAAAGTTCCACTAGTTGGTAATCATAGCTTTACGAGATG
>NW_012151174.1:864302-867943 GCF_000956105.1 Propithecus coquereli
TTGATACACATGAAACATCTAGAACAGTGCCTGGCACATAGAGGTGCCATGCAGGGATTGACTGTCGCGATTTCTTATGGGAAGGGGATTGTCGATGGGCTGGGGGTGGCCGAGGGAGGCTGCCAGAGACAGGTAGGAAGCCCGAGGAGGGATGAGGGGCACCTGGGCTTGTCCGCTGCCCCAATCTGGCCGGCGATGCCATCCATCCAGGAGAGCAGGTCGCGGGCTTGGCTGTGGAAGCGCAGGGCATCGGCCGTGGAGCTGACGTGCAGGCGGGCGTCCTCGCAGGCTGCCAGCAGCTCCTTCCAGCCCTGCAGCACCTCCTGCTCCCGGCTGGCGATGGCCTCGGCGTGTTCACCCGCATACACCGTCCGCAGCTGGGCTGCCCCTTCCTGCAGCTGCCGCACCTGGGGGGCACGCTGGGTCGGGCGCCAGCCCTCCACACTATCCCAGGAGGTCTGAGGCCCTTCCCCCATACCCAGTCTCAGGGACCCAGGCTCTGCCCACTCTTTCCCCCCATCCGCTTGAGTGCAGAGCCCCAAGCTGTAAGGAGCCTGTACCCGGCGATCCCACAACTGGGCTTCCTTCAGGTCCGCTGCCTGACTTCTCTTTGACTTGCCTGCCTTCTGACTTCATTCATTCATTCATTCATTCATTCATTTGAGAAAGAGGCTTGCTCTGCTGCCTGGGCTAGAGTGCAGTGGCGCCATCACAGCTCACTGCAACCTCAAACTCCTGGGCTCAAGTGATCCTCCTGCCTCAGCCTCCCCAGTAGCTGGGACTGACTACAGGTGCACACCACCACGTCCCGCTAATTTTTAATTTTTTTTTTAGGTAGAGATGGGGTCTTGCTATTGCCCAGGCTGGTCCCAAACTCCCAGCCTCAAGCCATCCTCCTGCTTCAGC
Source organism: Propithecus coquereli (assembly GCF_000956105.1). Classification (NCBI taxonomy): domain Eukaryota; kingdom Metazoa; phylum Chordata; class Mammalia; order Primates; family Indriidae; genus Propithecus; species Propithecus coquereli. Next base: position 865,209 of record NW_012151174.1, read on the forward strand.
CTCCCAAAGTGCTAGGATTATAGGGCTGAGCCACTGCGCCCGGCCTCTGACTTCTTTTAGATCTACTAGTAGGTTTTTTTCAGTCCACTTCCTGATTTCTTTGGTCTAAGAGTTCTATTTCCAGTGGGACTGTCACCTCCTTTTTCAGGCAGGCTCACCTCTCCCCTGTTCCTTTCAGGAAACCCCTTTCCACGCTGATGCCTATTAGACATACTATATAATTTTTTCCACTCAATTTATTTCAGGCCCTCTACCTCCTAGTAGCCCAGCTTCCCTCAGACTGGCTTTTCAATTGCCATCAGTCTCCTGCCCAATTTCTATTGGTTCAATGACCTGATTTCTTTTGGAGCGACCACCCCATTTCTGTCAGATCCACGGCTTCATCGCCATCAGTCTCGCAGCCTGATTTCTAACAGTCATCTGTCCAATACATAAAAATAAGCGTCCAATTCCTATCTTCCATTAGACCTGCAACTCAATTTCCTCAGTTCTGCTGCCTGAGTCCCGTTAGGCCCACAGCTTTACTTCCATCTGATTGCTCGGATCCACCGCCCAATCTCCATCAGCCCCTCCGCCTGATTTCTATTAGCTTTGTTGCCTTTTCCATTAAATCCACCTCCATCAGATTTCTTTCAGAAAAATCATATGAGCTCTATCAGAGACCTGCCGTCTCATTTCTGTCTGCACCACAGTCAGATTTCTCTTGGCCCTCTTGCAATTCCCTTTAGACCCTCCATCTGGATTTAGGTAAAATTCGCCTCGCAGTTTCAGGAGAGCTGCTGCCCAATCTCTATTGGAAACACTGTGTAATTTCTCTCAGACCTACGGCATCACCCTTTCCTGCCCCTACCTGATTTCTGTACCCCATGCGATCGGTCCATTTTCTCTGTGCCCCGTTACCTAATTTTCTTCCTGTTCTGCGGTCTGCTTTCTGTCTGTTCCACTGCCTAATTTTGACCCACTCCACAGCCTGATTTCTGCCTGCTCTGCTGCCCACAGATACCCAGGCCCTCCCACCTGCCCCTACGGCCGCCGGCGCCCCACCTGGGACACGAGGAGCTGCAGGTCATGCTCAAAGGCTCGCAGGGTCCTCTGCATGGAGCTCGCACTGGGTCTCGGCTCCGGCGGGGCCGTCAGGCGGGGCAGCCGCCTCCGCTTCTCCTCGATCTGTCCCTGAAGCTCTCGGGCATCGCTGAAGAATTTGTGCAGCTCTCGAGAGGCAGCCAGCAGCTGGGCCCGTGTGCCCATGAGCTCGAGCAGCTCGGCCCAGGCCTCGTTCAGGCCGTCCTTCCACTCGGCCATGGTGGCCGCTGCCGTGTGGCCACATTCAATCAGCTCGTCCACCATCTGGTTCACAGCTGCCAGCCGCTCCCGCCCTGCCGTGCCGGTCTCGTTGGCAAACTCCGAGAATTTCTCCTGCAGCACCTGCCACCAGGAAGTGGGTACAGCAAAGTGGGCAAAGGGGCTGCCTACACCAGCCCCCTCCAACCTCCCACTGTGTGGCAAGCATGAGTAATGACCATCATCATCATCAAAATAATATCTGACACTTACTGAACACCTACTCTATAGCAATAATAGTGACAGTAATAAAATAAGATGATAATAGCTCACGCTGTATTAGGCACTACGTGTGAAAAGCGTGGTCCTAAGTGCTTTCCATTATATTAACTCGTTTGTTTCATAGCAGAGCCATGAGGTGGGTGCTATTATCATCCTTCTACTATGGATGGGGAAACTGAGGCCCAGAGAACCTTAGCAGCACACGCCATGGCCCCCGGTGTCGCTGTTACTACTAACGATGCTCACCGAGACGTGCTCGAAGTCCTGGCCGAGCTCGGGGGAACCAGCCACCACCTCCTTCTCGGCAATCCAGTGCTCCAGCTCGTCCACCTGGCGGCTGAGCTGGTACAGCCAGTACTGCTGCTCCAGGCCCACCCTGCGCTCCTCGCCCAGCTCCTTGAGCGCCACGTACAGGCGGTCCACCTGAGACTGCCGCCGGCTGATCTGCTCGCTGGTGGGGGACAGGGAGGGGCAGGGATGGAGCCCCCTGAGACTTCCGGGGCAGAGCTGCCACCCCCTGTCACCTCCCTCCCAGGGCAGGGCTGTGTTTCCTCTGAATCTCCAGGCAGGGTCGCGTCTTCTCAGAGTCCCTCTGGTGCTCTGTTTTCTGCAAGTCTCAATTCAGCCGTACTTGCATCTCCGCACCAGGGAAAGCTTTGCTTCCCTAGCGGGATGAGCTCCCCCTGCCCCAGCCTCCCTGGGTTGATCTCTGCAGCCCCACACCCCTCCCATCCGGTGACCTGGGTGGGGCTCCACACTCCCCATTGGGATCTGCAGCCAATCTACCCCCTACCAGTCCCAGTCTCCCGCTCACTGGGACAGAGGTCTCCCCTTTATCCCCACTCAGATCCCAGCCCCGGTCCAGCCCTGGACAGCCACACTATCCCAGGAGGTCTGAGGCCCTTCCCCCATACCCAGTCTCAGCACTCCAGGCTTTTCTCTCCTCCCAGACGCTGCCCAGACACTGCCCAGACGCCGCCCAGACACCGCCCAGACACCGCCCAGACGCCGCCCAGACACTGCCCAGACGCCGCCCAGACGCTGCCCAGACACTGCCCAGACACCGCCCAGACGCCGCCCAGACGCCGCCCAGACACCGCCCAGACACCGCCCAGACGCCGCCCAGACACTGTCCAGACGCTGCCCAGACACCGCCCAGACACCGCCCAGAC
>NW_012151174.1:868098-876533 GCF_000956105.1 Propithecus coquereli
GAGGGCTCCAGCACACAGCAAGGAGGACCTCTCCCCACCCAATGTCCAAATCCGGCCCTGCCTCACGATCCAACAGCGAAGCGCCGGGTCCTGCCGGACCATCGCTTACGAACCGGCCCCGCCCCTCGCCCGCCCACCTGTCCGGGTGCCCCATCTCCAGCAGCGCCCGACACTGGCGCGACAGCTGCGCGATGCTTTCCTCGTAGTTCTCCACGCCCTGCTCCAGCTGCAGGTGTTTCTTGAGCAGCTGCAGGGTGCTCTGTTCGTCCTGCAAGCACACGGCGCCCGCGATGAGGCGGTAGCGGCGGCCCCGGGGCTCCAGCGTCCCCAGGCCCCCCTCGCCCCCAGCCCGGGCGCACCTTGCCCTTGTCCTCACTCATCATGAGCAGCTCCTGCTCGCCCAGCCACGCCTCCACCTCGGCCACATCGAAGTAGTACTGCTCCACCTGGAAGGCGGCGTCCAGCGCCTGCTGCCGCCGCTCGGCCGCCTCCCGCAGGCCGGCCCAGGCGCTCTGCAGCTGCTCCAGGCCGCAGCGCACGGCCTCCGCCTCGGGGCTGCGCAGCGACGCCAGCGCGCCCGCGCGCTCCAGCACCTCCTCCAGGCGAGGCCCGTGCGCCTGGATCTCGCGCCGCAGGCCCTGGGGGCGGCAGGTAGGGGGTGAGGGTGGAGAGGGGCGTCCGGAGGCCCCCGCAAGAACGACTGGCAAGGCCCCCGGAGCTAACGACAAGCGCCCTCAGATCGCTCTCCACGTGCCAGGCACCACGTGAGCACTTTGCCGATACTCGCTCACGCACGCCCCTGTCCTGCAGGCACAGAGGGGCGAAGTACGATGCCCAAGAGCAAGCAGCTAGTAAGAAACGACAGAATTTGAACACAGCTCAACACAGTTTTACGCATGCCTACACCGTGTGCCCAGATAAAGATAGGGAACACTTTCGTCTCCCCCAGAAAGTTCCCTCAAGCAGCGCTGTACTTGCTCAGCAGCTTATTTAACTTCTCATGTGCCTCAGTTTCTCCAACTGGTAAATGGAAATAATAACAGCCAACACTTCTTGGGTGTCTGCGACCTGCCAGACGCCTTGCTAAGTCAGGGCTTTATATAATGTGGCCGCACACCTCCTCGTCCAACCCCATGAGTCAGGCAGCATCATCATTCGCATTTTACAGATAGGGAAACTGAGGCACAGAGAGGGTGCGGAACTTGCCGAAGTCACATGGCTAAGTGGTAGCCTGCAAAGATCTACCTCATGGGGTTGTCGTGAGGCGATAAACCATGGAGCACTTAGAACTGAGCCCAGCACACAGCAAATGCGAGATCACCGTGAGCTGCTGGTATCTGCTTAACGGCCCTGTGTAGCCAACACTCCGATCGCACACTGCCAAGGCCCCGCAATTTTGAGCATTAAGTGCGCTTGATAAGTTTCCTCAACTGAAAATGATGGGCCAGTTCTGTTTGTTCCCAACACTGCCGACAGCCAAGAATATTTTCATCAAATAGGAAAACGAAATCTAAGAAAAACTCCGGTCTCTTCAAGAACTCCCTCTAGTGCAGCATGATCACGAACCTTCCAAAATAATTTGCGGCCCCACCTCCCCAACATCTTTCAGTGTCCTTGCCTCCCAAAACTTATATTTTTTGGTAAATGCGGATAATGAAAATATCTGCCTTATAGGGCCACTGAGGGGATTAAATTAAACAATCAACATAACCCCCTAGAACAGAACTTAGGATATAGTTAAGTCTTTAATCAATGCATTATTATTATTATTATTATTATTATTGTTATTATACCTCTTAGGTTTCTTTGAGCTTTGGTGAAAGAGCTGCTTTGACCAAAGGGTTCCTCTGCTATGCAGTTTGAGAACCACTGCTCTAAATCAACTCTCTACTTATTTAGATGTGGAAATTGAGGCCCAGAGGGGTGAGCGGAGATCCAGAGACTTTAGGGGCTCAAAAGCTCCCTCCCCCACCTTGCGCAGCTTAGGGGTCAGCATCTTCTTCTTTACTGTCCTTGTCCCTTTTATCGGTGTTTTGAGTTTGAGTTTTCGTTTGTTGGTTGGTTTACTTGTTCCTTGCCCAATAGCTATTCCCCTTGCTTCTGGTCAAGGGACCCTGATTTTCCTTTGGGGAACTCCTTTGCCTCCATCTCAGCTCAGGTAATTAAAGCTGACTCCACCAGCAGGTTCCCGGAATGGGCCCTTAGCCCAGGCCAAGCTAAGGAGCAGACCAAACCCCTGGCCATCATGTTAGTTCAGGGATGGGCAGGTGACTCAGGCTGAGCCAGCAGGAGTCATCCCTGGGATTGCTACTGAAATTACTGAGAGGGAGAGATTCTCTCCAGTTTTGCTGGGGGGATGTAAACCTGAATCTGCCGGATGGCTTTTATCACCAGGAGAGTAGAGTTGGCCCGAGAACAATGCTAACACAGGGGGGAAAAAAAAACAACAAAAAAACAGAGCTGAGAGATTCATGAAAATATCTGATAACACCTGGATCCACCTATACCTGCTGTCCACGATCTTTTCAACGACAAGAGCCAATAAACTTTTTTTTTTTTTTTTGCCTTTAACCACCTTGAGCTGTTTTCTATCACTTGTATCCAAATGTGTCCTAACTCATCCCTCCCCTGGCTCTGCTCACCTGGTTCTTTTTGATGTGCTGCTGGACGGCCTGCAAACCGCTGCCTCGCTCTGTCTGCATGGCCAGTGGCAGCCGTTCCTGAACCCACACCTGGAGAGGACGCAGGGAGCAGGTGGGGAGAGAATGCACCCAAGGGCCCCTGCATCCCAACCGAAGCTTGAGCCCTTAGCACAGCATCCAAGGCCCTTTCTTGCCCAGGAGCCTGGTCGCATCTTCAGCCTCCTCTCTTGACAAGCTCTCGGCTTGTGCTTACCCCTGGCCTTTGCACAGGCAGGTCTTGCCTCCCGGAACTCCATTCCCACTCCCTCAGCCGCCTCGCTCCTGCTCTTCCTTCGGGTCTCAGCTCAGACATCCGCTCCTTCGGGAAGCTCTTCCTGACCTTGAACCTCGGCCAACTGTCTTCTCTGGGTTCCCACAACTCCCTAAACTCCCTCGTCGTATTTCTAACCACCCTGGGTTGTCACCGTCTGGGGACAAGTCTATTTTCCTCCTTGGACTTTGAGGCCTCTAAGGGCAGCAATGGGATCTGCCTTGGTCACCCCTGTAACCCTGACCCAAGCACAGGGCCGGGCCCAGAGTGATCAAGTGAGTGAGCAAATTAGAGAGTGAGTGAATGAATGAATGAATGAGCAAATTGGGAAGTGAGTGATTGAATGAGGAAATGAATAGATGAGTGGACGAGTGAATAAATGAGTAATAAGTAAATAAATGGAGGAAGAAACGATGCATACGTGATTAGATAAATAACCTCATGAATAAATCGTTGAGTGACTAAATGTGAGTAAATGAATGTGAAAGAGTGAGTGACTAAGTAAGCAAAGGACTGAGTGACTGAGGCCATCAGCGTATCAGTGGGAGAGTCTCTCAGCCCTCTGCACCCTGGGACCCGCCATGGTGTCACCGCCCCACCCGCCCCTGGCCGCAGGGCCCGCCCCATCCCCTCGCATTACCCTGGCGCCGCCCCAGATCCCCGCGCAGGCCCTCACCAGCTCGTCGTCTATGTCGTGCGCCACCTGGTGCAGCTCCTTGGAGGCCAGCAGCAAGCGGCGGCGCTCCTGCAAGGGCTCGAGCAGGCGCACCAGGCGCTCGCCCACCGCGTTCTGCCGCTCGCCCACCAGCTCCTTGCTCGCTGGTTCCAGCGGCAGCGCCGCCGTCTGCGCCTGTAGCTCCCCCACCTCGCGGTACCACTCCTCCACCTGGGACTCCATGGACTGTGGGAACAGGGGCAAGGTCAGCGGGCCCCACCGTCCCTCCCCATCCTGCTGTAGCTCCTCAGTACCCTAAGGGAGACAACCCCAGCCTCTCACCGCGGCCCCCCATCCCACTCTCCTCCCCTTGTCCATCCCAGCCAGAAGCGCTGCCCTCAGCATGATCCTGCAACACACTAAGCTAGTCCTTGCCTCAGAGCCTTTGCCTTTGCTGTTCCCTCTGCCAGGCATGCTCTTCCTCGTCAATTCGATTTCATTTCAAATATTACCTTCTCAAAAAGGCTTACCTGACCCCTAGAACTAAAGTGATCCGTTAATTCTCAGAACAACGCTTAAAAGTTGGTAGTATCCTTATTTTACAAAGGAGGAAACTGAGGCCAAGAGAAGTAATTTGTCCAAAGAACCAACATTTCCAGATGTCAAAAATAAACACAAAGCTACAGTGATTTGCATGGTTGATGTGCCATAGGGATAGACAGAAAGTGCAAAAGCAGACCCAAAAACACAGGAAAATTCATGTATTTTATAGACGCCATTTCAAATCCCCAAGGAAAAGATGGATTATTTAATGAATGGTCAGGGGCCAACTGGCTAACCAATTTAGCTGGATCCCTTCCTTGCTCTTTATACTGGAAACAGTTCCAGATGGATTAAAGACTTAAATGGAATAAGTAAATCCATAAGGCATTGAAAGAAAACCTGGGCAAATGCTTTTATAGTCTTGGGATGGAGAAAACCTTTCCAAGCATAAAAACCATAAAGGGAAAGATTTGCAAATTTTACCATATAAAAATAAAAATACTCCTGCATCGACCAAAATTTCACAGATGTAGTTAGAAGGCAAATGACGAACTGTAAAAATATTTGGTACATATTAGAGCAAGGAACTAGTTTCTTTAACAATCAAAGAATTTCCCTTTTCTGCTTCCTTTGTCTTCACAGCACTTCCCACCATTGGACAACTCTGTCTCTTTACTTGTTGTGTTTTTTATTGGTTTCCTGCTTCTAGAATGTGAGCCCCATGAGGGCAGGGGCTGTGTTACATTCACTGCTGCATTCCCAAGAGCCTAGAACAGTGCCTGGCACACAGTAGGCCTTCAATTATGATCTGTTGAATGCATGAATGAATGACATCGGCAAAGAAGAAGACTGCCCCAAAAAGAAACAGGCATCAGGTGTGAACAGGCAACACACAGAAGAAATAAGCATATGAAAAGTTGCCCAGTCTTCCTAATCAGCAGGGAAATGCAAATTAAAACAAGACATCCTTTTCTATTCATCAGATTGGCAAAAATGTAAAAGATCGACAGTATCTAGTATTGGCAAAGATGCTGAAATACAGGCACACCGAGCCACTGTCTGTGGTGGTGTAAATTGGTAGAGCCTTTTTGGAAGGCAATTTGGCAGGTTCTTGCATCAAAATGTGCATATGCTTGACCCAGAACTTGCACTTCTAGGAATATATCTAAAGAAATACTGGCACATATGTACAAAGATGTTTGCCCAAGGATGTTCACGTAGCAGAGTTTGTAATGGAAAAAAATTAGAAACAACTTTAACAGCCACCTAGAGTGAAATGGTTAAAACAAATCCATACCAGTATGGAATAATGGCCAAGAGTTTCTGTAACAGGAACAAGTGATTTACAACCTACCTATGAATATATATTTGTAGTGGATTGTACATGCAATAAAAATTCCCTGGGGTAAATAAGAAATTAATAACAGATGGTATCTATTGGGGGGATGAGAACTTAGAGAATGGGAAACCGGGATGAAGGAGAGAATTTTCACATAGGATTTTTTTTCTTTTTGAGACAGAGTCTGGCTCTGTTGCCTGGGCTAGAGTACTGTGGCATCAGCCTAGCTCACAGCAACCTCAAACTTCTGGGCTTAAGCGATCCTTCTGCCTCAGCCTCCCAAGTATCTGGGACTACAGGCATGCGCCACTATGCCGGCTAATTTTTTCTATATATTTTCAGTTGTCCAGCTAATTTCTTTCTGTTTTTAGTAGAGACAGGGTCTTGCTCTTGCTCAGGCTGGTCTCGAACTCCTGACCTCGAGCATCCTCCCGCCTTGGCCTCCCAGAGTGCTAGGATTACAGGAGTGAGCCACTGTGCCTGGCCCAAATAGGATTTTTTATATATTTTTTGATGTCTGAACCATGGAAACTTATGTATTCAAAAATTTAAATTAAACATGAAAAACAAATAAAGCTATGTTAAAAATCCACTTGTAAATGCATAGAAAGAGGTCTAGAAGAGTGAACATCAGATAATAATTGAGGCTCCCTTTGGGGAAGCAGATTAAAGGGAGACTTCATGTTTTACCGAAGACTTCTAGGGCAGTAAAATCTTTTACCAAAATAATGTATTCATATATTACTTGTGTGATTCTAAGCAGATGGAGGAAAGCTAGAGAAGAAAAACAAAATAACAGTAATAAAATTAAGTGGTAACAGATTATGGCAAATGACTGCAAACCAAAACTCAAAACTCAAGAACCAAGTCAAGGCTTTTGTTCCAAGGTTCTGCAGTGCGGAGTTGGGGTTCTGCCTCCCTGACATCCACCCCCTCCTTCCAAGCACCTCAAATCTCAAATCTCATGTCCTGAGCTGCCTGAGCGGCTCATGAAACCTAAAGGTCTCGGAGTGGTCACATGACTCAAGCCTGGCCAATCACAACACTGAAATCACCCTGGCCACCTGGGATTGGATGAGGGATGGTCATGTGACCCAAGCTGCGCCAATGAAAGCTCTTCCCACTTTTGCGGGAAAAGTGTGTGTGTACAGAAGAGGTTCTCTCTTTTCCGGTGGGGTTCCTAAGCTGGTATGCTGGCGGCCTGGGGCACTGGGGGCCATTTTGCCACCATCAGGGGAGAGACTGCTGAACAGTGAAGCCAACACAGAAGAAAGCAGGGCTCAGAAATGGAGACAGAAAGATTCCTGCGGACATAATTTGAGTAACTAATCCGGCCATTCCTGCAGCTGCACACCCCCTGGCATTTTCAGCTAGGTGAACCAATAAAGTCCCCGTTTAGCCTACGTCAATGTGGGTTGGAATCCTTATACACTGCACTCCACAGAGTCCTGACTGATACAGTTCGCAACCTATAGGAATCATAAAAATGGGTAAAAACCCTCACAACAAGCCAAAGCACATAAGATGGAAATTTAAAAGGCACAATTACAAGCTGAAGAAATCAGAGAAAAAGAAAATAGTCATCCCAGAACCTGCTTCACAAAGAACCTTTTGCCCACAAAATCACTGAAGTGATGTGTAGAAAAAAAATGCATTAGAATTCAGGAAACTTTTGTTTTTTTGATGTAGGCTCGCTCTGTTGGCTAAGCTAGAGTGCAGTGGCATCAGCCTAGCTCACAGCAACCTCAAACTCCTGGGCTCAAGTGATTCTTCTGCCTCAGCCTCCCCAGTAGCTGGGACTACAAGCGCGTGCCACCATGCCCGGCTAATTTTCTCTATTTTTAGTAGAGATGGGGTCTTGCTCTTGCTCAGGCTGGTCTCGAACTCCTGACCTCAAGTGATCACTCCCATCTTGGCCTCCCAGAGTGCTAGGATTACAGGCATGAGCCACCGCACCCAGCCAGGAAACTCTTAAAAATCGTCTGACATGTCAAGTTCCAGCTCCCCATTAGATGAAAATCTCTCCACAGCATCACCAGCAAGTGACTGCATGGCCTGTGAGGGAATAATTCCAGGGACTGACGTTCTTCTACAAAAAATGTCACATATTTTGAACATCTATTTAATGTGTATCCTTTTCTACAAACATGGGCAAAGGACACAGAAGTATAATGTTCATTAAACACATGAAGAAATGTTCAGCCTGTTTCAGCATGCAAATTAAGTGCAAATTAAAATAGCTACAAGATGGGATTTTTCACCTCTCACATTAGCAGAGATGAAAAAGCTTGACAGTAAAGACCTAATGATGGTGAATACATGAGGAGATGGCTTCTGTCACACGGCTGCTGTCATATGGCAGGTGTGAAAAAGCTACTGCCTTTTCAGGGGGATACTTGGCACCATCTACTAAAAATTTTTACTGTAAATACCTTTTGGCCCAGAAATTTTACTTCGAGGACCATTTTCTACAGAAATACTTGCACATGGGCTCAAATACATACGAACAGGGATGTCAGCTGCAGTATTATTTATACTAGCATTTACTGGAAACAGCTCAAAGGTCTCTCAAGAGAAGGCTGGTTAAGGACAGATTGTCAAACCACCCCATGAAATATTCTGCAAGTATTTAAAAGAACAAGGTGTATCCACATTTTGTGACAAGGAAGGATGTCAAGAATGTTTTGTTGAGTGAAAACGTCAAGTTCTTGTATGGTATATATATTACATGTATGTGTATGTATATGCATAGAATATTTCCTTTTCACATTATGCCCTTCTGTTTGAACTTTTTTTTTGTTTTTTTTTTTTTTTGAGACAAGGTCTTGCACTGTTGCCTGGGCTAAACTCCAGAGTACAGTGGCCTGATCACACCTCGCTGTGATCTCAAACTCCTGGGCTCAAATGATCCTCCCGCTTCAGCCTCTGGAGTAGCTGGGACTACAG
>NW_012151174.1:878188-880780 GCF_000956105.1 Propithecus coquereli
GGACGGAGAAGGAGCCTTGCTTAGGGTTGGGGTGGACATGACAATGGGACCCCAGGGACTCAGCCCAACAGCTGCAAAACCTCTAGCTCGTTTTCCCCTGGCTGGTCCTCCTCAGATGGCGGGGAGCCTGCAGCTGAGCCAGACCAGCTGGCTGGGCCCCTGAGGGCTGGGAAGTGGGGGCTTGGGACTCCACCATCTGGCCCCTCGGCCAGTAAGGACAGTTTGGCAGGAGGCCGCGAGAGAGGACTCTCTGGGTCACATGGCCTCAACCTGGGATGTGGGGTCTCAGGGCGCCTGCCGCAGTGGCCGGGGTGGGGACGACGGGGAGGACACAAGGGACAAAGGGAGACACCAGGGGAGGGAGGAGAATCCAACTACAAAGAGATGGAGAGAAGAGCGTCAGAGAGCAGGAGAGAGAGACATAGAGATGGAGACAGAAGGACAGAGAGAGGCAGGCAGAGAGACAGAAACTAAAAGACACTAAGAGAAACAAAGAGACACGAAGAGGCTGGGGGAGAAGGACTGAGGGACAGGCCCAGAGAGAGGCAGAGGGGGACAGATCACTCACACATCCACACCCCCAAGACCCCAAGCCAGCACCTGCCTTGGCGCAGCCTGCTCCCCATGGCCTGAGGGGTGGGGCGGCCAGGAAATGTGCCAGGAAGGCAGCAGACCCTGCCTCCTTCATATGTCCAGTGCCTGGGGACAGTGGGGCCTTGGGAGGCTCCTCCTCTCCCCAGCAGCAGCTCCTGAGGGCCAGCTGGGCTCCATCTGGGGACTGCAGCCCACTGAGTCACTCTCTGCCTTGGGCTCCCTCTGCCGGCAAAAGGATCCAGGAGTCCTGTGCTGAGGCCTGCCTCCGGCACCCATTGCCGTGTGACCCCAGGCCAGTCCCTTGTCCCCTCTGGGCCTCAGCCTCTCCCATGAACAACTGGGACTCCATCTCATGGCCTGCTGCACTCGGTCTGTTGGGACTGAACCCCACCTGGGGAGGGAAGAGCTGAGTCTACACTCTGGCTGAAGCAAGAGGCTCCAAATCCCCCCTCTGAAACCCAAATGCCCAAAAAGGGACAAGGACGTTCAAGTTTGCCAGTTATCAAAAAAATGCAAATGCATGCACCACAGTGAGATATCACTTCCCACCCATCACACTGGGAAAAATATAAAAAGTCTGAAGATACCAAGTGTTGACAAGGACGGGAGGAAACGGCAACTCTCCTTTGCGGCTGGGGAGACAGCATCAATTGGCATAAGGACCTGGGCAAGCAGTCTGGCAAGATCCAATGACATGAAGACAGCTCTAACTTTCAACACTATATGAATATTTCACATACCACCCCCCAAAATACATTTTTTAAAAGCATGGAAGGCTCACACCTATAATCCCAGCACTTTGGGAGGCTGAGGCGGGAGAATGGCTTGAGGCCAGGAGTTGGAGACCAGCCTGGGCAACATAGCAAGACCCTGTCTCTACAGAAAAACAAAAACAAACACATTATCCGGTCATAGTGGTGCGCTCCTGCAGTCCTGGCTACTGGGGAGGATGAGGCAGGAGGACAGCTTGATCCTAAGAGTTCAAGACTGCAATGGGCTATGATCAGGCTACTGCAGTCCAGACTGAGTAACAGAGCAAAAATTTATCTAAAAGAAAATGAATAAATAAAACATGGAGGGGGGGAAATGCCCCATAGAAACAAATGAAATTTCTGTATATCACGTAAAAAACAGAACCAAAGCGAAGGTGGGGAGACAACTAACCCATGTAAAACTGAAGACCTGCAAACAAATATTGAATCTTAGTTAGGTTTGTTGGGTCAGCAATTCTGAAACTACTTAATGTGTTACTGTCTCTTCATCTTCAAGCAGTCCCTATGAGGTCAGTACTATTATCATGCCCATTATACTGCAGAAGAAACTGAGGCACAAAGAGGTAAGTCACTTCTCCAGGTCACCCAGTTGGGAAAGCCCAGAGCTGGGGCTTGACCCCAGGCAGCCACGCTCCAGCATCCATGCCCTTGACCGACATTCTGCCTTCAGCAGTGCTGCTGTCCCCAAGTGGCTTAGCATGCGCCTGTCCTCTCACACGGAGGAGGCATCCGAGGCTCAGCGTGAGAGACAAAGCCCCTTGCCTAGTATCGCACAGCTAGTGAGTGGCAGAGCTAACATTCGAACCCAGACCTGCCTGAGCCCTGAGTCTCTGCCTTTGGCCACCGCAATACATTGCTCGGGAAGGATCAGTAATCACAGTAAGATCATTAACAACCCTAGCAACAGTTGCTGCTGTGCCGGATGTCTCCATCTGCCCCTCCCAACCCATGGTCCAAGCCTCTCCACCCTGCTCTGTGCCCCAGGGGGTGACTGGTATGGACCAAATCAACCGGCCCCCCTGCCCTTTGCTGTCCAGGCGGGTTAGGCTCAAAACAGGCTACATGATTTTTAGGACCCAGTGCAAAATGAGAACACAAGGTCCCTTGTTCAAACTTTATTAAGAATTTCAAGACACCAACAGTAGGGCATTAAACCAAGTGCAGGGCCCTGTGCAACAGCATGGTCACGTGACCAATAACCTCTCCTTCCCTGCCTCCTCACACT
>NW_012151174.1:880830-883130 GCF_000956105.1 Propithecus coquereli
GGGTCTCGCTCTTGCTCAGGCTGGTCTCGAACTCCTGACCTTGAGCGATCCACCCACCTTGGCCTCCCAGAGTGCTAGGATTACAGGCGGGAGCCACGGCACCCAGCCTTTTATTTTTTTTTATAGAAATGGGGTCTTGCTATGTTGCTCAGGCTGGTCTCGAACTCCTGGCCTCAAGCATCCTCCTGCCTCAGCCTCCCAAAGTGCTAGGAGTGTTTGAACTTCTCACCCTAACAACAACCATAGGTAACATATCCTGATGTGCACACCATGCCAGGTACTACTCAGAGCAATTGACAAGCATTAACTCATTTAAAACTCACAGTGGCATAGGAGGTCGGGGAAGACGGAGATGTCTGTTTCATTCACGACTAGATCCCAGCATGCCTGGCACGAAGTAGGTGCTCTGCAAATGTGTGTTGACTTGGTTTGTTGGGTCAGTCACCATGCTATTCTGCTTATCTTAGCTGGGTAGCATTAAAGATTAAAAATTTTGAATTAAAGTAGCTTTAAATATTAAAACCAAAGGAGCCAGGAAGTACTGATACATCCTACAGCATGGATGACACTTGAAAACATGTTAAGAGAAAGAAGCCAGCCACCAAAGACAATATATTGTTTGATTCCATTGACATGAAATGTCTGGAATAGGCAAATTCATAGAGCTCGAAACTAGATTAGCAGAGGGGGAAATGGGCAAGTGACTGCTAATAGGAAGTGGTTTCTTTTTGGAGTGATAAAAATGTTCTGGAATCAGTGGTGAGGACTGCTCAACTTTGTCAATATATGAAAGACCGATGAATTGTATACTTTAAAAGTGTGCGTTTTCTGATATGTAAATTATATCTTAGGCTAAAAACAACAGAGGAAACTACTTCCAAAACAGCCTCAGGTGCCAGGCACGTGGTAGGCAGTGACAAAGCAAGCCCTAACCCCAGGTCAACCTGATTCCTCCTTGGACCCCTCTTGCTGCCTTCTCATTTTCCAATTTCAGAAACTGAGACTCAGAGTGTAGTCGTCACTGGTTGAGAGTAAAAAACTGCCAGGGCCAGAATTTGAGAGCTTGTTCGGAGGTTCTAGCAGGGGAGCAGAGCTACTCGCATACCCTTGACGAAAGAATGGTCCTCCTGTAGCGGGGAAGGTCATCCTCTTCGACCGAGAGCGCAGCTTCAGGAGGGACGCACGTGGCAGAGCCAGAATTTGAACCCAGGACAATGAGACCCCAAAACCCAAGCTCTCAGCCACTCTGCTTCTCTATAACTGGGGGCGGTGGGTCTCAGAAAGGGGGGTCACGTGCCTGCAGTCACACAGTAGTGGAATGGGGATTCGAACCTTGGCCATGCTGAGCCAGATGCAGAAGCACGGGACGGAGAAGGAGCCTTGCTTAGGGTTGGGGTGGACATGACAATGGGACCCCAGGGACTCAGCCCAACAGCTGCAAAACCTCTAGCTCGTTTTCCCCTGGCTGGTCCTCCTCAGATGGCGGGGAGCCTGCAGCTGAGCCAGACCAGCTGGCTGGGCCCCTGAGGGCTGGGAAGTGGGGGCTTGGGACTCCACCATCTGGCCCCTCGGCCAGTAAGGACAGCTTGGCAGGAGGCCGCGAGAGAGGACTCTCTGGGTCACATGGCCTCAACCTGGGATGTGGGGTCTCAGGGAGCCTGCCGCAGTGGCCGGGGTGGGGACGACGGGGAGGACACAAGGGACAAAGGGAGACACCAGGGGAGGGAGGAGAATCCAACTACAAAGAGACGGAGAGAAGAGCGTCAGAGAGCAGGAGAGAGAGACATAGAGATGGAGACAGAAGGACAGAGAGAGGCAGGCAGAGAGACAGAAACTAAAAGACACTAAGAGAAACAAAGAGACACGAAGAGGCTGGGGGAGAAGGACTGAGGGACAGGCCCAGAGAGAGGCAGAGGGGGACAGATCACTCACACATCCACACCCCCAAGACCCCAAGCCAGCACCTGCCTTGGCGCAGCCTGCTCCCCATGGCCTGAGGGGTGGGGCGGCCAGGAAATGTGCCAGGAAGGCAGCAGACCCTGCCTCCTTCATATGTCCAGTGCCTGGGGACAGTGGGGCCTTGGGAGGCTCCTCCTCTCCCCAGCAGCAGCTCCTGAGGGCCAGCTGGGCTCCATCTGGGGACTGCAGCCCACTGAGTCACTCTCTGCCTTGGGCTCCCTCTGCTGGCAAAAGGATCCAGGAGTCCTGTGCTGAGGCCTGCCTCCGGCACCCATTGCCGTGTGACCCCAGGCCAGTCCCTTGTCCCCTCTGGGCCTCAGCCTCTCCCATGAACAACTGGG
>NW_012151174.1:886630-889356 GCF_000956105.1 Propithecus coquereli
CAGCAGGATTGCTTGAGCCCAGGAGTCTGAGGTTGCTGTGAGCTAGGTTGATGCCACGGTACTCTAGCCCAGGCAACAGAGTGAGACTCTGTCTCAGAAAAGAAAAAAAAAATAGGATTAAATAAATAAGTAAAGTTGTGACTTCATTGGACATCACATTCAGATCTGTTTGTCCTTTGCTCTTTCGCTTGCCTTCCCCATCAGAACGTGAACCCCATGAAGGCAGTCATTTTTCATGCATTTTGCCCACTGCTGTATTCCAACACCTAGAAAAGTGCCCGGTAACACAGGAGGTGCCCAATAAATATTTGATGCAGAGGTGAATGAATAAATACTCATCAGTGTCGTTAGGCATTTATTATTAGTCTACTTTTTCCCACGCTATGCCAAGCACTTTATAACCATAACTATGCAGGAGGTGTATCAAAAAGGAGGAGCGAAGAGTTGAGGAAACTGGATTTGAATCCAGGCTCTGCCACTTGCTACCCTGGGGAAGTAAATTTACCTCCTGGAGCTGCAGTTGCCCACCAGTCACCGTGAGGCATTGTTCTTGGCACGTACAGGCAAGAGCCATTGCACCTTGGGAGGTGAGAAATAATGCCTATGTTCGCCTCCGGTCATTCCATGCGAACTGTCGTGGACTGAGCACCAGCCAGCTCCAAGCTGGGAGCAGAGATAAAGCAGACACTGTGTCTGTTCTCTAGAGCCCCGTTTCGTAAGCTGGCTAGCTGTGCGTCCTCGGGCCAGGCACCTAACCTTCTGTGCCTCAGTTTCCCCATTAGTAAAACGGAGAATAATGACTATACCAGTCTCCAAGGGTTGCTGGGAGAGGTCAGTGGCTGCTCGGCCCAGAGATGGGTGGAGGAAGTGCTCAGTGAATGTCACTGTTATTCTATGCAAAGCCACTGCCCTACCTCTGGATCTTGGCTTCTCCATTCAGGAAACAGGTGTCAGGGGCCTGCGAAAACTTCAGCATGCTAGTTGCTAACATACTGCTTTGTGGCTCTAAATCCTTCCTTTTCCCTTTGTACTCCATACCCTAGAGCAGCAGTCCCCAAACATTTTGGCATCAGGGACCAGTTTCGTGGAAGACAATTTTTCCACGGACTGGGAGGTGAGGGAGGAGACAGAGCTCAGGCAGTGATGCGAGCAATGGGGAGCGGCTGTAAATACAGATGAAGCTTCACTAGCTCGCCTGCCGCTCACCTCCTGCTGTGTGGGCTCCCCCCACAACTGGTTCCTAAGTTTCATGGAAGACAATTTTTCTACTACAGACAGGAGGCCAGATGGAGCTCTGTGGCCTAGTCCCTATCTGGGAGTTGGGGACCACAGCCCTAGAGGGTGGTGGCTGTTTCAAACAGTTACTATGAGCTAGATTGCTTCAGTAGTCCCTTTCCGTTCTTCCAGGCCCTTCCACACATGTCAAATAAATCCCTACATTACATCCCCTCTCTTTGAAATACCTTGAGTGGGGTTTGACCCTGATCCAACCTCACTGTAGTGTAGGGAGCCCCCATCTGGGCCAGCCAGGCCGTACCTGCAGCTTCTTGAGTTGGCTGTTGACAGTGGCCAGATCCCCGCCAGGGTCTACATCTTGCAGCTGGCTTTCCATGTGAAGGAGCTTCTTGTCCAGCTCAGCGAAGCTCTGCACTAGCTGGTCAGCCTTGCTGGCCTCAAAGAGCTGCCGCGCCTTGGCCTGGGTGGTACTCTCCAGCTCCGCCCAGCACTGCCGGATCTCACCCAGCTTCTTCCTCACAGAGGCGGCCAGCTCTGGCTTCTCCTGCATCAGTTGCTGGCCCTCCTGCCCCAGGAAGGCGGATGTCAGGAAATGAGGAGGAGGGGATGGGTGGTGGAGAGGCACAGAGAAATATGGCAGGGCAACAGGATACGAGGATAGATGTGGGGAGAGAGTCAGAGGTGGGAAGTTGGACACACACAGGGAGGCAGAGACAGAGGGACAGAGGCAGAGATACACCCAGAGATGGAAGGAACCAAGGAAAAGAGACAAAAAGAGAGAGAGAGACAGACATAGGTGAGGAGAGGGAGACAGAGAGATGGAGTGAGAGAAGAGAGACACAAACAGAGACAAGGGAAGGAGACAGGGAGAGACAGTCGCAGAGTGATGGACACAGAGACACACGCACAATGAGAAACAGGTGGAGAGGACCATGAGACAGACAAGGAGAGAGAGAGAGAGATAAAAGAGAGAGAGAGTGAGAGAGGCGGGGAGAGAATGAACTTCCATTAAACTCAAAATCAAGAAAGTTGGCTTTGCCACATGTCACAATTTACAGGCTATCGGTGGCCATTTAAGGGTTTAAGGCCAACCTGGGGCTTTCTGTCTGAGTCAGAAAAGTAGGGTAGACCTCCAGGGCTGCAGGCCTAGGGGTTCAGCTAGAGTAGGGAGAAGTTCTGGGGGTGGAGACCTAGAGCAAAAAATCTGCCTGAGTCCCTCGGAAGTCAAGCTCCTTGGTGGGCCAGAGCTACATATATTATGTTCCATATTAAAAGTAACAGTATCATAGTAATTACAGCTCTTAGGTGCTTGGCCTTGTACTAAGCACTTTATGTGCAGAAGAGCCAGAGAAGTGGTTATATTTATTATTTAATTAATTTTAGAGAAGAGCAAACTGAAGCTCAAAGAGGTTAACACAATTCCCTAGGCCCCACAGATTGTAATAGGCACAGATACAATTAGAACCCAGGGCTGTAAGAATCTAACGTTC
>NW_012151174.1:889811-892119 GCF_000956105.1 Propithecus coquereli
TGGTAGGAGCTTATAGGAAGAAGTGAAATATTTAACAAACAGGAGGATATAGGCACCATTCAGACAAGATGTTGGCCATTTTACAGGTGGGCAAACCGAGGCTCCAGGGGTTACATGAATCACTCAAGGCTGCATAGCTAGGAACAGATATGGAACTGGTTTGAAGCAGTTCGGCAGGGGGATGAGACCAGCAGGATGGCAGCGGAGGGTCCAGGAGGTGAGTCGTGGGCTCCCTAGAGGCCTCCGGCACCTGGCACGGGCAGAAGGGCCTTCTGCATCCTCACCCTCTCGATCTTCTCCAGCCACTCCTTATTCTGAGCCAGCTCGGCCATGAATGCCTGGTGCCGGAGCCATCTCTTATGCAGCTTGTGGCTGTCTTCCCGCGTGCCATCTCGCGCCATCAGCATCTTCTCATGGATCCAGCCATCCAGCTGTGCAGGACAGGGTAGGAGGGCTCAGATGGTCGCCACAACCTGGTACAGTCCCCATCCCCTCCAGAAGGACCCAGGTTCAGGGCCTGGGCTGCTAGGGGTGAGGGGTGAGGGGAGGAGGAAGGGATGGAAAAACCTTTATGTTGGGGGGGACAGTACGAGCTCTTTCCTGAGTAGAAAATGGATGGAAGCGTCGCCAGAATGCACAAGCCTATGGCTCCCCTGTCCTGAAAGCAGCCCTCCTTAACTCCCCACAACCCCCACACACAAGGCTCCTGGGGCCTGTCAGCCTCCTCCCTACTGGGGCCAAATTACTGCCCCCCCAAAACTAGTTCTAATAGCTAACTCCCAATTCATCTCCAGCCCCCGCATAGCAACACTTGGACCCTTTCATTCAGTCTCAACCACTCCCAATAAGGACCAATGCAAGATCTTCAACCATCCCTCAGGGTAGCAAATGCAGCCCCCATATCTATCCCTAGCCCCCCAATATGGCCAGATCACCCCCCCAAACAACCTCTCAACTAGTGCCAAGTCTAGCTCCCTCCAAAGCAGCCCTCCACTGTGGAGTAGGTTCACCCTCCACAACTGAGATTCAGCACCCCAATGAGCCCACAAGGCTCCCGAAATCCAGCTCTGGGACTGTAAGACCACAATTCCCCCAAACCATGCCCAGTTCGAGCCCGCAATCAAAGCCAACCCCCAAATTTGGGCAACAAGGCTGCCTTCTGGCTCCCCAAACCAGTCTACTCAAAAATCTAGCCCCTGACTCCCCAAGGTGGATCGCGTCAAACTTCTCAACCCAGCCAGCCCCCCATCCACCACCACCAAGCCAGTCCTAGTCCTCCCACCCAGGAACAAAACCAGCCATCCAAAATGCAAGCACCAGGAGTGGGCCCTTCTCACTGTCCTGGGCAGAACCAATCACAAGGCTGCTTTCACAGCCTCCCCCGACACAAACCAGGTCTCTGGGAAAAAAAAAACAAGACTTGCTCCCCAAGCTAGAACCTCCCCACTCATGACCAAACCTGGCACCTGGGACAGTTTGCTCCTCCCCCTTCTCCTCCCCCCTTCCAGTCACAAGATCCTCCTCCTCCCTCCTGCAAAAAAGAAAAAAAAAAAATACCGGACTCCAGCTATTGCCTCCGCGGTCCCGGGAGGCAATTGCAGTCATACCCAAGGACAAATCCCAAGCTGGCCAAACCCCACCCGACCTCCCCTGAGCATATGCCCCCCAGGGGTCCAGGGGAGCTTCACACTCCCTCAACACACACACACTGGACCCCAATAAAATGCTGAATCCCCCAACTCAATTCACAGGTTCCCGACAAGCAGGGAAGAGTCCAACGGCAACCGCAGCCCACAGCGAAGGCAAAGCCGTTAAAGGAGATGGTATCCCGCTCTCAAGGTAAAGCCCCCTCCAAAGTGATTCCCTCCATCACTAGGGGCACAGCCAGACTCCCCGACAACCAAGGAAAAGCCCCCCAAAGTCAGAGCCCTCCAGACCCAGAGCAAATCCGAGATCCTCATCGCCCAAGGTAGAGCCCTCCCAAAAGTGATTCACCTCCATCATCCAAGACTGACACAGACCCCCAAGAACCAAGGAAGAAACCCCGCAAAGGTTGAGAATCCCCCAACCCCAGGGCAAACCTCGGATCCCCCGTTACCCAGAGAAGAGCCCCCTAGAGAGGCTGAGACGCCCTTAAGCTCCAGGGCAAATTCAGACTACCCTACGAGTAGTCTTAGAAGTCCCCCTCTTCGCGTCCCTCCCCTGGGGGCCGGCCCCACTCCCGCCCGCGCCAGCACCGCGGACAGCTCCCGGCGCCCTTGCCCCTCCCCCAGGGCGGGGGTCCCGGCGCCAGCCCGGCCCGCCCCCG
>NW_012151174.1:892401-901301 GCF_000956105.1 Propithecus coquereli
TCCGCCTCCTTGCACGGCCCAGGTGGAGGGTGGAGAAGGAATTGCCACCTGCCCTAAAGCCCTGGGTGGGGGGGCTTCTGCGCCATCTCAGATGATTGCTACATGCTCCAGAACAATCTCGAGGGGGGGGCTCCTGGCCCAACTCTCATGGCGGGAAGGGGGGTGCCCGAGATGGAGAGTATGGGCAGGGGGCACTGGAGGGGCCTCCCGAACCATCTCTAATGGGAAGAGGCTGGGGCTCCTGGCTACCAGATGGGGTAGAGGATATGGGAGGGGGGAACCGAAACATCTGTTATAATACCTAAGAACAATTCCCAGTGGGGGTGAGGGGGAATGGGGGTTCTTGGACCCATCTCTAATGGCTTGAGTCCCGGCCTACCTCAGTCATGGGGTGGGTGCATGGAGGCCCTTGTGTTTCATATGTGGGGGAACGACCTCCCATGGGGTTCAACATGGACAGGGTCAACCCATCTTTAATTGGGGGTTGGGGGGGGTCAGGGACCTGGTTCCTGAACCGTCTTTGGTTGGAAGAAACTTAGGTATGGGGTCATCATGCGGGGAGGGGATGATCCTGGTTACACAGATGGAGGAGCTTGGGGCCAGGACTGTCTCTGTTTGGGGGTTAGGAAAATGTTTACTGGGCCATCCCTAATGTGGCCAGAGTCCAGAACAGTTTCTATGCAACGCAGGGAAAGGAGGGGGACTCGGCGAGTCTCCTGAACTGTCTCTAATAAGGAAGGGGGCTGGGACCATCTCTGATTTGGGGAGATCGCTGTGTCTAGATAATCCCCGAGGGAGAGGGGCTTGATTTCTGGGGACCTTTAAAGGGGCGAAGCCCTTGGTACGGAGCGCTCTGGGCTGCTGGGCCACCCACGCCCACCCCCCGCCCCTCTCCCGGAGTAGAGCGGTTCTCATAAATCTCCAGAGGGAAAGGTGAGCTCAGCGCGCGTCCCCGCGGGACCCATAGGCGCGGACGCGCGCCGTTGCCAGTAGCTCCCGGGGCCCTCCCTGCTTCCCCAGAGCCGGCGTGGGCGGGCAGCGACTTGCAGAGCATGCGCACTGGGACCGGGCGGCGCGCGCCTCCTGGCGGCGTAGAGCGAGCATCGCTCCGCGACCCACTTAGACGGGGCGTCCCCGCCCCCACCTCTGCCAGGGAGCACTTCTCTTGCAGTGGAAGTGGGCGTCGCCGTCCCCAGCACAGCTGGAGGTCCTACCTCGTGGCAGTCTCGGAGGAAGTGCTGCAGCTCAAGTTGGTCGTGTAGTTTCTGCATCCACTGCTGGGCACGTAACTGGTTTTCTTGGCTCCTGGGGATGGGGAGATAAGGGCTGGGGAGAGGTCCGGGGAGGGGAGGGTCCTGGGGGGAGGAAGCGGGGGACCCCTGGCAGTACGACGGTGAGGGCATCGGGCTGGGTACGGGGAGGGAAGCCTGGGCCCGAAGTAAGAGCGAGCGGGAGGAGAAGAGACCAAGGTAGGAATGGGGGAGAGGAGGTCTGGGAAAGGCAGAGAATCATTAGTGGGGCAGAGGCGGGGACAGGGCTGGAGAGAGGCACAGAGAGAAACAGACAGAGGAAGGGTGGGGGAGAGAGAGATACAGAACGAGATAAAAACCTAGAGAGAAAGATAAACAGACCCATACACACAGACACAGGACCAGAGACAAAGAGATAAACAGAGACCTCAGGAGGGAATGACTGACAGAGACCCGGAAAGACAGAGAACAGGGAGAGATAAGGAAGAGATGGAGTGGACGCAGAGCCAGGGAGAGACAGAAAGAGAACCGGATAGCAGTGAAGGAGAGAGGAGGAGGCAGAGGGAGGGAAAGTGACGGAGGGAGTCAGGGCAGGGGCAGCCCAGAGAGGGACAAGCAGAGAAGTGTGCAAGATGCCACCAGGAAAAGACACAGCCTGACAGACAGACAGAGGAGGGCACAGAGTTCGAGAGGAAAGAGCGCAGGGTGCAGGGAGAGACGGCAGCGGAACTACAGGGAGGCTTGAGTGGGTGCTCCGGCAGGGAGAGCCAGGCCCTTGGCCAGAGTGAACTGGACCCAGGCTGGACCCAGGCCCCGCCACCCCGGAGCCGGCTGGGACCACAGCCCCAGGCAGCCTGGCCGCCTGCCCACAGTCCAGGGCAAAGTGCCCAGGAGGCCTGGTGGAGGGGGCCAAGGCATCCCACGTTGGCTTCCATGCGAGCCTGTCACTGTCAGCCTCCCCCAGGAAGAGAGAGAATGAGACTCTCCTCCCAAGATCTCCCTCAGAGTCTTTTATGACCTCCAGGTCCTACACACTACCCCCTGCCCCTACCTTTCCAAACTCTCCTCCTCCTCCCACTCTTCCCCCGCCCTGCTCTGCGACAACCATAAGGCCTCCTCACTGTGCCTTTAACAAGCTTCAGGGCCTTGGCACTGGCTGTTCCCTCTGCCTCATATGCTCTTTCCCCAGCATCGACTCAAAGGCCACCTTCTTCATGAAGTCCCTCCTGAACACTCCCCAACACTTTCTGTCTTCCTTCTCCAATCTTCTCCTTAGCACTTAACATGATCTGACACACTGTGTATGTTACTTATGTATCTTGTCTGTCTCCCACACTAGGATGTCATTTCCATGAGGGCGGGGATTTTTGTCTGTTTTGTTCGTAGCTCTATCCCCAATGCCTAGGAAAAGGGCTTGGCACACAGTAGGTGCTCGATACATTTTTGTTAAATGAATTAATGCAAGAGAGACGTAGAGGCAGAGAGAGAGAGACATGGGAGAAACAGAGAGGCAGAAGAAAAGAGGGGTTAGCAAGATGCAGATGGAGGGAGGGGAAAACAGAAAGAGAGAGAGAAAGCAGGAAACAGAAACACAGAAACGGAAAGATGGAAGAAAAGAGAGAGTATGTGGGAGACAGTTTCAGGAGCGCCAGAGAAGACAGGAAGGGTCTGAGACAAGCCAGCGAAGCATTGCCTGCCTCCTGCCTGGACTGGCTCAGGAGCCAGGAAATAGGAAATGCCTCTGAAACTGAGCTGTAATCAATCCCTCCCGGCCTTCGCCAGCCAAATTGTCAAGCGTCAGTCCTAGGGATGAGGAAAATCCCTGTCTCCGTGAGGCTGAGAAAACAACAGGGTTCAAATCCCAGCTGGGCCACTTCCTGGCTGTGACCTTGGGGCACGTCAGTTCCCTTCTCTGAGCCTCATGTGCACAATGCAGGGAAGAACAGCGCCTCACATACAAGTTCCAGCTGAGGTTCCAGGCACACGGAGACTCTGAGCGACTTGCCCTGAATCTCACAGGTTGAATGGTGGAGGCGGGAACTGGGACCTGGCCCTGTCTGATGGCAGAGCCCCAGCCCCCAGCTCTGCATGGTTCTGGCCCCCTCGTGGGTGTAGAAAGCCCTCCCACCCCTCCCATAGGGTGGGAAACGTGTCTCTAGAAAAGTAAATGACTGCGATGGTAGGGATGGGGCACAGGGATTGGTCCATCTCAGTCCCTGCTGTGTCCCCACCTCACCCAGCACAAGCCGGGGGGCACATGCGCCTTCTGGGCTCCCACAGCCCCCTGCGCATCTCCCATGCAGGCCCTGGCACCTCTGCCCGGGTTCCCTCCATCCCCACCCTGCCCATTGCGGGCCATCCTTGTCAGATAATGTGCAAGTGCCGTGAAGCAGGAATCGTGCTCTGTCCTGGTCACTGCTGTGTGCCCAGGATTGCCCCACACAGGGCCTGGAACAGAGCGTGGGCTCAGTGCGTGTTTAATTGAAGAATAAGCGGATAAACAATAGAATGAAAGGAGTAATTAGTGAATGAATGAAAAGGAAGGAATAAATAGATCACGGAACGAACAGTCTCCTGGGCTCCTCCTGCTCATTCTGCATAACCTGGCATGCAGCAGGTGCTCAAGCAATGTGGGCCAAAGGAAGGAAGGGTCCAAGCCTTGAGAGGGGGTGCTAGATGATGAGTTTTCATTCTTGGGGCCAGAATTCCCATAAATGTTTCCTTTAGAAACTTCCAGCTTTGTCCCAGATCCCTGAACAGAAAAGGGGCTGAGGTCTCGGCACTGTGTCTGGTGAAGTGACCAGGTCTAAGATGGAAGGAGAGGCTCTGGGCCCTCTTCCAGCTGGGATCATGTCAGAGAGAGCCAGAGGACCAGAGAGGAGACAGCTGGGGTCACCAGGAGGGCCACAGTGACAGTGACTGACAAAGAGAACAAACTGGGAAGGGATTCCCCATGAGAGCTGAGATTTTTTTTTTTTTTTTTGGAGGGTGGTGGTGCTGTTTTGTTCAGGGCCTAGAATAGTGCCTGGCACACAGTAGATGCCCAGTAAATGTCTTTGCTTGATTAGTGCAAAGACAGATGAGAGGACAGTGACAGAAGGAGAAGGATAAGGCACAAGAGAAGCATTGGATAGACAGACAGACAGACAGACAGACACACACACACACACACACACACACTTTCTGGGTGTTTCTCAGAGAACTGGGTGGCTGGGGCCAGGCAGAGGTGCTTATTCAAAACATTTGACAACCAGCATGGCAGCGGACACTGTCCCATCTGGAAAGCTAGGACCCCCTTCTGTGCCTGGCCTCTAGACGCTGGATCTGGGGAGGTCCGGGGGTTCCCAGGGAGGGTCTAGAACAGCAGGGCCGATGCTGGGACACATAGGGAAACACATTAACATTTTAACAGTTCCGGCTATGCTATGCTGAGGGCAGGCTTGGGAGGGAAACTTCATCGTATATCTTTCTGTATCTTTTGAGTTTACAACCTTGCGTTACCGTTTCACAAAATATCCATTTAAATCAAATTTTAAAAAATATGGAATTACATAGAAATCAGAAAGGGGCAGAGAAGCAGAAATCGTCATAGAAAGCAGCAGGACCCAGGCCTCCTGCACCCCTCCCCTGTGCCAAGGGCCAGGCCCACCCCCTGTGCCCTGGAGCCTGGGGAACCTACTTCTCCAGCAGCCGGGTCACGGCCTCCTGGGCCTGCTCCCCGTAGACATTGCCCTGCCTCAGCAGGCCCTCCGCGGCCTGCACGGCCACCTGCATCTTTTGCTGGTTCAGCTCCATGGTGGTGAGAAAATCCCGGTGCCGTTTCAGCGCCTCTTCCACCGACTCCACTGTGCTTGGGAGCTCCGCACCCGATAGCGCCATCTCCTGGGAAGGCGGAGGGATGGCACAAAGGTCAGCCTCCCTCCATTCCAGGACCCAGCAGAGGCCGCCAGCCCAGCTTGCCACACTCTCCTCCCCCTTGCTAGCATCGAACATTCCAGCCATGGTCCTGCCTCAGGGCCTTTGCCCATGCTGGTCCCTCTGCCTGGCAGTCTGTCCCTCCAGATACCCCCTCAACCGTCTCCTTCACTTTGTTCGGGTCTCTGACCACCTTGCCAAAAGTATCAACTCCCACCCCAGGCAAATCATTTCTCATATATGTAACGTATAACGTAATACCTGACAATACTATATACGCATTAGTTGTTTACTCTCTTCACATAATAGTGTCGGCCATGCGAGGGTGGGATTTTGTGCCTGGCACAGAGGCACTCAGTAAATATCTGATTCATTCACAGGAAGGCTGAACTGGGTGCTGTGTGACCTCAAGGAAGTTCTTTCCCCTCTGGGGTTAGTTTTCTCACTGGTAAAATGGGTGGGTCAGGAAGGGTCTCTCAAGGCCACTTCAGCGCCATATTTAATCATCTCATGATTCGGGGGCTCTCTGTCTGTCCCCCGACCCTGGAAATCCCAAAATCAGTCAGCGTCCCCTAGATCAACAGTCCCCAACCTTTTTGGCACTGGGGACCGGTTTCCTGGAAGACGATTGTTCCACGGATGGTGGGGGGAGGGGGAGAAGAGCTCAGGTGGTGACGGGGGAGCGGCTGTAAATGCAGATGAAGTTTCAGCTCGAGCACTCCCGGCTCATCTGCTGCGTGCGCCTCCCACCCCACGCGGGGGAGAGGGGGGTTGAGTCATTCCTATGTGGTGTTGGGGACCAAAGCCCTAGATCACCAGCACAGGTGGTCACCCTTTCTGTTATGATCCCCAAAGGTCGGTACCTACTGTTGGAGAATCTGAAAATCGGGTGTTCCATCTTGCCAAAATCCTCAGACTTGGTTCCCATTCCAGAAAGATCTCCAAACTGGATGGGCTGTCCCTACAGAACCACTGCATTTGGTTCCTCAAGCCACAAACACAATTACTCTCTCCAGAGAATCCACAAGTTGTCATCCCCAATAATGAAGATAATTTGCTAATTTAGGCACCCACAACCATAAAATCCATCCTTACTGACACCTAAATAACCTCTCAGCCTGTTACCTACCTCCACCATATCAATCCTTCCTTATCTACCCCAAGCACTTGTTTGAAACGCATTTAACCATCACTAACCAATCTCATACTCTTCTTTCCTTCCAGATAATCCACAAAGCAGGAAGCCACTCCAAGAAATATCCAAGTGCATTACTTACTCAGGGTAGTCCACAAACTGTCACCTCCGATAAGACACCAACCCGCTTCGCCCACCATACTACATACTCACATTGCAGGAACCACAAACTCAGTTTTTCTTTCCGGATACCCTCCCAAGTCCCGCCCACCTCAGATAAGCCACGAACCCAGTGGTCCCCGAAAACATACCCCCCCCCCGCCACACACACACACACTTCCCTGTTCCCCGAATCCCCCCGCGGCCTCGTATCCCCACACACACCGCACACCCGGAGTGGGCACCTGGTTACGCAGCACGGCGAGTGCCTGGCGTAGGTCGCGCAGGAAGAGCTGGTAGACGTGGGCCTGGACCAGCGCCTCCCTGCGCGCCTCCCACAAGCCGAGCAGTTTGTGCCAGCCAAGCTCGAGGTGGGGCAGCCACTCGTCCAGCGCCAGGCCCGGGCCTAGGTCTGCGCCGTCGTTCGCCAGCAGCGCCTCGCTGGCCGCCACGATGCGAGCATAGTCCTCCTCGCGCTGGTCCACCTCCTCCTTGAGCGCAGCGTGGCGCGCCAGCAGCGCGTCCGCCTCTTCTAGGCTGCTGGGCAGGGGCCCCTCGCTGCCACCCGCCGCCTCCTGGGCGCGCACGAGCCAGTCCAGGAAAGCGTCCAGGTCATGCAAGAAGCGCTGCAGGCGCCCAGCCGCCACCACCGCCTCACCGCAGGCCTGAGCCGAGTTGGCTAGCGTGCCCCACTCGGTGCCCAGCTGCTCTGCGCCCTGGTGCAGCCGCGCCGCCTGCGTCGGGAAGCGCGCAGCCAGCAGGGCCGCCTCCTCCAGAAGGGCCGCCTGGCGTGGCTCCAGCGCTTGCAGAGCGGCCTCTAGGCCGCTAAGGCGCCACTGCAGGGCGCCGCCGGCGCGGGGTGCGCTTTCCACCGCTCGCCGCTTCTCGCGCACCTGGGCGCGCACCTCGGCCACCTCCAGCACGTGGTTCTCCACCAGCAGCACCGCGCTCACTTCCTCTTTGCGCTGCTCCACCAGCTCCACGATGCGGTTCCACCTGCGCAGGGAAAAGAGGGCAACCTGAGGAGGATAGGGACTCGTCTTGGGCGTGGAGGGTCCGCCGACCCAGGGTAGAATCCCAGCCCTGGCCACCCAGAGTGTGACCTCGAAAAGCCACTTTATCTCACCGAGCCCCAGTCTGCCTGTGTAAAATGGAACTCCACCCCGCATATTCGCTTAGAGCAGCGGTTCTTAATGTGTAATCCGAGCGGGGTCAAAACTATCTTCACAATAATGCTAAAATGCAGAGGCCGCATGACAGAGTCTGAATGCAGAAGCCGATTTAAGAGCCCAACTGTCTTCTCTTAAGCCAGACATTAAAGAGATTTGCAAAAGTGCAAAAAGCAATACCACTCTTCTCATTATATTTTTTGTTTGAGGGGAGAAAAAGTTATTTCTCGTAAAAATATGTTGGTTATGTTAACATATAATAGGTTTGGGGTTTTTAAATTTTATTCGTTCATTTAATTTTTAGACACAGGGTCTCAATATGTTGCCCAGGCTGGAGTGCAGTGGCTATTCATGGGCGCAATCATAGTACCTGGGCCTCCTGAGTAGCTGGGACTACAAGAGTGCACCGCGCTGGCTTTTTTTTTTTTTTCTTTTTTTGAGACTGTGTCTTGCTCTGTTGCCCAGGGTACAGTGCAGTGGCATCAGAGGAAGACTCTGTCTCCTAAACAAAAAACAAACAAATGAACACAGTAAAATCACCCCCAACCTCTGGTTACGCTCTCCTAGGTCACTCTATTTCTTGCATAAAGCCTCACAACTTTCTAAATATCTTGTTCTTTATTAATTTATTTAACTGTCTCTCTGCCCCCTCTCCGATGGACACACTACAAGGGCAGAGATTGGGACTCCGAAATCAGAAAAACCCCAGTTCAAGTTCTGCTCTGGCCAGATTTGCCTTGTGACCTTGGGCAAAAAATGTCCTTGTCTGGCCGGGCGCGGTGGCTCACGCCTGTAATCCCAGCACTCTGGGAGGCCGAGGCGGGTGGATTGTTTGAGCTCAGGAGTTCGAGACCAGCCTGAGCAAGAGCGAGACCCCGTCTCTACTAAAAAAAAAAAAATAGAAAGAAATGATCTGGACAACTAAAAATATTAGAAAAAATTAGCCGGGCATGGTGGCGCATGCCTGTAGTCCCAGCTACTCGGCAGGCTGAGGCAGAAGGATTGCTTGAGCCCAGGAGTTTGAGGTTGCTGTGAGCTAGGATGATGCCACGGCGCTCTAGCCCGGGCAACACAGTGAGACTCTGTCTCAGAAAAAAAAAAAATGTCCTTGTCTGATCGTCAGTTCTCTTACCTGCTGTTGAGGTGGTCCTGGCAGGAGCGCACCTCATCTGAGCTAGGGTGGCCTCCTTCAACCAGCTCCTGCACTGTGTGGTTCACATCCAGAACGCGGCCCATCAGACTGTTCATCTCCTGGTCCAGGCTCTCGAATCT
>NW_012151174.1:902367-911866 GCF_000956105.1 Propithecus coquereli
TGCAGAAGCCGATTTAAGAGCCCAACTGTCTTCTCTTAAGCCAGACATTAAAGAGATTTGCAAAAGTGCAAAAAGCAATACCACTCTTCTCATTACATTTTTTGTTTGAGGGGAGAAAAAGTTATTTCTCGTAAAAATATGTTGGTTATGTTAACATATAATAGCTTTGGGGTTTTTAAATTTTATTTGTTCATTTAATTTTTAGACACAGGGTCTCAATATGCTGCCCAGGCTGGAATGCAGTGGCTATTCATGGGCGCAATCATAGTACCTGGGCCTCCTGAGTAGCTGGGAATACAAGAGTGCACCGCGCTGGCTTTCTTTTTTTTTTTTCTTTTTTTGAGACTGTGTCTCACTCTGTTGCCCAGGGTAGAGTGCAGTGGCATCAGAGGAAGACCTTGTCTCCTAAGCAAAAAACAAACAAATGAACAAAGTAAAATCACCCCCAACCTCTGGTTATGCTCTTCTAGGTCACTCTATTTCTTGCATAAAGCCTCACAACTTTCTAAATATCTTGTTCTTTATTAATTTATTTAACTGTGTCTCTGCCCCCTCTCCGATGAACACACCGCGAGGGCAGAGACTGGGACTCCAAAATCAGAAAAACCCCAGTTCAAGTTCTGCTCTGGCCAGATTTGCCTTGTGACCTTGGGCAAAAAATGTCCTTGTCTGGCTGGGCGCGGTGGCTCACGCCTGTAATCCTAGCACCCTGGGAGGCCGAGGTGGGCGGATTGTTTGAGCTCAGGAGTTCGAGACCAGCCTGAGCAAGAAGCGAGACCCCGTCTCTACTAAAAAAAAAAATAGAAAGAAATGATCTGGACAACTAAAAATATGTAGAAAAAATTAGCCGGGCATGGTGGCGCATGCCTGTAGTCCCAGCTACTCGGCAGGCTGAGGCAGAAGGATTGCTTGAGCCCAGGAGTTTGAGGTTGCTGTGAGCTAGGCTAACGCCATGGCACTCACTCTAGCCAGGGCAACAGAGTGAGACTGTCTCAAAAAAAAAAAAAATGTCCTTGTCTGATCGTCAGTTCTCTTACCTGCTGTTGAGGTGGTCCTGGCAGGAGCGCACCTCATCTGAGCTGGGGTGGCCTCCTTCAACCAGCTCCTGCACTGTGTGGTTCACATCCAGAACGCGGCCCATCAGACTGTTCATCTCCTGGTCCAGGCTCTCGAATCTACAGGAGGAGGATGAAGGTGCTCAGAGGCCCGGACCGTGGGGACCTTGGCTTTTATGAATCTGCCTTCTCCTGGTTCTACTCCTAAGTTCTCAGGTGCCTTTGCTGCTCCTCCTCTTCTACCTGCTGCTTAAATGTTAGATTCCTCAGCACTCTGTCCTGGGCCTGCTAGGCTTGCCCTCACTCCCTCTCTGGGCCATGCCCGGCCCCCCCTGAACTCCATACATTCATCTCCAGCCTCGACCTCTTTCCTTCTGAACCTGTCTCCAACCTCAAAGCCTGCTGTGTGCCTCCTTGGGCTCCTCATGCCCACTCTGACTCAGATTGCTCTCAGCATCTCTCCTCGAATTTGTTTTTCCTCTGGGTCCCTTCTCAGGGACAGCCCCAGCAGCCCCACCCACCAGCCCCCATGGCCTGTCCACTTGGCCTCCTGCCCTGGTCCAGTCCTGTCCCCTTCCATCTGGGTCCTACTCCAGCCACCTCTCTGGGCTCTCAGCTACCACTCTCACCCCCTCCTGCGCACCCTCCACATGGCAGCCAGGGAGATCTCTTTTGAGCTGGGCATGGTCCTCCCTCGTTTAAAACAATGTTTAAAACAATTGGGTGAGGAGCCAGCCTGTGTTTCCATAAATGCCCAGCACAAGACCTAGAATGAGGCAGTAACTACCTGTTGAATGAATGAATGGATGAACAAGATCCTCAGGGAGAGGGGGGCGCAGAGGGAGAATAGACATTGTTCCCGCACTAATTGAACAACTCATCACTAAGTCAGCCAACAGACAGATCTGTATGTAATATGTCACAGGGTGGTAAGTGCTCTGAATAAATGTAAAGCAGGATGAAGGAAAAGAAGGTGACAAGGGTCAGAGCTGTTTTATTAGCTAGGGAGGGGCAGGGGCAGTGCGGGTCCCAGGGGAGGAGCCAGGCTGAGGCATCCCTGGAGGAGCTTAAGTCGCTAATTTCATGCCATTTAAATGTCAGCCTCAGTAGCAATAGCAAATGCTCTTGGAATGCTCCCAGTATCCCCAGGCGTTTGCTAAGTGTCCTGCATGTATTAACTCATTTCCTCTTCCCCACAAGCCTGGGTAGGGGCTATTTTACAGATGGGCACACCGAGGCTCAGAGAGGTTAGGCGGGTTGCAGAACTATCACAAAATTGGTTAAGGATGAATCAGGGATTGGAATCCCTAGTTCCATCTGAGCTAACATGGGAACTGTTGAACCAACGAAGGAGAGACTGGGCGCATGAGGAAGGGGACCCAGGAGTCTCACAAGCGCGCGCTCACCGATGCTGCACCACCTCGACGTCGTCCAGGGAGTCGGGCACGCGCATGGAGAGCAGCCATTGCTCCTTCTCCCCGATCCACAGCTCGCACGCGTGCACCTCGCCGAACATGCGGTATACAGCGAGCGCGTCCCGCAGCCACTGGCGTCGCAGGGCGGCCACCTCGGTCACCTCGGCGAACAACTGCTCAGCCTCCACCACGCGCACCTGCAGCGCCACCACCAGCGGCCCGGCGCCACTGGCACCCCCCAGTGCCGCCAGCTGGCGCCGCAGGCTGCCCACGGGACCACGATGGGCCTCCACCTCCCCCGTGAGCGCGCGGTGCTGGCGAGCCAGGCGGCGGCTGGACGCTTCGTCGTGGCCGAAGTCGCCGGCGGCTGCCAGGCGATAAGCGTCGCGAAGCCAGTCCAGGAGCCCGTCGAGGTCAGCGCCGAACTGGTGCAGCGCCCGCGCCTCCTGCAGCCGCCGCTCGCGCCGCGCCGCCGCCTCTTCCAGCCGCTGCCAGCGGCGCCGGGCGCTCAACACGCGTTCCGCCAGGCCCGCCAGGTGCACGGTCTCGGCGCCCAGGCCCACGGCGCCGCCGGCCGCAGCCAGCTCCTCGCCGCGCCGCAGCGCCTGCTGCAGCAGCGCCCGCCGCCCGCCCAGCTCGCCCTGCAGGATCTTGTGCTGAGCCAGTAGGCGCGCGGTGCTGGACAGGTCGTGAGCGCCACCGGCCGCGCCCGCCGCGCCCGCCGCGCCGCCGCCGCCGCCGCCCGCAGCCTCCAGGAGCCGCTCCTTGTCGCGTGCCCAGCTCTCGGCCTCCTCCAGCTCCTGCAGCAGAGCCCACAGGCTCCGCGAGGCCTCCAGCTCCGCGCGCCGCCGCGCCGCCTGCTCCTGCAACTCCGCCAGACAGCCGTGCACGTGGTTCACCCGGTTGCAGATGACCTGCGGGTCGCAGGGCTGGTAGCCTGGGCCAGCAGAAGGGGAGGGTCCCGGGTCGGGCATCGGCCAGGGGGCGCCCAAGAGAGGGTGACGCAGGCTACCTAACCCGTCCCTGTCTTGATTTCCTCAGGTAATAAAGTCACGAGTCCCCTCCTCCAGGCAGCCTTCCCTGACACCCCAAGGCTGGAGCAGGCGCCTCCTTCTGCCTCCCCCATCCCAACCCTGACTACTCTGTCTCCTCCACTGGACTGGGAACTCTCTGAAGGCAGAACCTGGGGCTGTTGCTCAGAACTGGGCCAAAGGAAAGTTCTCTGCTCTTAAGCCGTGTTTCTGTCCCAGTGATGACCTGAACTCCCCTTCGTCCTCAAAGATTTCACTTTCCTCCTGGATCTCTGGTTTGTGACTAGAGAACTATGAAATTAATTAAATGGGCCACAGCCAGCATCCCTCTAGTGGAATAGAGTAGAATGAATGGAAAGTATCAGAATGCAACAGGCGAGGTAAGGGGGAGTACTGTTTTATAAAACTCTGTGTCTGTGTGTGCGCATGTGCGCATGTGCACTCTGGGTCATGCGGTCAGCGGATTTCTTACTGGATCAAATAAGGGTGAGAGACGCTGCCCTAGAAGGAATGCGGGATTCCTGTAATTCAGGACATTTGCTGATGTTGAATCAAATACCAAGGCGTCCAAATGAATAATAGTTACAACCACAACAGCTGCCAAGTATCCAGCTCTTACTCTGACACACTGTCATTTGATCTTCACAACCATCCTACGGAGCCAGGATCCTTATTAGCCCACTTTACAGATGAGGAAACTGAGGCTCAGAGAGGGGAATGATTGCCTCCAGGATCAGCTAAGAAGTGGCCAATCAGGAGCTCACACGCTGGACCACTCCTCAGGCCATGCTGCCTCCCATCGCCATGACGACCACACCTCACATCACGCTTTGCTGCATTCTGGCTGCTGCTGGCTGTCACTAGGATGTCTCACAAGGAGAAGGCAGAGAGGGAGCCTCCTGAGACAAACATTGCTAAGGCAAAGGAGAGGGTCCCAGTGACAGCATCCAATCCACAGCAAAATGCATTGCACTGAGTCATCCTCCAGACCCCCTGACATGAGCCCAAATCCTCTAGTAAGCCCCTCGTAACACTTTCTTACTGGGATGCCCCGTGGTTCCCGACTATGCGTGCAAACAGACAACAAACTCAACTTGGCTTGACCGTGGAGGGATTTCTGCTGGCCTTTGGCCTTGACATCCGTGAAATGGGAGCCTCATTAGAGCCAGGCGTGGTGTTGCCTAACAGCATCTGCGTCCCTGCTTCTGGCCAGGGCGTCCCTCCCTCCTCTTCCTCAGCCTGTGTCTTTGGAGCAGGCTGACCCCACTCCTGGCCCTGAAGTGGGCATGTCACATGGATGTGGCCAATATATCACTGCATGCCCTGGGGCCATGATGACTGGCTAAGCAATGGGGATGGAACTCACAGTGAGCCAGCGCCAGCTTTCCTTGGACCTTTGTGAGAACTATTGGGAAAAAGTAACCTATGTCCTGCTGGAATAGAAACATGGAGCTGAAAGAGCCCCGATTTACACCGCAAGGGGAGGGACTGCCTGATAGTGACACCCACGGCGGGGGTTGGGGTTGGCCGGGGTTGGGGGTTTAAAGGCCCCTTGAACCATCCCTGGATCCAGCCATGCCTGAAGTCACACCGAATGTTTTAGTTGCATAAGCCAATACATTCCCCTTTTGTCTTTAAGCCAATTCAACTGAGTTTCTATCACTTGTCGCTGAACAGGCCCTGACTATATGTTACTTTACACAGGTTTTTTTCATGGTATTCACTGAGATTGGGCTGTGAAGGGCTTGGCTCATACCAAGTACTCAATAAAGGAGAGCTATTATGCAGAATCTCAAAGCAGGAAGAGGTCAAGCGGTCCAACCTGTCACTCAGGGCACCAATGCCCCCAAGATTTCCCTAGTGGAGTGTGCTCCTAGGCTCTGCTTGGATGCCTCCAGGGACAGGGAGCTCACCCCTTGCTTCTGTCTCTCGGGAGTTATTCTTGCCTCTGTTAGCTCCAGCCCTGAGAGTCCACACCCCCAGCCCCAGCCCCAAGACTCACCCTGCAGCTGGGAGAAACGCAAAGCAGCGGCGTTGAGCGCCCCCACCCGCTCGCTCTGGGCCGCGATGTCCGCCTCCAGCAGTCCGTGCTTCTGCAACAGGTCGTCTGCCTCCACCAGGTGCTGCCCACACTCCCGGGACAGCAGCTGGGCCTGCAATGGGGGCGGCACTGAGCACAGCACTGGCACGGCTGGCGCCCAGGCCACTCACTTCTCCCCCATCACCCACGCCAACCCCTGCTGCTCCACCCCCTCGCTGCGAGCTCTGACCTGTCTCAGACCGAGTCTCTGTCATCCTCTCCTCCCCCTCAATCTCTCTCTCTCTCTCTCAGACTGTCACTCTGGCTTAATCCCTCTGTCTCTGTCCCTGGCTTTCTCTGTCTCTATGTCTCTGTGTCTTTTTTCTCTCTCCTTATCTGTCTCCCTTTCTTTCTCTCTCTTTTTTTTCTGCCTGTCTTGTCTATCCGTGTATCTTTCTCTCACTCTCTCTCTTGCTTTCTCTACCTCCCTGCCTTTCTCTTTAGCTCTTTCTGTCTCTTCCCTTCCATTTCCATCTCCCCCTCCCTGTCAACCCCTTCGTGCCTGCGTCCTCCCCGCCCTCCTGGCACACCACCCCATCCTCGGCCCCGCGCCGGCCCCCACCTGCATCTCCTCCATCCAGTCCACCATGTACACCATTTCCTGGAAGACCTTCTGCAGGGCCAGGTTCTGCTCGAGCCGCGTCCGCCGAGCACCCACCAGCCCAGTCAGCAGGGCCCACTGGCGCAGGACGCTGTCACGCTGGGCAGCCACCCGCCGGGCATCATAGTAGCCTTCAGCCGCCAGTGCCTGGGCCAGCTCCGCAACACCCTGCACCCGCTCCTCGTAGGCTGCAATGTCCGCCTCGATGGCTTCGTGTTTCTTCATGGCCGCCTCCACTGCTGGCAGCTCATACCCGAAGTTGTCCTGGGGCAGTGCAGGCCAGGCACTCACCCATGCCGCCTCAGCAGGCCACCTGTTACCTTGACCCTGTGTGACCCTGAAACTCCCCCCCCCCGCCCCATTACCCTGGAGACTGGCCCTGACCTTCCCAGTTACCCTGGAGACTGGCCCTGACCTTCCCCGTTACCCTGGACACCAGGCCCATCCTCAGTTATCCTGGAGACCAGCCCCACCCTCCCCTGTTACCCTGGAGACCAACCCCATCCTCCTCTGTTACCCTGGAGACTAGTTCATTCCTTCCCTGTTACCCTGGAAACTAGTCCCATCCTCACGTTACCCTGGAGACCAGCCCTACTCATTCCTATTACTCTGGAGACCAGCGCACCTTCCTCAGTTACCCTGGAGACCAGCCCCTCCCTCCCCTGCTACTCTGGATACCAGCCCATCAACCCCACGCTCCCCAGTTACCCTGGAAACCAGTGCCACCCTCCCCTGTTATATCTCTAACCCTAAACTTGTTACCCAGGAAACAGGCCTTATCCTTCCATTGTCCTGGAGACTGGAGACCAGGTATGCCCTCTTCTGTTACTTAGGAGACCAATTCTATCCTCCTGAGTTACCCTGGACACCAGATACAACCTCCCTTGCCACTTAAATTCTAATTAAACACTCCTCCTGTTTCTGAAGGGACTAATTCTGCCCTGGAGAATTTCTAGTTACCCTGGACACCAGCCTCACACTCTCATTACCCTGGAGATCAGGCCCACTCCCCTCACCCAC
The DNA here is from genome assembly GCF_000956105.1 of Propithecus coquereli. Classification (NCBI taxonomy): domain Eukaryota; kingdom Metazoa; phylum Chordata; class Mammalia; order Primates; family Indriidae; genus Propithecus; species Propithecus coquereli. Next base: position 909,570 of record NW_012151174.1, read on the forward strand.
TGTCACTTAGGAGACCAATTTTCCCTTTCCACTCTCATTTGTCACCTAGGAGACTAATCCAACCCTTTTCTGTTGCTTAGGAGATCAAGTCTCCCTCTCTAGTCCCAGGGCCATCAGTCCCGCCCTCCCTCCCTTTCCCCCGGAGCCAAGCCCTAAAACCTTGTACCTGGGAGACCAGGCGTTGGTTCTCATTCAGCCAGCTCTCCCTCATAGCCACCTTGTGGTCAAACCTCTGGGCCAGTAGTTCCAGTTTCTCTTGTCGGATCAGCTCAGCCCGTAGGGCAGCCTCCCGCTCATGCTCTGCCTTCTCCAGCTCGCCCCATGCCTGGGGGAGACAGGAGGCAGTCAGACTTTAGAAATTCCCCACAGTTTAATGGCCATGACTTCTCTGTCTGAGGCCACTCATAGCATTTGTAGCACCTTTATGCAAACTGGAAAAAAATGTTACTTCCTTATGACACTCTACTGCTGGAAAACTCTCAAAATAGAATATCCAATCCATGATGTCTACAATGTAAATGGCTCCCTTGAGCAGTGCACAACCTATGCAACTTCACAGAGCAGCCCTACCTCTCCCCCACATCCCCAAGCTAACCTTATCGATATCCCAGATGCCACAGCCCTCCCGAGGCACGAAGAGGCGACGGTTGCAGGCACGGAGTTTGCTTTGGATGCTGAAAAGCAGCACCTCCAGGTTCCCCTTCTCCTGAAACCTGAAGGAGCATGAGCTCAGGAGCCCTGCCTCCATGCCTCCACCAGCCACCCTCCCTGCAGAGCTGGGCCTCACTTGACGGGCTTCTCCAGTGTGCAATAGGCCGTGAAAGCCTGAAGCTGCTGCTGCACCCCACTTAATGAGTTGGCAAACTTCTGGTTGCTGATGAGGCCCACGGTGCGGTGGATCCAGGCCAGGAGCTCCGCCGCCAGCTCCTCATAGCGCTCTATGATCTTGCCCACCTCCAACACCTGGTCCAGGACCTGAGCAAACAAAGGAAGGTGGGGTCAGCCTCATGCCACGTATGCCTGTAGGTGGTCCCCCGGCTCCCACCCAGCCCACACCTTGGCTCCTCATACCTTCCCAATGCGCTTCCCCTCCACAGCCAGAGCCTTCATCTTGGAGAAATAGTGGTAGAAAGAGACCACATAGGTAATGATGGACTTCTCATCTGGAGCCTCCATGTTGACATCTGGGGACAAAAGAGGAGTCGGGGAGGGAGCATGATTCAAGGGAGGTAGAACCCACTCTTACTAGCTATGTGAACTTGGGGAAGATAATTAACCTCTCTGTCCCTCAGGTTTTGTATGGGGATCTAGCTCATGGGATGAAGTAGCGCCTGAAACATAAACCACAATAGGGAAATTATCTTCTATGATTTTTTTTTGAGACAGGGTCTCCGTCTGTTGCTCAGGCTGAAGTGCAGTGGCATCATAATAGCTCACTGCAACCTCATACTCCTGGGCTCAAGCAACCCTCCAGCCTCAGCCTCCCAAGCAACTGGGACTACGGGCACATGCCACCACACCTGGCTAATTTTTTAATTTTTTATAGATGAGGGGTCTCACTATGTTGCCTAGGCTGGTCTTGAACTCCTTGTCTCAAGTGATCCTCTTGCCTTGGCCTCCCAAAGTGCTAGGATTACACGTGTGAGCCACCATGCCTGGCCTATAAGCATTTCTTGAACACACTTTTCTACCTTCCACCTCAGGGCCTTTGCACATGCTGTTCTCACTGTCTGGAACATTGTTCCCTCTCCCACATGTCTAACTCCCACTCATCCTTCAGGACTCAACTCAAATTTCCTCAGACAAGCCTCCACGTTCACTCTGTCTAGAGTTGGTTTCCTCATGTTATTTTCCTCTTAGCATCTTAGTATTAATATTTCCTTCCCGGAACATATCATACTTTATAATTCAATATTCGCTAATGTGATTATGTCATTATCTTGAGTTTGAGCTCCATGAGGACAAGGACTATGCCTGTCTTTTTTACCATTGTTCCTGCCATTCCCAGCATACAGTAGGAGACCACTAAAAATTTAGTAATCTTGCAAGTGGTATATGAAGTTTGAGGTCAAGAACATGGGCTTTGGAGGCAGCATGTACTTGAATCCCAGCTCAACCACCTCCTTGCTGTATGTCTTTAAAAAATGGACCTAACTTCTCTGAGCCTCAGTTTCCCCATTGTTATAGTAAGGATAATCATGGTTCTTGCCTCCTACGAACACTGGTTAAGTATTAGAAAGAATAGCTGGGCACAGAGTACGCACTCGATAAATTCTGACATCATTTTAATTTACCCA
>NW_012151174.1:912386-915011 GCF_000956105.1 Propithecus coquereli
GTGGGGTTCTGTTGGGATGGGAATGGGGGTGGGGATGAGGTTAGGTGGGGATGGAGAGAGGATGAGATGTGGGGAAAGGAAGGGGGAGGGGTTGGACACGAGCAAGGGCAGGAAGTTGGGGAGGGAGCTGGGATTGGGAATGACCTTGGGATTGGGGATGGCGCTGGGGTAGGTTGGGGTTGAGTTTGAGATGCCATTGGGGTCAGGCATCCCCCAGGAGGAAGTCTGGGCAGGGCCATGCAAGGCTCACCTTCAGGGTCCAGCAGACGTGCCAGCCCCAGGTGCTGTTCAGCTGTGCGGAAGGCTCTCTGCAGGTTGTAGTTGGCGTTGGACTTGGTGAGTTTGCTGAAGTCCACGAGATCAGGCCTGGGCAGGGGCACAGAGCGGGCAGGCAGCAGGCAGGCTCCAGAGCAGGTGGGCAAGCAGGTGAAAAAGCATCCTTGTCTGAGCCCACCTAGGGCGAGGGGCGGGGGCGCAACCTAGCCAAGGGGCAAGCTGTGTGTGCTGCACAGCATTTACCTGTGCTGTGAGCGTAACGGACTCACACATGTGTCTGTGGGTTCCCGGGAACGTGAGTGTGTGGGCATTTGCCGCTGGGCACGTGTAAGCTGGCCTGCGTGCACGCACCTACGGGTGGGGCAGCCTGTGGGTGCTGGGAAGAGATGAGCCACATGGCGCCTGCCTGTGTGTGTCTCTGTGAAACTATCCGACAGCACGAGTGTGTATAGCCCTTATGTGTGTTGTGTGAGGACACGTGTACATCGGATGCACACGTGTCTACTCGGGGGATTTATGCACAGTGTTACGTAGCAGTTAGAGGCGTGAGGTCTGGAGCTAGCCCCTCGGGGTCCAAGCCCCAGGTGGTGACATCCTGGTCGTGTTGCTCTGGGTGAGCTATTTCATTTCTCTGTGCCTCGGTTCCCTCACTTGTAAAATGGGGATAATAATAGCATGTGCCTAATATGTACGAGATGGATTGGATTTGTCGAATAGACACATTGAATATTAAATGACGTAGTGGGGACCACTTAGAACAACACCTGGCACATAGACGGCACTCAGTAAATGTTACCTATTGTTAGCATGAGCCCGGTTACAGCTCGTGAGTTTCTGTTTGTGGGGGTGCGTCTGGGTCTCCCCATGTGTGTGTGAGTGTGTGTATGTGTGAGAGGCAGGGGTAGTGAGGTAACATGTGTCCACAGCAGAAAAAGCTGGGTCCTGGCTTCTCTATACCAGCGCAAGCCCCTCCCAGCCTCCGGGCCTCAGTTTCCCCAATCTGTCATGTGGACGATCGCGACGTGGGTGTAATTTGTATGGGTGCCTGACTCTCAGCCGGTTGAGCACCAGGCCCTGAGGTATCAAGAGGTGAGTGGGCAGGGAGCCAGGAAAGGGGGTTCTGGGGCTCCCCTCTGATCAGAGGAGGTGCTGTGTACACGCCAGAAGGGAGAGTCCGGGGGGGAGTGCGCCCCCCCACCCTGAGGGAATCTAAGCAGCAGGCGCAGGCTGTGTGCCGCGTGTGTATCTGTGTGTGTGCACACGTCTGCGTAAGGGCCTGTGTGTGTCCGTGTGTGCACAGGGCACGTGGCCTCTACAGGAGTCTGCAGGTGTGTGTTCCCGTGTGTAAATGCACAGGGCACGTGTGCGAAGGGAAATAAATGTGTATTTGTAGAAGTGAAAAGATGGGTCCTCGTGTCCCTGTCTGTCATCTATATACACACACACGCACGTACAGGTGTATAGCTGTGGGGACATGGGGTGGGGTGCAGGGCTGGGCTGGGCCGCCCGAGGCCAGGTGGTACCTGTGCCGGTGAATGAGGGCATTGAAGGCCAAGCCATCCCGCCAGCTGGTGGTGAAATTCTGAATGTTTACCTCGGGGTAACTGGCAGTGTAGGGGGTAAACAGAGGCAGAGATGGAGAGAGTCAGGAGGGAAGGGGGAGGGAGGGGAGAGAGAGGGAGGGGGCGAAAGAAGGACACAAAAGGATGGGTGGACAGGTAGGTAGGTAGGTAGATAATACAGATAAGATAAGATAAGATAAGATGGGGAATAGGGAGGGGGGGAGCCAGGGAGATGGAGAGAAAGAGAGATAGGAGAGGAGAGAAAAAGAGAGGCAGAGGGGAGAGGGAAGAGAAGGAGAGAGGGAGGAGGGAGAGAGATACAGACAGACATGGAGAGAGAAAGGAGGGGAGAGAAAAGGGAAGGAGGGAAGGAGGGAGGGAGGTGGAGAAAAAGAGAGAGAGGTACCAGGAAAAGCAGACATGGAGATAAAGACAGACACAGGGAGAGATAGACGGCATTGCAAGACACACAGACAGCCCAGAAGGATGAGAGTCAGAGAAACTCACCTCCCTCCCAAACCTGCCCCCTCCCTCCTTCCTCCCAGGGCTGCGCTCCAGATGGCACTTGAGTTTCAGGCCCTGCCCCCCTGCAGGGCGGAATTGGGGGTCCCAGGGGATATGTCCAATAAAGCCTGTGCCTTGTCCCCACCATCTCAACCACACTGAAGGTACCCAGGATGCTGAACTTTCCTGCCCAAGCTGCCAGAGCCCTGGTGTGTGCCCTCCTAGGCAGAGGGGTGACACTCACAGGGGCAGGGGTGGCCAGAGCTTGGACATGGGGCTGGGG
>NW_012151174.1:915341-919779 GCF_000956105.1 Propithecus coquereli
GGCCAAGATCTCTTGAAGTGCAGGATGAAATGGGGTGGGAAGCAGAGAGAAAGGAGCAGGCTGGGGACAGGCCACCCCTTTCCAGCATTGATCTCAGAGGAGTCTGAGAGTCCTAAATTTGAACCTGGCCTTCCAGCTTGTTAGGAGGGTTTGCCAAGGTCGGAGAAGTGGACATATTTTATTTACCAGTTTCTCAGCTTCAGATGTCACTTTTTGACACTGAGGACATGGGCTGCTCCTTAAGCTCTTGTCTCCGAAGGAACCCCGGAGGTTAGGGGTCCCCCTGCCTGTGAGGAGGTCTTGGGGCTTACCCAGCTGTCTTCATCTGACACCATAAGAGCAGAGCATCCTTGGCTGAGCGCGTCTCTCTGTTGTCCTCGGTCTCAATTTTGATGACTTGAATCTGTACAAGAAATGCTTCTGGGGCCTGGGGAGCTTGCGGCCAGGAGACCCTCCCCTCATGATCCTGCTACCAGGGAGTGTGGCAGGTGACGGAGGAGTTGGGAGAGGCAGCTTCAGGCTGGGGGTGGGGTTCAGGAGTGTGAGGATAAGCTCTGGGGTGGGCCAGGGCATCCGCAACTGGGGAGGCGGTTGTGGATTCAGGTCTCGGTTTCCAGGGAAGCCTCCAAAGCGAGAGTCCAGGCCAGTTTCCTGATGCAAGCCACCGTCACCTCCTGCCTAGGCTGGAGCAGCAGCCTTCATGCTGATCTCCCTGTTATTGCATCCACAGGGTAATGGAGACTTGGGTCTCGGACTCAAGAACTGGGCTTGGCATGTGGGTTCCCAGGAGAGAACCAAGACTTCTAAGGTGGCCTCAGCCCCTACTGCAGGGCTCAAGCCACCAGCAGAGATCCCTGACTCCCGTGGTCTCATTCCCTGATTTTATACTGACAACATCCACACCTGTCCCCAGCCTCTCCTTGTCCCCTGAGCTCCATCCCCAGGATCCAGTGGACTCCTAGATGTCCCGCCCCCACCCCAGTGTCCTGGACCCATAACCGCTGCATCTCAAACTGGCCTTAGTGTCTTCCCCAAACCTTTTCCTCCTCCCTGTCCCTGTGTCAGGACAGCCCCACCATCCCCCAGTCCCCAGGCCAGAGCTCTGAGTCTCCTCCTGGATATCCCTTCCCCTAAGGCCTGTCCATGCCACCTCCTGAGTGTCTTCCCCACCTGTCTGCTATTCACTTCCCCACAGTCTCACCCTGGGCCGCATCTCTAGCCTCCTCATTGGGCTCTCAGCTCCCAATTTTGGTAACCACCTCCAATCCAGAGGGATCTTGCTAAACCTGATTATACACCTCCTCTTGAGAAAACTTTCCAATTTTTCTCATCTCAGACAGAATAAAATCCAAACTGCTCATCACAGATCACCTGGGCCCTGCCAGCCCCTCTGCCTCATCTCTTCCCTGTCTTCCCCTTGCCTCCCGTCCTCTAGCCACACTGCTCTTCCTTCTGAACTTCCAACATGCCAAGCTCAGACCCACCACAGGGCCTTTGCATCTGCTGTGCCCCCTGCCTGGAATGCTTTCTCCCTTCATCGCCTTATGTTTTCAGCCATCAGTTTCTCAGAAAGCCCTTTTCTGACCATCATATCTAAAATCTCGGCAGCACCAACCTGATATTTTATCTCTTTTACCACTATCATAATCTATTCTTTTATGCATAGCTTTTTAAACTTCTTCTCTGCCTAGGGCCGGTCCTTTCCCTATACATGTCTTGTTTATGTGCTTATGTATTTGTTTATTGTCCGTCTCCTTCACCACAATGTAAGTTCCATGAAGGCAGCAAATTTGTCTGTTTCTTTCTGTACTCAAGCAAGATCGCCTGGATTCAAATTCCAGGTCCAATACCCAGCTACATGTGACCCTGAGCATATTACTTCAGCTACCTGGCTTCAGTCACCTCATTGGTAAAATGGGGTAATAAATCGTATCTAACTTATGGAGTTGCTGTCTGTATTAAATGTCAAGTGCTTGGAACAGAGTAAACAATATATAAATGATGATTATAGTGATGGTGATGATAATGACAGTTATTTTTATCATTATTTTCATCCTCACCACCCGACACAGGGTTCCTGGAGCATAGTAGGGATATTTTTGGAAGGCAGGAAGGAATGAATGGGTAAATGGTGGGGAGCGCCTTCCTAAGGCCCACCGTGGGGGATCACCTGGAAACGCAGGATTATGGTCCAGACCAGCCCCAGCGTCAGCCGGTGGTTTCCATCCACGATGTCATGCGATCCCACGTTCTCCAAGTGCACGCGCTGCTCCTTCAGGAACTGCAGCGCCTTGTCCACGTTCTCCAGCGAGTGGATCCGCATGCGGCCGCGCGTGGGCCTCGGCTAGGGCGGCAGGGGGAGGGCGAGGGGGTCTGGCCAAGAGCGCTGGGCCCTTGGCCCCGCCCCGTCCGAGGAAGCCCGCCCCTCCCAGAGCCACGCCCCCGGGTGTGCGGGATCAGGCTACGCTCCCTTGGTTTTATCCAAGACCCAGGACCCTGAGTCACATCCCTTCGTGCCTTATTCAGGTCCCCGGCTCTGCCCCTTCCACGCTCACGCCACCTCGGCCTTGGTGACCACGCCCCCAACGCGAAGCCCCGCCCCTGCAGCCTGGAGCCACATCCCGCCCCACCCCACCGATCTCTCCCCCACGCCCTACCCCGGGGCTCTTCCCCTGGTTTCAGGCTCAATTCCTTCCAGTGGCCTTTCTTCCCATTCGATCGCCTGCCCCCTGAGCTCCAGCCTCCAGTCCTTTAATGAACCTCTACCTTGAATCCCCCGCTCTGAGATGAAGCCCCGTCCAAGCCCAGAAACACAACCCCAACCCACACAAGCCACACCCCCTACAACACTGCGTCCCCAGACCCCCACGACATAGGTCTCACCCTACCAACGACACTGCCCCCCACCCCCGCCTGGAGCCTCCCACCCGCATCCACTGCGCAGCCACAAGAGCTCTGCCCCCGTTTGACGCCCATGGCCCTTGCAAGCTCATAACCCAGGCCCGACCCTTCTGATAAGCTCGTCCCTTCTCCAATAGCCCGCCCCTTCCAGCGAAGCTCCGCCTCCGAACCCAGCCAGCCGGTTCCACAGAATCCCCTTTAGGTTCCCAGCCGAGCCCCACCCACATTAGCCAGGCGCCCCTCTAGTCCAGCCCTTCCAGAGAAGCCCACCCCCCCAGCCAGAGACCCCAGGGCCTCCCCCTTTTCCCCAGCCCCTCCGGCCCCCTCACCAGCTGCTCCCCGGACAGCACTTCCAGGAGCCGCGTGAGCACGAAGCCGTCCCGGAGGTCCGCATAGAGGTCCGCGATGTGGCAGCCCACGCGGGCGAGGTGCGAGTTCACCCACTTGGTGAAGGTTTTCTTCTGCACAGCCTCGCGCTCATCTGCAGGACACGCCCTCGTGAGCCCCCGGCCACGCAGGACACCCGGGCCCCTTCCAGCTGCGCTTCATCCTCCACCAGCCAAACCCTGCTGGGGCCCAGCTCTCTGCAAGAGTCCCACCTTAGCACAGGCGGCTCCTCCTACCTGGAGCACCTTCCTCTGCTCTCCTGCCCACCTGGTGACAACTCCCTGCCCTTTCACGTTTTCCTGAGATACCACTTCCACAGGAAGCCGTCCCTGTTTCCTGTCTCGGAGGGCTCTGCTCATGCATTCAGTAACTCTGTGTTGGGCCTTGTTCTAGGCCCTGTAAATACAGACAGGGCCTCCCTCCCAGAGCTCAGTTTAGCGGGGGCACAGGTCATACCCCAGTGAACATGGGGGAGCCATGGAGAGTTTAAGGAGGAGGAGGGACGGGAAGAGAGTTGTGTTTCAGGAGTATCTCTGGCTGCCGTGGGGAGAGTGGATCAGAGAGGGCAAAAATGGAGCCACAGACCCAGGGAGGAGCTTGGAGAAGGGGCTCAGGGGAGAAAGGATGAGGCTGGGCCAGGGCAGAAGCTGCGGGGATGGCAGAAGGGGACATATTGTGGAATCATTTAAGAGGCTGGGCGCAGTGGTGTAATCCTAGCACTTTGGGAGGCAGAGGCGGGAGGATTGCTTGAGGCCAGGAGTTCAAGACCAGCCTGAGCAAGAGCGAGAACCCCATCTCTACAAACAATAGAAAAATCAGCTGGCTGTGGCCCAGCTACTCGGGAGGCTAAGGCAGAAGGATCGCTTGAGCCCAGGAATTTGAGGTTGCTGTGAGCTATGATGACTCCACGGCACTCTAGCTCGGGCGATAGAGTGAGACTCTGTCTCAAGAAAAAAAGTGTAAATTCAATGGTTTCTAGTATATTCCCAGAGTTGTGCAACCTCACCACTATCTAACATCAGAACACTTTCATCCCCAACAAGAAACCCGGTGCCCGTTAGCAGTCATTCTCCATTTTTCCCTTTCCTGAGCTCTACGCAAACACTGAGCTACTTTCTCTCTCTATGGATTTGCCTATTATGGACATTTC
>NW_012151174.1:920621-927517 GCF_000956105.1 Propithecus coquereli
GGAAATTGCTTCCTGGTCTTTCTCTTTCCTCTCCTGACTCCCATAAGCTGGAACACCAAGGTCTACAGAACACAGGATGGAAGGAACCTGGAATCCGCATTGACTGCTTGGAGCTGAGTCACCTGCCAACTGGGCTGCTCATTTGGGACTATCCAGCAGAGAGAATAAGCTTCTGTCTCCTTTAAGCCACAGTATCGTTAAGCCTTTTTGTTAACAGCAGCTTAGCCTGGACAGTTACTGCTAAGATGTCATCATAAAATTTTTAAGTTTCCCATTAGCACAGGAATAAAGATGTGTATTTCCAGTCTATTTCCTTTTTCAACCATTTGAAATCTCTCAGTAATTTCCTTCTTCACAAAATTTGCTTTTTGTAACATTATTAAGTATTGCGCTTTACTCTGGCAGTAGAAAACATACATTGATTGCTCTGTATTTTTTTACTTCAAGTTGCATCTTGAATGTTTACCTCTAATTTGAAAGCAAGTATGCAGATATTAGCAGTACATCCAAATGAAATATCTTGTTTGTTTAAATGTGGGTTTTGTGCTGTTTAGACTGGTTGGGGGCCTGTGCGAACACGACCATCAGCCCCACGTGGGGAAGTGATGACGGGAAAGACGTTCAATCGGTATTTGTTCGTCTGCCTTCTAATGGCCAATGCCCGTGCCAAATAGCAGATTTTGGCTAATATTAAAGCCAAAGTGGAACATTAGTGCATGCCCAGATTGGTACCAGAATGAGGACAGTTGGCTTCTGTCCTTCCTGTAATGACGGGCCGTGTGACTTCTCAAGGTCATTTCCCTTCTCTGGGCCCCCATTTTCCCATTTGTTAAAAAAGGGGTTTGGGCTAGATCAGGGTTTCTTCAATGGGTTCTTGGGGACCTCTGGTGTTTGAGATCTCACGCTTGAGGGAGAGGAATCCATGACAATATTTTTTGTTTTGTGCTTTCACTTTGATTATACCCAAAGAAAATCAACAGAAACATATCCTAGACCATCTTGATGATAACTTCATACAGGATGATGCCGTGAGATTTTGGTATTTGTGATTACAGTCTTGGTAGCATGCAGCTGGGGTCTAGAACTGAAATGCTGGCTGGGTACAGGGGCTCATGCCCTATAATCCTAGCACTCTGTGAGGCCAAGGCAGGAGAATTGTTTAAGGCCAGGAGTTTGAGACCAGCCTGAGCAAGAGCAAGACCCCATCTCTACAAAAAATAGAAAAATTAGCCAGGCATGGTGGTGCATGCCTGTAGTCAGATCTACTTGGGAGGCTGAGGCTGGAGGATCGCTTGAGCCCAGGAGTGTGAGGTTGCAGTGAGCTATGGTGACGCCACTGCACTCTAGCCGGAGCAACAGAGTGAGACTCTGTCTCACACACACAAAAAAAGAACCGAAATGCCCACAGAGGCCAGACAGGCTGTATATACAGTGAGAGAACTAGGACCTTCTACAAGAGGGCAGTGGCCACCCAGCCCTGTGACTGTAGCCTGGCAGGAAGGAGGCCATCACTGCCATATCATGTGATAGTTCATAAGGAGCCAAAAATCTGGCTTTTTAAAGTCAAAAACTCCTTATTTTTAAATGTTGGCAACTGATTCACATTTTTATAAAGCACAGTGGGGGTGCAACCAAATATGTCTCAGAGTGCCGCTCTGACCTAAGGTGACACTGAGTGTTCACCGTGTTGGTGTGTTTGGCTACCGTGTGGGGTGTCTTCTGTTTGGCCCTCTGGTGCCACTGTCCACTCCTCTGGGCCCAAGGAGGCTGGTCGGTGTGGACCGTATGAGTGGGCTCCCCAACGCTCAGAGGGCCTCAGACTTCTGGTTGGGTTGGGCCAGCAGGAAATGGGGGGGTGGCAAAGAATTTATTCCTTCCTGCTCCCTCCCTGCCTGACCGGCTCCTGGTAGGACCTGGGTCCTTTCTCTACATCCCCAGCTCCTGCCTTCCCTGCCCCAGTCCCTGGGGGTCCCTATCACCCTTGTAGGTTCCCTTCACCCTGCCCACCCCTGTGCACATAGTCCTTTCACTAATCACTCCACAGTTTTACCCCTTTCTGGGGGGGCATCTGCTTTCTGCCAGGACCCCCACTGACACAGATAGCTCAGGCCAAATGACAAGTGTCCTACCTCCGCCATTGTTCTCATACTGAGTTCTTTTACCATTTATATATTCTTCCCCACTGTGGGAGTCACCAATTACAAATGGAACACATTTCCTTAGAATAAGACTTTAATCTATTCATACACTTAATACATTGAGACTTTCATAGAGCAGAGGAGTAACTACTCCTTTATCCATTGGCTTATCCATGGCTAAAGGGGAGAAGATAGAGACTGGATATGTAAATGATATGTTTAGACATCTGCGAAAAGTTAGGAAGCCAAAGAATACCGAATATTGAGAGAAATGTGGGTATATCATAACCCTCATGCCTGCCGACAGGAGTATAGGCAGGGACAGCCACTCTACAGCTATCTGACATTCCTAAGTCAAATTAAATCAGGACATACCCACATGACCCAGCAATTCGGACCCTGGGTCAAGTCCCAAAGACTTTTCTCACACTGGTTCATAGAGAGCCATGTTCGAGGATGTTCCATGCAGCACTATCTTTCAGGGGGGAGGTTCGGGGGTGTCCCTTACTGGGAGGGAGTCACATACAGTGAGTGTGCACCATGGGCCCCAGGTAGCAGTTAGAAGCAACAGATTAGATGCCTTCAGAATCACACGGACGAGTCTTCAGGCACAATGCTGAGTACGAAAATAATGCAAAGAATGCAATCTAGAACAGGATAAAACTTGCATGGGTTAGCAATACCTGCATGCACAAACCCAGGGATATATGGATCCCAGATTTATAACAAAGTGACGTTGCAGTTCACTAGAGAAAAAATAGTCTTTTCAATAAAGGGAGCTGAGTCAACGGGATATCCAAGTGCAGAAAAAATGAATCTGACCCACACTGTACACAATAATACATAATAACAAATTTCATTTGGCTTAGAAATCTAAACGTGAAAGCAATACGATAAAGCCTTTAGAAGAAAACATCAAAGAATATCTCCGTGTCCTTGGAGTAGGCAAAGATTTCTTAAGTAAGACACAAATAATGTTAGCCATATAGGAAGTGATGATTAAAATAGACTACATTAAAATTAAGAAATTCTGTCCCTCAATAGGCCCCATTAAGAGGACAAAAAGATAAGCTACAGAGTAGGAGAAAACTCAACACATATATCCGTCAGAGGACTTGTACTCCTGCAAAACTATCAGAAAAAGGGCAGACAAGTGAATAAGAAAATGGGCAAAAGACTTGAATGGTCATTTCACAAGAGGATATTCGAATGGCCAATAAACGTATGAAAATGGGCTCCACCTCATCAGCTGTCATTAGTCACCAGGAAAATGCAAAGTGAAACCATAATAGAATGCACACCTGCCAGAATGGTTAAAATTAAAAAGACTGGCCATACCGAGGGTTGGATGTACAGCAAATGAATTGCTCAGAGGCTGCCGGTGGGAGGTAAAACGATACAAGCTGGCAGTTTCTACTAAAGTAGATACACACGTCCTCTATGACCCAACAACTTCACTCCCGGTGGGTATAAGGCACCAGAAATCAGTGTATATGCCCACCAAAAACATGTGCTAGAAAGTTGAGAGCACCACACTTTGTCTATTAACAGCCCCAAACTAGAAGCAACCCAAATGCTCATCAACAGGTGAATGGATAAACAAATGGCGATATTGTGGAATACTCCATGGCAACGAGAAGGGACAACCAACAAGTACAACAAGACGTGGTTGAATGTCACAAGCATAAAGAGGAGTGGATGAAGCCAGACACAGAAGAGCACCCAATGAATTATTCCATTTATATGAAGTTCAGACTCTTGCAAGATGAATCTATGCTACTGCAAGTTCATTCCCCACACAGGCCACCAAAAATATAAATAAATAGCTAAAAAGTTAGTAGAGTGTTTGTCCTTGGAGTGTAGTGATAGGGAGGTGGCCTGAAGGGGCTTCTCTGGGGCTGTCACGTTCTGTTTCTTGGTACGGGCACTGGTTACAAGAGGGTGCTCGTTTGTGGAAATAATGGACACTCATGATTTACCTGCCATTCCCTGTGCATGTTTATAATAATAAAGAGTTAAATCTATACATGTACATGCATACTAATTAGCAATGCATATTTTGCAAAATCGTCTAGGTGCACGGGAAAGGATTTGCATTAAAACTACTCCAATGGTTGCCTATGAGGAGAATGAATTGGTGTGACACATGGCAATAAAATAGAACAAACAAATAAATAAAGAGGAGAGAGGGCTCACACAGATCAATGACAATAGCAAGCCACAAACTATGGAGGGTAACTAATGGACCTCGCTGAACGTGGGGTCTAAACAATTTTTTAAAGCATCTTCGTGCAAAAATCACGTCATGGAGGACCCTGATCAAAGGTTTTGCCTTGGTTTGAATAGAGAAAAACTGTGAGAGAAGTGAGCAAAGAGATGCAAAAGAAATGTACCATCGTGGTCTACATCATATTTGCACTTTGAGCGGCAAGGTAGTCTCAGCAGGACAGCAGCATCAGGAAGTGACTGCTAGCCTGAATGTCACTGGTTTTGTGGTTTGGGCCTGGAGTTCCTCTATAAATATGTTTTAGTTATAGAGATATACAAGAACTGCAGGCATAAGAAGTGTTTTTGTTTTCATTTTTGTTTTTTTGAGACAGGGTCTTACTTTATGTCACCCAGGCTACAGTGCAGTGGCATCATCATAGCTCACTGTAACTTCAAACTCCTGGGCTCAAGCGATCCTCCTGCCTCAGCCTCCCGAGTAGCTAGGATGACAGGCGTGCACCACCAGGCCCGGCTAGTTTTTCTATTTTTTGTAGAGACAGGGTTGCGGCATGGGAGATTGAAACAGAGTTATGCATTTGTGTGAATTTATGAAAACTATAATTGCAATAATTTAGGTGAACACAGAAGCATATGAGAAAATTTTTTTATCTGAAAAGGAATCCTGGGCTAGATGCTCTCTGAAGCGTGATTCTAAGATTTGATTCTCATCTTACCATAGCCCATCTCTGCTTAAAATCTTTCCACAGCTCCAAGGCCCTTTAAGATGTGACTCCCGCTGGCTCCTCTCCCAGCATCATTGCTCCTCATCTGTAGCTGTCTTGCTCAAGCCACTCCTAACTTCTGGAGGTCTCGTGTATGCTGTTTCCTCTGCCGAGAATATTCTTCCACTCTTGACTTCAGCATTCATTCCTATTCATCCTTTAGGCCTCAACTTAGGCATCTCCTCCTCCAGGAGGCCCTCCTTGATTTTCCAGGCTGGATCAAGTACCTCTTCTGGGCTTCTATAGCCCCTGGGCCTCCCCATCACAGCCCTCTGCCTGTACCTGCCTATAACAACCCCAACCCCTCTGTCCATGCCCCTCATCCCACCTTGACCCCTCTGAGCCATCACTTTCTGGCTGGATCTGTCCCTCCCACTGGACTGGAGCCCTACAGGGGCAGGACCAGGCCTGGCTCAGCCACCACTATGTCCCTCATATTGTCTAGCACCGGCCAGGTACATAGCAGGCACTAAATAAAATCTTTTATGAATAAAATATCAAATTCTGGAATTCTAAGTTGATATGTTCATATATTTTTAACATCCTAGGAGTCTAAAAGTATGATTCTAAATTTCCATGAGTATGTTTTTATCACTCTAAATTTCTCAATTAGAGGAAGTTGGCAATCCATGGGTTAAATCTGGTTCACATTTTGTGGCACATACAGATTTTTTTTTTTTTTTTAATTGAGAAATTCCAGACAAATGTCACAGCTAGTAACTTTGCAGCCCTTATTTCCCCATGGCCAGAGCTGGTGATCAGGGCACTGTTGTCCAGTATACTCCTTATTTATGTCACTTGCTTCCCTGGAGGCCTTTGAGTTTGACGCCCCTGCTTGACATCTTATAAAGTTCCAAGAATCTTAGTATCAAAGGTCCCATGATTATAAAATGCTGAGTTACTAAAGTTCTGAGATTCTGAGGGAACTGAGTCTGATATTAAGGTTTTAAGATTTCATGATTAAAACAATCTAGATTTTATGATTATGGTGCTCTATGTTTCTAAGATGTTAAAGTCCGAAGGGTCAAAAGTGCTAGGGGTTTCATGGTTTAAAGACTTATAATTATGCAGTTACACATCTTGGAGGATTCTCAGGGTCTTTGCACATAGCGTTTTAATATTGATGATTAAACACTTCTGAGATTCCAAAGCCCTAGGAATATAAAGTCCTAAGGTTCAAGAATCTACAATTCTGAAGGTCTGAGGTTCTAAGACTTTATAACTATAACATTCTCTGGTCTTTGCTGGTAAATCGAAGACATCAAAGTAGGGTGACCAACCATCCCAGTTGGCCCAAGGCTGAGGGTTTCAGTGGTGAAACCAGGAAGGTCTGATCACTCTACTTCAAAGTTCCCACAATCTACATTTCTAATCTGAAACTCTAACGGTTTAGGATTATAATATCCCAAGGGTCTATGTGTATTAGAGTTTAGGTTTCCAAGGGCCTAAGATCCTAGGGGCCAATGGTTAAAATGTCTTATTTCTGTGAGTATAAAGTTCTACATTTCCAGGGGTCTCTCTTTCTAAAGGTCTAAGAATCTCTGAGTATGACATTCCAAGGTCCTAAGACCCAATGGTTCTGCATTTTGGGATTCTAATGAAATATGCTTATAAAGTCCCACATTTCTGGGATTGTACATTTCTAAGGGTTTGTTTTTTTTTTTTTTTTTCTTTATTTGAGACAGGATCTCTATGTTACCCAGACTGGTCTCCAACTCCTGGCCTCAAGTGATCCTCCCACCTCAGCCTCCCCAATTCACTGGGATTA
>NW_012151174.1:928727-934665 GCF_000956105.1 Propithecus coquereli
CTTGCTCAGGCTGGTCTCGAACTCCTGAGCTCCAACAATCCACCTGCCTTGGCCTCCCAGAGTGCTAGGATTACAGGCGTGACCCACCACGCCCGTTTTTTTTTTTTTTTGAGACAGCGTCTCTCTGTCACCCGGGTTAGAGTGCAGTGGTGCAATCAAAGTTCACTGTAACTTTAAACTTCTGGGCTCAAGCGATTCTTCTGCCTCAGCTTTCCAAGTAATTGGGACTACAGGCTCGTGCCACCATGCCTGGCTAATTTTTCTATTTTTTTTGTAGAGACGGGGGTCTCCCTCTTATTCATGCTGGTCTTGAACTCCTGGTTTCAAGCAATCCTCCTGCCTCGGCCTCCCAAAGTGGTAGGAATACAGGCGTGCGCCACTGTGCCCAGCTATGTCACCAATTTTACAGAGGAGGAAACTTAATCACAGCAGGGTTAATCCATTTGCCCAAGGTTACACAGCTAGTAAGTAGCTACGATGCAAACACACGCATTGTGATAGAATTATTGTATTAATGGCCCCAATTCTTCACCAGTGTAGCCACACCCTCTGTCTCATAATTCTTCAGTGTCCTCCTATTGCTAGGGTAGGAGAGGTTGGGGGCCATACCCCACCACTTAACTCTGGGTTTGGCCATATGATTTGCTTCGGCCAACAGAATTAGGTGGAAGTGCTGGTGTGCCAGCTCTGAGCCTAAGACTCAAGAGACCTTGCATATTTCTGCTTGTGCTCAGTTGTGGCCATGAGAAAAACACGCCTGGGCTAGACCAGGTCCAAGGCCCCAGTCATTCCATCCAAGGCCAGCTAGCGCTGCCAACACAGCCCCCACTCTGATCCCAACATGTGAATGAGCCCAGCAGAGACCAGAAGAACTGCCCAGCTCAGTCCAGCCTAAATTGCTGAGTTCAGACTGGATGGCTAAATAAATGCTTAGTGTTTTAAGACACTGAGTTTCAGGGTGGCTTGTTATGCGGCATTATTGTGGCAATAGCTAACTTCCATGTTGCTAGACTCCAGAGCTATGCTCTAGAATGCTGCTAGATTGTAAATAGGAAATTTAAAGGGGTGAGTGACATCAGATACATCTCCTCCATCCTCTGGAACCTCAGACCTGGTTCTAAGACTAAGAAAGGAGGGGGTTAGGAAATAGATGTCCCCCTTCTCAAAAGACCCAGACAATTGCCAACCCTAGATTCTAGGAAGGCAGGGTCTCAGTCTTGGTCAGTATAATAGAAATTGTCCCATGGGTCGGGCGTGGTGGCTCACGCCTGTAATCCTAGCACTCTGGGAGGCCAAGGTGGGAGGATCGCTTGAGCTCAGGAGTTCGAGACCAGCCTGAGCAAGAGTGAGACCCAGTCTCTACTAAAAATAGAAAAATTACCCGGGCGTGGTGGCGTGTGCCCGTTGTCCCAGCTTCTCGGGAGGCTGAGGCAGGAGGATAGCTTGAGCCCAGGAGTTTGAGGTTGCAGTGAGCTAGACTGATGACATAGCACTCCAGCCTGGACAACAGTACAAGACTCTGTGCCCCCCCCCCAAAAAAAGAAATTGTCCCTTTTGGTAGACACACCAAAATCCATTTTCATTCTTCCCTTTTTCCATGGAAAGCTGAAAGCGATTGCATGGCTACCTACCACCTCTGTGACCTTGGCCAAGTCATTTCCCCTTTCTGGGCCTCAGTTTGTTCATCTGTAAAATGATAATGATAAGAGTACCCATTTCATAGGGGAGTTTGAAGATGAAATAAGTTAATGATGCAGGGAACACGGTATCTGGTACCCAGCAAGCCCTCCATACATGTTCCTCACTACATTTCTTCATCCTCCTCCCATTCCATATCTCAGCAAATCAAAGTGCCTGTTCTGGAGTCAGACAGAAATGAGTTCAAGTCCTGCTTTCTTCTTCCTGTATCCTTAACCGGGGGTATCTTTAACTTGGCCTCTCTGCGCCTCAGTTTCCCTCCCTGTTAAACGGTGGTCACAACTGTTTCTTCAATGGAGGACACTTGGGGATGGGAAGGCGCTCAGCACTTCTGAGCCCTGAGGCCGAGGAACAGCTTTGGCCATTATGTGACTGAAGAAGGAAGGGAGAAGGCGGCGGGGAGGCGGGGGAGAAGGGGTGTCCTGTGGGCCTCAGCAAAGGCTGGCCCCAGCGCTGAGCTGCGGGTGGGATCAGATGCTTTAACCCTTGCAAGGCCGCGCCTCTCTCCCTGCGGTCCGGACCCCGTGCCCAAGGAGGAGGACCTGGAAAGGACAAGGCCTGAGGGTAAGACCCACGCGCAGCGCAGAGGCTGGACTGGGTTTGGGGTTGGGAGCTGGTTCTGCCCTCGATCCCCTGCCTCCCGCCGGCCGGGGAGACCCAGGGGCTCAGGCCATGCCCATAGCGCGGAGGAGGGATGCTCGCAGGTGGGGAGATGCTGGGCGGAGGGACCATCCGCGCCACCGCCACTCACCTGGGGCCGCGGCCGCGGGGGCCGCTGACCTGGCAGTCTCTGCGCCCGACCGGCCTCCCTGTAGGCGTCCGCGGCCGGGCCCGGCCCGGCTCAGCTCGGCCCCGCCGGCCCGCCGCTCGGCCAGATCCGCATGCGCCGCCGCCGCCGCCGCCGCGCCTTCCTCCGCTCACGCCGCCGCCGCGCTCCGCGCGCCCCCGGGACCCCCTCCCGCCCGCGGGCCCCGCAGCCCCGGCCGCCTGCCGCGCTGGCCCACGCGCCGCCACACACCGGGCCACGGCGCGTGACACACGGCTGCACTCGCGAGGGGCACAGGCAGCGTCACACACAGTCGCACACTCCCGCGAGGTCGCACACTCCCACGCTGCCACACACGCACACCGGGTCACTCAGAGCGTCCCAACCCACTCTCCGCACCCTCACAATCACACGGTGTCACTCCCTCATATGGGGTCATACATGGTCAAACCTGTCACATGCAGTCACACACATAGTGTCCCACACTGGAACCGTACCTGACGGTGTCACACTACCACATACTCGAATAAGGTCGCCACCACCCATGAAGTGTCACACACAAACACACATGTCACACACTGTCGCACACTCCCAGGCAGTCAGAGAGAGTGTCATATACCCACACATCACACACAGCTGCACAATCACATCGCGTCACACACTTTTCCACACTCGAATTTGTCAAGGCAGTCACTGTTCACGTCATACCACACACTCATACGTCACACAGTCACAGGGGTCACAAATAGCTCCACAACGGAAACGCCTACAGCCACACACTCAAATGGGGTCCCAGTGGCACACATCTTTACATGACACATGTGGCATCACACACCGTCACAGCCTAATGGTCACACACTCCCATATAGAACACCTCACACATGTTCCCCACTCACCATATCACACAGGCTGACCCACGGTGTCACCACAAGGTCACCAAAGAACAGTATCAATGCCCGCCACACGTGGTGTCACACACAGTCACACTGTAACACAGGGTTACACACAGAAGACACAAGGTGTCGCCCACAATCACGCTCTCTCTTGTGGTGACTTAGGGTCACACGGGGTCATATAGGTACATAGACACTCAGTCACAGTGTCTCACACACATACACACGCTGTCCTCCCTTATTTTGTCACGGTCCCTGTTCGGGGATGTCCCGAGGCATAGTGTGAGTCCCAGATCTGCCTCTAGGAGCTGGGAGAAGGAGCGTGAACTGGGAGAGACCGGTGGGCGTGGCTCTGTTAGCCCCGCCCTCCCCGAGTGGCTGGAGCGCGGGCTGAGTGACACGCTCTTTTGGCTCCGCCTTCCGGCCTGAGTGGCGGACGGAGAGGGCGGTGCTGGTCGTTGGTCGGGAAGCGAATGCGCGCTGAGTCCCGCCCCGCCCACCTGCGTTCTTCCCAGTTGGAGGCGTGGCCTGTGTGGCCCCGCCCCTTGGCTTGAGCCGGAGCGGAGCGGGGCTGAGGCGTGGCCCTAGGAGCCAGCTCCGCCCCGTTGTTCCCACTAGAAAAGGGCAGAGAGCGCCACCCAGCAGCCACTGGGTTCCCGCGTGTCCCGAGACCCTGGAGCTTTGCGCTCCCACGACCCCGCAGCATGGCCGTCAAGAAGATCGTGATCTTCGGCGCCACTGGCAGGACCGGGCTCACCACCCTGGCACAGGCGGTGCAAGCAGGCATGAACTGGGGCGGGCGGGGGATGTCACGGGGTTCACCGGCATAGCATTAGGAAGGGGCAGCATGGATCCAGGCCGAGGCTTCTGGGGGCGGCCATCAGTGCTCCATACAGGTGTGTGAGGACTCGGGGCAGAAATGGGGGAGCCATGAGATCCAATTTTATGTGAGTCCAATGCATAGGAATTGACCGTGGGAGCCTGAGGACTCCAGTGACACCATTGTGTGTAAATGCGAGGCTCTTATGGCAGTGTGGTGGTTGTTATTGTGGTGCTGGTGGTGGTAGTTGTTAGCACACCCAGAGTGGGTTTGTTTACTAAGCCAGGCCCAGCACCAACCCATCTTCACATGTGTTAAATCCTCACAGCCCTTATATGGGGTGGGAATTAGTATAGTATTACCCCACTTGACAGATGAGAAAACTGAAGCCTGGAGAGTGACTTGCCCAATATCACACAGCTGTTAAGTGACAGTACTGGGATTTGAACCCAGCTCATGGTCTTAACCACCAAAAGTCCACAGGCTCTTGGCTTGGCCACAAGAGCTGGTAATTGAAAAAGTTGGGGGGCAGGTTGCTGTAAGCACCTAATGGAAAGCAGGCACAGAGACATGAGTGAAGACTTGGGGGCACTGGTCCTGGGAATGTCAATGAGGGCTGCGAATTCAGAGTTCCCCCAGGAGAAGGGGTAGGAAAGGGGATAGCCATCCTCCAGCATCCCCTGCCCCCACGGTCCAGACTATGGCAATTCCCAGCAGGGCCTGAGACTTCCAGATATAGGGCCCCACCCCTGCTGGCTTTGGTGACTCTGAAGATACTGACTATCTGGGTCCTCCAAAAGGGTGGAGGCCACCAGGATGCCACTCTATGCTGTCTCCCAGCCCAGCCCTCCCTTGGAGGAACTATGCCTGAAAGTTCCTCATTAGATCCATGGCTTTCCTCCTGCGCAGGGAGACCTATGAGGATCTTGACTTGCAGAGAGCGGGAGAGCCATGGGCCTCCCCATTAAAACCAATTTGCTGATAAGCATTTCTGGGGGGAAGAGTGGGGAAGGAAGTAAGGAAGAAGTTGAGAGGTGCTGAGTCATCTGGAAATCCACTGAATTCCACTCCCGCATCCTGCTGGTCACAGGTGGGACTGCACCCAGGGGAATTGAGAGCTGGGGCATATGGTGTAGCTAACTCTGAAAAGTCTCTTCCAAGCTCTGAGCCTCATTGTCCCCATCAGAAACAGCAAGGGCTTAGATGAACTGGGGTTCTCAATGGTTCTGCAGGGCCAAGAGTCATGACAGGCATGAATTCTAGTGCCAGCCATGTTCCATGCATAGTTGTTGCTCAATAAACACTCTGGCTGGGTGAATTCAGATTATACCCTGGCACTGAATTCTGCTGGATCAAAGTCACTTAGGTAAAAATTCAACGTTGTTCACCTACTACCTGTGTGATCCTGCCCCAATTGCCTAAAATTGCCTGTTTCCCCATTCTCAAAATGGGCAGGAGAACAGTATCTACCTGGTAGAGTTGTCGCAACCTGGTGCTTCTCAAACTTTGAGTCATAGTGAGTTCTGAAGTATATTTAATTGGTCAAAACAGTATCAAAATGTATCACATGTTAAATATTAGTCTTATGAAACCTTTGTTTCAATTCTATATCTGTGGGTTTGTGTGCACTGAGTCAGACTGTGAAATCTCTTTTGTAGTAAGGATTGAGATGAAAAAAGCTTAAAAAGGGAATGATCTCTGCAATTCACTCTCAAATAGTAGGGGAAAATCGCATATATACATCTATTTATATATGTATAT
>NW_012151174.1:935297-936819 GCF_000956105.1 Propithecus coquereli
TTGCTCAGGCTGGTCTCGAACTCCTGACCTTGAGCGATCCACCCGCCTCAGCCTCCCAGAGTGCTAGGATTACAGGCGTGAGCTACCGCGCCCAGCCCAAAGTTCTTAATAAGTGTTGTCACTAATCATATATATATACCAAAAAAAAAAAATGCCCACAGTTGACTAGGGTCCATTTTTATCCAATACAGTGGCAGTTAAACAATACCTACATTGGCTGCATGCAAGCCCCCGATGCTCCCCCGTGTGTGAGGGCAGCACAGGTTTTGTGTCATTCCCTTATGAAAGGTGTCACATAGGATGGGGATGCTGGATCCTCATTTCAGAGACAAGGAAGCGGAGGTCCAGTCGGGGAAGGTGTTGCTTGAGGTTCCTCAGCCAGTAAGTGGTAAAGCTGGAGTTTGAACCCAGCTCCATGGGTTCAGTAAAGCCTGTGTTTTTGTGTTTATAAAGGGTCTGAAGATGGCAGTAAAAATGACACAGTCCCTGAACTCCAGGGGCCCTTGGTTTACTCCAGGTCAGCATAAGGAAGGCCGTGACGGGAAGTTTGAGTGACTGGGGGAACCAGGGAAAGAGGGTGAAGGGTGTTCCAGGCAGAGGGCACAGCACGTGCAAAGGCCAGGAGGCAGGAAGCAGCATGCAGAATTCAAGGAAGTGCAGTGGGTGCTGGTTGAAGAGGGCAGCGGCTCCAACAGAGGCTGGAGAGAAGAGGCCAGATCCTGAGGGGCCTTGAAGGCTGTCATTAGGACTGTGGCTTTATTGCAGGCCATTGAGGGGTTTCATGAGGGATCCGAGCAGGGAGGCACTTAGATATAACTGTGAAAAGCTCTGTCTGGCTGCCACATGGAATATGGATTGGAGGGGACAGGACTGGGTCTGGGAGCCCAGGGACCAGGAAGGAGACTCAAGGCTGGACCAGGCCAGGGGATAAAGTTGTGAAATGATTACAAGACATAATAATAGCAAATAGCCAGATAGCACTTATTTTTGTACCAGGTACTACCCTAAACTTTTTGTTAATTTGTTTTAATTTTGCTTTTGAATTTTTTTAGAAGAGCTTTGTGAGCTATAACTCACGTACCGTACAAATCACCCATTTAAATTATACAATTTGGCCGGGCGAGGTGGCTCACGCCTTTAATCCTAGCACTCTGGGAGGCCGAGATGGGAGGATCGCTTGAGGTCGGGACTTTGAAACCAGCCTGAGCAAGAACAAGACCTGGTCTCTCCAAAAAATAAAAAAAATTAGCCAGGTGTAGTAGTGTGCACCTATAGTCCATACTCCCTTGGGAGGCTGAGGTAAGAGGATCGCTTTGAGCCCATGAGTTTGAGGTTGCAGTGAGCTATAATGATGCCACTGCACTCTACCCCTGGCAACAGAGGGAGACCATGTCTCAAAAAATATATATATATGCGCACACACACTCTTCAGAGTTGTGCAAATTCCATTTATAATCAATTTAGAACATTTTCATCACCCTAAAAAGAAACCCCTAGAAGTCACTCCCCATTTTTCTGCCCA
>NW_012151174.1:936869-938890 GCF_000956105.1 Propithecus coquereli
TGTTTTAATTTTGCTTTTGAATTTTTTTAGAAGAGCTTTGTGAGCTATAACTCACGTACCGTACAAATCACCCATTTAAATTATACAATTTGGCCGGGCGAGGTGGCTCACGCCTTTAATCCTAGCACTCTGGGAGGCCGAGATGGGAGGATCGCTTGAGGTCGGGACTTTGAAACCAGCCTGAGCAAGAACAAGACCTGGTCTCTCCAAAAAATAAAAAAAATTAGCCAGGTGTAGTAGTGTGCACCTATAGTCCATACTCCCTTGGGAGGCTGAGGCAAGAGGATCGCTTTGAGCCCATGAGTTTGAGGTTGCAGTGAGCTATAATGATGCCACTGCACTCTACCCCTGGCAACAGAGGGAGACCATGTCTCAAAAAATATATATATATGCGCACACACACTCTTCAGAGTTGTGCAAATTCCATTTATAATCAATTTAGAACATTTTCATCACCCTAAAAAGAAACCCCTAGAAGTCACTCCCCATTTTTCTGCCCAACCCCTCCCCTAGCCCTAGGCAACCACTCTTGTACTTCCTGTTTATATGGATTTGCCTGTTGTGGACATTTCATATAGATAGAGTCATACCATATTGGTTCTTTGTGATTGGCTTCTTTCACTTAGCAAAAAACATTTTCTCAATGTTCATCCATGCTGTAGTATACATCCATATGTCATTTATTTTTTATTGCCAAATATTACATTTATGGCTATAACACGTTTTATTTATCCATTCTTCAGTTGATGGACGTTTGGGTTGTTTCAACTACTATGAATAATGCTACTATGAGCATTCTTGTGCAAGTTTTTATGTGAATATATGTTTTCTTTTTCTTTTTCTTTTTTGCAATTAATTAGCTTTCTCAGGTTGAATGCTTTCTTTGCTTTTGGGCATATATCCAGGAGTGGAATTGCTGAGTCATATGGTAATTCTATGTTTAATCTTTTGAGGAACTGCCAGATTGTTTTCCAAGACAGCTGCATTATTCAGCAGCATATGAGGGTTCCAGTTTCCCCACATGGGCATCAACGCTTACATCTGTCTTTTTTATTATAGACATCCTCACAGTCTCTCTCTGTCGCCCTGGGTAGAGTGCAGTGGCATCATCGTAGCTCACAGCAACCTCAAACTCCTGGGTTCAAGTGATCCTCTTGCCTCAGCCTCCCGAGTAGCTGGGACTACAGGCACGCGCCACCAATCCTGGCTAATTTTTCTATTGTTAGTAGAGACGAGGTCTCGCTCTTGGGAAGCCAAGGCAGAAGGATCACTTGAGGCCAGGAGTTTGAGACCAGCCTAAGCAACATAGTGAGACCCGATCTCTATGAAAAAAAAAAAAAAAATTGAAAATTAGAGTTACTTTACAAATCAGAGAAATTAAGTGATTTGCCTAGGGTCACATTGCTAGCTAATGGTAGGGCTGGGATTCAAAACCAGGGTTGCTTTGAGGATTAAATGAGTTAATAAACGTAAGGCACTTAGCAGCTGACACATAGTGAGTACTCTGTAAATATTATTTATTATTAGCATCATCATTGCCCCAGAGTGTAAAAAATCTCCCGTTTGTTTTTGAAATAGATAGTAACAGCTATCCAGAGAAATGAAACAATTCTATCCTTTTTCCTTTTCTTTTATCATTTCCAGGTTAAAGGATTAATCCTGTGATAGCTGCCAGTTGTGACCAATGAGGTTTCTTTATTAGTATCATTACGAACTCCCAGATTTTTTTTTTTTTTTTTTTTTGGGACAGAATCTCACTTTCTTGCCTAGGCTAGAGTGCCATGGCGTCAGCCTAGCTCACAGCAACCTCAAACTCCTGGGCTCAAGCAATTGTCCTCCTGCCTGCCTCAGCCTCCCAGGTAGCTAGGACTACAGGCACGCACCACCATGCCCGGCTAATTTTTTCTATTTTTAGTTGTTTGGCCAATTTCTTTCTATTTTTAGTAGAGATGGGGGTCTTGCTCTTGCTCAGGCTGGTCTTGAACTGCTGAGCTCAAGCAATCCTCCCACCTCGGCCTCCC
>NW_012151174.1:941383-943638 GCF_000956105.1 Propithecus coquereli
CCACCCCCGCCACCACCGCCGCCGCCTACCAGTGACAGCCACTCTCTGTCCCCTCTAAGGTCCCACTACGGTGATGTCCGAGGGCGCCCGGAACATTGTGGCGGCCATGAAGGCTCATGGCGTGGACAAGGTCGTGGCCTGCACCTCGGGTGGGTGGTGGGGTCATGGGGGTGGGGCTGAACTGGAGGGCGGGTACTGGACAGGGAGCCCAGGGGCCTCTCAAAGATGGCATTGGAGCCATTCCAAGTTACCATGCATTTACTGAGCACCAGCTGTGTGCCTGAACCTTGCCGGGCGATTCCGAGGTGGTGCCCAACACAGCCCTGGGCGCTTCTCCCACGGGGCTCACGGATGGGGGAGGGTGGAGGACAGGTCCGTGATCAAACTGACATCCCGGATAATCAGGGCCAGGACCGGGGAGGCACGAGCAGAGGGGCCAGGACGGGAGAAGCCCAGAGGACTGTGGGAGGCCAGAGCAGGGATCTGACCTGGCCTCCCAGAGGAAGTGACGGAGCTGTGGCGGATCCCGGGTCTCTGCCCTCACAGAGCCTCTAGTTACGGGGAGATGGACAGTAAACAAATTGTTGTCCTGAGTAATCCAAAGGGAAAGGGTCAGAACAGGAGCAGTTCATGCTAACAGCATTTATTGAACACTCACTGTATGCTAGGTGCTATCTGAGCACCTTAGGGATAAATGCCACTTAATCCTCCCAAAACTTGTTTTTGTTTGTTTGTTTGAGACGGAATCTGGCTCTGTCACCTGGGCTAGAGTGCCATGGCCTTCAGCCTAGCTCACAGCAACCTCAAACTCTTGGGCTCAAGCGATTCTCCTCCTTCAGCCCCCCTAGTAGCTGGAATTACAGGTGTGCACCACCAAGCCTAGCTAATTTTTCTATTTTTAGTAGAGACTGGGTCTAGCTTTTGCTCAGGCTGGTCTCAAACTCCTGAGCTCAAGTGATCCTCCCACCTCAGCCTCCTAGAGTACTAGGATTACAGGTGTGAGCCACTGCCCCCAGCCCCAAAACTCTTTTGAGTACTGATACTCACAGTGACACATAGTAGGTGCTGCAATTTTAGAATGGCCCACTCTTCAGTTTGGGTTTGGTTTTTTTTCTTCCATGTCCTGAAGACCAATGTGAGTGGTTAAGACAAGTTTTGCTTCCATGAAAGAAATTATAAAATCGATTTAATCTGCTTTGTTTTATTTCCAAAATTTTTTATTTAGATTTTTTTTTTTTTGAGACAGGATCTCACTGTGTTGCCTGGGCTAGAGTGCCGTGGTGTCATCCTAGCTCACAGCAACCTCAAATTCCTGGGCTCAGTGATCCTACTGCCTCAGCCTCCCCAGTAGCTGGGACTACAGGCATGCACCACCATGCCCGGCTAATTTTTTCTATATAGTTTTAGTTGTCCAATTAATTTCTTTCTATTTTTAGTACAGACGGGGTCTCGCTCTTGCTCAGGCTGGTCTCGAACTCCTGAGCTCAAACAATCCACCCGCCTCGGCCTCCCAGAGTGCTAGGATTACAGGCGTGAGCCACCGCGCCCAGCCTATGTGTTTGAATTCTTTTGGACACTCATGGTCTCCCTGCTTTGCCCAGTGGGTGCCCCTTCAAGTGGCTTCTGTGTCCTTTAAACATTGCCCCATCATTCCTTAAATACGGCCTTACCTGCTGGCAGTACAAGATGCTTCAGCCTCATCCTGTCCTTTCTCTGCCCCAGCCTAGCAATCAGCCGTTCCCCTCAGGAGCTCTGGGTCATTTTTCAGAAGAATGAACTTCAGAGTCTATCTTAGCTTGGGCTGCCACAACAAAATACTATACTAAAGGCCGAGTGGCTTAAACAACAGACATTTATTTTTTGCAGTTCTGAGGGCTGGGAAGTCTAAGATCAAGGTGCTGGTAGATGTAGTCCCTGGTGAGGGGTCCTTCTTGCTGTGTTCTCACATGGAAGGGGAAGAGAGAGAGAGAGAGAAAGGGGGAAAGTGGGAGACAGGGAGAGAGGGAGAGAGAAAGAGAAAGAACCCCGCTGTGGTCTCTCTTCTTATAAGAACACTAATCCCATCATGGGGGTCCATCGTCATGAGCTCATCTAAACCTGATCACCTCCCAAATTCCCCACCTCGAATCACGTCACACCGGGGAGTTAGGGCTTCGATATATGAATGGGGGGTGGGGCATGAACATTCAGTCCATAACCGAGACCACAATTAATAATTTTATTTCTAAAATATCACCATTAAAATACACCCAGAC
>NW_012151174.1:956803-958191 GCF_000956105.1 Propithecus coquereli
TTGCTCAGGCTGGTTTCAAAATCCTGAGCTCAAACAATCCGCCCGTCTCGGCCTCCCAGAGTGCTAGGATTACAGGCGTGAGCCACCGCGCCCGGCCTGCGACAAATATTTAGTGAGTACCTACAGTGTTCCAGGCCCTTCTAAAGGCTAGGGATGGAGCAGTGAACATAGATGGGTAGATAGAAAGATAGAAAACAAGACACTGGCCTTGCTTGATGGTGTGGTAGCAGGGGAAGAGTGCTAGGGAGAAAACCAGGCAGAGCAAAGGGAATTGGCTATCCTGGGCCTGGGGAGGGTTTTTTTTTTTTTGCAATTTTAAATAGGATAGTCTAGGAAAGCTGCACTGAAAGGTGACTTTGAGTGAAGTCTGCAAGCAAAAGGAGGCAGCCATGTGGCTGAGAGGGAAGTGCATTGCGGGCAGAGGGATCAGCCATTGGGAAGGCTGTGAGGCTGCAGCAGAGAAGGGAGGGGAGAGTGTGGGTGGTGATGGCGGAGAGCTGATGGGGTCAAATCAGGTAGGGCTTGGGAGGCCGGACTGGATGAGGACTTTGCTTTTACCCTGAGTGAGATGGAGCCAAGGATATGACCTGTGCGGGTGCTCACAGGCTCCCTCTGCCTGCCTGGAGGGAGCAGGGCAGAGCGACCAAGGAGGAGGCTGTTGCACTGGTCCAGGCAAGAGGTAGCATGGACAGGACCAGGTGGGGTGAAAAGAGGTTAGATTTGAGATTATTGTGATCCGCTGACAGCGCTTATCTGGGGTGTGAGAGAAGGAGAGGAGGCCAAGAAGACGCCCTGATTTTTGCAACTGGAAGGCAGTGGTGAGCCACGTTAGGATCTAGTCCTGGCACCAAGACCAGAAAGCCCAGGCTGACCCTGCCCTGTGTCCTCCCCTAGCCTTCCTGCTGTGGGACCTGGCCAAGGTGCCCCCACCACTTAAGGATGTGACCGATGACCACATCCGGATGCACAAGGTGCTGCAGGAATCTGGCCTGAAGTATGTGGCTGTGATGCCACCACACATAGGTAAGTGGGGTGGGGGGGACCCGGTGGCACTGAGGCCACCAGCCTGTTCCCTCCTGCCCTCTGGGGAGATCTGCAGGGCCTTCGCTGGCCACCCTAAAATTGCAAACCTTCCTGTGATATTGTGAAATATAGATTTGGTCTTCCTGCCCCAAATCCTGGCATACAACTCCCTTGGAATCTCCAAAGTGATAAGTGTCTTTTTGTATTCTAACGAGTTGACTGGTGGCTGGAAGCCCCTTGGTAGCTTCAGGATGGGGGCTGGTCACCAGAAAGACTGGGGCAGGTTTTGAGGGTTGGGACTCTTACCCCCAACCCACAACCCCAGGGGCCCAGAGGACCCAGGTGGTGTCATCTGCAGAACTGAT
>NW_012151174.1:959191-964892 GCF_000956105.1 Propithecus coquereli
GCCTGTAGTCCCAGCTACTTGGGAGGCTGAGGCAGGAGGATCACTTGAGCCCAGGAGTTTGAGGTTGCTGTGAGCTAGGCTAACACCACGGCACTCACTCTAGCCAGGGCAACAGAGTGAGACTCTGTCTCAAAAAAAAAAGACTTCGTTGTACCCCTGGCATCAGGACACACCAATTCCTTGTTCACCAAATCAGAAAAATATGACTGCTCTTCCACTCCCTATAAAATGCAGACCCACACTTGACAGGTCACTCAATCCTGCCATGGGGTCCAGAGAGAGGAAAGCATTCAGAGGGAGGGGCCCAAATCTAGCCATTGCCACAGGGAAGTGACCCTTTGTAACCCCTGGGATGTGACTTCCTCTCTCTAAGACTCAGTTTGCCCATTTGTAAAATAGGGTTAATAATAGGTCCTGGCCAGGCGTGGTGGCTCACGCCTGTAATCCCAACACTTTGGGAGGCCCAAGCAGGAGGGTTGCTTGAGCCCAGGAGTTGGACACCAGGCTGGGCACCAGAACAAGACCCAGTCTCTACAAAAAAAAAAAAGAAAATTTGCTGGGGATGGTGGTGCACGCCTGTAGTACCAGCTACTCAGCAGGCTGAGGCTGGAGGCTCCCTTGAGCACAGCAGTTGGAGGTTGCAGTGAGCTATGATTGCGCCACTGTACTCTAGCTGGGGCAACAGAGCAAGACCCTGTCCTCAAAAAATGATAATGATAATAATAATAATAGGTCCTACCTGTCCTCTGGCTTATTTCTCTCCATCTAACATATTGTGTGTTTTGCTTTCTTATATTAGTTGCCTTTTCTTAGTGAATGTCTGTATCCTAAGGGCAGGGATTCTTGTCTTTATTGTCCCTTGCTGGCTGCCCATAATAGATAATCAATGATTATCTATCAATTATCTATCAATAATCAATTCATGCTGACTGAATGAAGCAAAGGGTGTAGACAAGTGGCCATACCTGGGAAGTCCATTCTCGGCTGTTATACCACCTGGGCTGGGCACCCAGTAGGAACTCTGGGAAGGTTATGGCCTGTTGGGGGAGGGGACAGGACATCTGCTCCACCCAGTCCGTCTGTCTTTACCTTTACAGGAGACCAGCCGCTCACTGGAGCCTACTCAGTGACCCTGGATGGACGAGGGCCCTCGAGGGTCATTTCCAAACACGACCTGGGCCACTTCATGCTGCGCTGCCTCACCACTGCTGAGTACGATGGCCACAGCACCTACCCGTCCCACCAGTACGACGACTAGGACTCTGGCCCCATCTAGGAGAATGGCATGTGGGAAATGAGGAAAAGAGGAAGGGAGCAATAAATTTTGAGCCAAGAGCTTCAAATTGTTCTAGAAGACCTGACTCTGATTCTTCCTCTCTCTGCCTTTGTCTGAGTATTTCAGTGTCTCCCTCCGCCTGCCTGTGTGTCACATTTTTCGGGTATTCAATCATTTATTTGTTCAGTAAGTTTACTGAGTCCTTCTCCTGTGTCCAGCCCTGTGCTAAGGACCCAGTGGTGACTTTGGGGACCCAGTGGTGGCCAAGATAGCCATGAGCCCCGCTTCCATGTACCTCACAGTCTAGTGGGAAATCTGCCCCAGCTTGAGGAGCAAAAAAAGCTGTGGCAGAGGGGATGTCCAACCTGAATCCTGGTTTGGTAAGAATAGGCCAAGAGAAGGTTCTAGGGCATGACAGTATTCCCAGCAGAAGGAACAACATGAGCAAAGGCCAGGAGCCATGCTTTCTTCCATGGCTCCTTTGAAAAACTAAAACCTATCCCCTACAGCTAATAATACTTCTACTCTGTGGCGAGGATAGTTAGAACTAAGAGGCTGGTCCATGGAAGCTAAATTGTGTTGTAAAACCTTTGAGCTTTATTCTGAGGTTTTACGCAAGGAGTGGAGTATGTGGGGGTGGGGGACAGTTGGGGTTGTGCTTTATAAAGCTTCCCTTGCCTACCATTTGAAGGTGGGGCTGAGAGCCGGGGGAGTTGGACCAAGGAAGGGGCTTTGAAGGGGGGAGGAGAGAGTGGGTGGCAGGAGCACTCAGGAGCCTGAGCGGACAGTCCCTGTGCGAGGGGAGGGAGGCATCCAGGAAGCGGAGCAGGGTATGGGCTGTAACCTGGGGACAGAGTGACAGTAGGGCTTTCCTGAGATGGGCATCCTGGAGGAGGAGCAGTTTTGGGAGGGGGGAGGGGAAGCATTGCCCCTTCCTAATCATGTCCCTCTGGAATCTACTGTCTCCTTCCTTTGTTCCCAGGGACACTTTCCCCAAGTCTGGGTGAGCCACTCTTCTCTCCCTACCTCCACCCCTCCCAACCCACCCACCCATCCTCCTGCCCACTTGTATCCCCTGAGAAATCCTTTCCAGTCCTACATTGCGAACAGCAGGGCGACTTGGTAGACAAACTCCAACCGGCAAGAACTGGCCTGAGGAGCCTTAAACCTCCCTTCCCTGAGGTGGCCTGGAGAAAACTGCCTTCCTCTCTCTCCCCTTAGGAAAACTCGGCTTTCAGAGGACACCAGCAGTGTTTTATTTCGGCCCTCTCGATTTCTCTTTCTTGGACGCTGCTTGCTGAGCATTTAACAGACTCTCACTGGGCGCCTGCTCAGTGCCCAGCCCAGTGCTGGGTAACGCTGCGGGTAAGCGGCGGGTGACAGACATAACCTTGGGTCCTCTGGGAGCCCACAGTCCAGACAGTGACAGCCCAGGACTGGGATGGGGGAAGCACAGGAGGCCATGGGAGCCCGGGATGGGTCCTAACCTAACGTAGACTGTCAGGGAGGGCTTCGCAGAGGAGAACGCCTTTGGGATGAGTTCTGAGCAGAGGCAGCCAGGGAACTGAGGGTATATCTTCAGGATGAGGAAACAAGCTTAAAGATCCAGAAGCCTTTCATTCTCTCTCTTTTTTTTTCCAGCTCAGGTAGCAAAGCTGAGATCATTTTCCTTTTTGAGCACTTGCTATGTGCCTGGCATTGTTGTAGGCACTGGAGCAAGACAGGGAAGAAAATAGACACAAATCCCTCTTTTAGTGGTGGCGGTGGGCGCTTGAGGCTATTTTAGAAAAACGGAAAGTGAATTGGTGCGGCAGGATCGCAGAGAGCAAGGCGAGTGCCTAGGACAGATGGTGAAGGGCTTTGTGGCAAAGGAAGGAGTCTGGACTTTGTCCCCAGGGCGGTGGGGAACCATGAATTAGTTTCCAGCAGCCGAGGAGCCAACTTCAGAGAGGAGAGAGGGTGGGACCCGGGAGGGACTGACCAGGCGGAGAAGACTTGAGGATTAAGAAGGGGCCGCGGGGTAACGGGTCGGGGGAGCCGGAGGGCGGCAGTAGGGGAGAGGCGGGGCTGCGGTCGCCCAGGCAACACAGGCCGGGCCAAACTATTGGCTGGGCTTTCGCTGCGACATCCTGCCGCGCTCACAGCGCCGCCCTCGGATCCCCGGGGCGCGGCCTCCGCGAGTTGCAGCCCCGCCCGCCTGGAAAGCGGGGAGCAGAGGCGCAAACCAGTCCGTCTTGCTCCGCGATGGGGTCCAGGCCGGGTGTAAAGGGACCCCAGAGAGCAATGCTGACGCTCTCCGAGCGAGGGCTGTAGCTGAGTTAAAGGAAGCGGTTTTCATAGACCGGCCACCTCCACACTGAAGACACGGCCCTGCCCCCTGGCACGTCGGAATCCTTTAAATGGCCCGGGGCGCTAGAGAAGGGAGGGCGGATCGGGCGTCTCCAGGCTACCGGGGTGGCTCCGCCCAGCCAATCGGCGCCCCGCGGCGGGCAGGACTCCAGCCAATCGCAGCTCGCAGCTCGGCTCCGGGGCGGAGCTGGGTGGGCCCGAGGCCAGAAGGAGAGGCCCAGCGGAGGTGAGCGAGGCCCCAACCCAGCTTTGGTGGGTCGCAACGCTGTAGGCGTTTCGGGAGGTGGTTGTTGAGAACCTGGCGGCTGAGGTGAGTGGCCGCCTGGCTTGGGATCTACCTTGGATGGGGTAGGGGGAGGGCGAGGCGCGCCCCCAAGATTTGCGGAGGCGGGGTCTGGGCGGGAACGGGGGGCGCAGATTAATGGTGATGATAGGGTTGGGAGGGTCTGGGAACCCGAGACTTAGTTGGAGATCCAGGTTTGGAGGTGAGGTTGTTGGGGCAGGATTTTCAAGCGGAGGGAGTTTGAAGCTGGGACATGGGGTGTTTGGAGAAGTGAGAAAACCAAGGGAAGGAACTTTTGGGACAAGGAATCGGGAGATTAGACCCTACTTGGGTCTTCCAGACGGGTTGAATTAGGGGTTCTGTAGTGTTCTGGAAAAGGTGTGAAAGGTTTGGGGCTGGGATCCCGAGCATTTGGAAAAGTAAGAGAACTAGGGTCAAGGAATCTTTAACTTCAAGACGCATTGGCAGGGAGTGGGTCCTGGGAAGAGTTTAGTGTTCGCATCTTGGGATAGGATGGGGAGTTTGGAGGTGAAGTCTAGAGGCGTTTGGAAGTCGGAAGAATTGGAGAAAGTTTGGGGAGAGGTATTGAAAGTGGGATACCTAGTCTCCCGAACGGAGTGGATCGGAGAGCATTTGTCATCTTTGAGCAATGTGTTGGGGTCTGGGTCTTTGGACCCGAGGGCGCTTTGGGGGAAGAATCCGGGATCCTCAAGGGTCAGAGGGACCGGGAGAAAGCAGTTTTAGAGCCGTGGTCTGGGGTGGGGGAAGGGTATTCCGGGCGTGGAGCTCACACCCGCCGCGCCGGAGGCACTGGAGGGCGGGGCTCGACCGGCGCCCGGCAGCTGGACGTCCGGGTTCCCTTCCCCCAGCCACCCGGGTCCCTGTGCGCATGCCCCAAGGGAGGGTTGGTGCCGGGGGTGCGTGGTTCTTCCCTTTGGCGAGCAGAGCCCTCTGGGGATTGTAGTATATGCTCGACGTCAGTTCGTGTACCCGGCTGCTACTGGCCCACGTTTCCCAGAAGCCCCTGGGCCAAATTGGGGCGTTCCTGGATGCTGAATAGACACCCGGGGAGGGGGCGGGGCTTGGCGTGAGTTGAGTCCTAGTGAGTTTTCCTATGGGGCACGCTTTGGGGGAAACTGAAAGCGCAGGCAGAGGGAATGAGGAAGGCCCCTTCCCTGCTCTTGGGAGTACTCCCAGTCAGTTAAGGAAGAGGGCATTGACAGAAATATCCTACCCGTGAAAGAAGAATCTCAAAAAAGCGGTGCCCTAAATAGGGCTCCAGGTGACTGGAGTATAGTAAGCACTCAGATAAAACTATAGTGAATAAATGGCGATTAACTCTTGTTCATTAAACACTTACTGGGTGTTGGGCTCTGTGCCTATTATTCGTGGGATGTCCTTGACGAATGCAGTGAAAAGTATGTTTACAACCCCCATTTTACAGATGAGGAAACTGAGGCCCGGAGAGGTGATAGCACATCCCTTCCCAAGATCACACAGCTGAGCAGAGTACAAGGCAGAATTCAAACCCGGGATTCCCTACTTCCAGTCCAGGTCCCTGTACTCCACCCCATTCTTGTGTGTGTGACATGTTTGAAAAAATGAGTATTGTGGAAGAACAGTTTTAAGACTCAGAGGGACCTGAGTTAGGTTCTTTACTTTGCAGATGAGGAAATTGATTCTCAAGGATGTAAATTCACTATCTGAGGCCGCAACAGGCAAGTAAGTGGGATTCAAACCCAGCTGTGTTAAGTCCGTATCTTTTTTTTTCTTACCTTTTTTTTTTTTTTTTT
>NW_012151174.1:965127-985407 GCF_000956105.1 Propithecus coquereli
CCTCAGCCTCCCGAGTAGCTGGGACTACAGGCATGCGCCACCATGCCCGGCTAATTTTTTCTATATATATGTATTTTTAGCTGTCCAGATCATTTCTTTCTATTTTTTAGTAGAGACGGGATCTCGCTCTTGTTCAGGCTGGTCTTGGAACTCCTGACCTTGAGCGATCCGCCCGCCTCGGCCTCCCGGAGTGCTAGGATTACAGGCGTGAGCCACCGCGCCCGGCCTCATATCTTGCTTTCTTAATCACATACATTTACTCATCTCCTTAGCCTTGTAGGATTCAGACAATCTTTGTTTTACACATGAGTAAACTGAGGTTCGGATAATTAAAAATCAACAACTCTACAGGCCTGAGAAAGGGGGATTTGAACTAGCTCTCCCGTGTCAGACTTGCCCTTCTTCTCTCCACAGGGCATCATGGTGGGAGGCTTGAAGAGGAAGCACTCGGAAGTGGAAGGGGAGGAGGAGGATGAGAAGTGGGACTGGAGTCCAGCTGGCCTTCAGAGCTACCAGCAAGCCCTGCTCCGCATCTCCCTAGACAAAGTCCAGCGCAGCCTGGGTCCCCGCGCACCCAGCCTCCGAAGGCATGTTCTCATCCAAAACACCCTCCAACAGCTCCAGGCTGCACTTCGCCTGGCTCCCGCCCCTGCCCTGCCCCCAGAGCCCCTCTTCCTGGGCGAGGAAGATTTCTCCCTGTCGGCCACCATTGGCTCTATTCTCAGGGAGCTGGAGACCTCCATGGATGAGACCGAGCCTCCTCAGAATCCAGTGGCTCCCTCAGACCTCCAGAATGAATTGCCACCCCAGCCTGATCCAGTCTTCTTAGAAGCTCTGAGCTCCCGGTACTTGGGGGACTCTGGCCTGGATGACTTCTTTCTGGACATTGACACATCTGCAGTGGAAAAGGAGCCCACGCTGGTCCAGCCGGAGCCGCCTCACAACTTCTTCTGTGCCCCAGGCTCCTGGGAATGGAATGAACTAGATCACATCATGGAAATCATTCTTGGGTCCTAAAATTTTGATTTGAGGCGGGGGGGAATCCTCCTGTCAGCCTTGGTAGGCCGGATCCCTGGATGCAACTTTGTGTGTTTTGGGGCGGGGGGCTCTAAGCAGTGACTGTGGCCTCCTTTCCTCCCATTTCAGGGTTCCACAAACTGTCTTGCATGTGTGTATGTGTCTGGTTAGCCCAGCCTTCTGTGAAGGTGGGTCTTCCTCAATTAATTTATCTGTTCCAAATGCCTTAATGGGACTCTGTTTCTGGGAGTCTGATTTTCCACTTACACACATTTCTTCTGCCTTTTTCCTCCAGTTCCTACTCCCCTTGTGACCACTGGGGCCTCAGGGAAGATAAAGAAAGCTAGGCCTGTCAAAGGATGACAGGGATGTGCTGCCAGGTTGCTATGGAAACCCAGGCTCTGCCTCTTGCACCTTGAGGGAGTAGGAGGGGCTGGTCCCCTCTTCCCAGGCTGAACCCCGCTTCCTTGGCAGGACCCCAGTCCCAGCAGCCTCCTGATTCATAACCAGGCCGGACCACGTGCAATAGGGTGGAAACCAAACTGCTCCGTGCTACATTATTTAAAAGAAAGGCAGGGTTTGTGTTGGCTTTTTTTATTGTAATTTTTTTTTTTAATAAAATTATTTTGGAAGGAGTGATGATGTCTTAAGTTTCTAAGATTCACTGAGTCAATGGGAAGGACTGGTTAAGTTCCGCAGACACCTGCACCCCTTCATTGCCAAAGTCGAGGCAGGTATATCATTGTACATAACGTTTATTGAGTGCTTGTTAAGAGCACTGTTCTAACCACTTTATTTGAATTAAGTCCTTTAATCCTCATGATGATATAGAAGTACATACTATTATCACATTTTATATAGGAGAAACCTGAAGTTCAGAGACGCCAAGTCATTTACTCAGGGTCACACAGCTAGGAAGAACAAGGACCGGGGAGCTAGGACTCAAAGTCAGTTGGCCTCCGAAGCCTTGTTCAATCAACCCTTTATTTATATTGAATGTGCTACGGAGGCCCAGAGGGGAAAGAAGATGCTCAAAGACCCCTAGTGCTAAAAGATTTTTTTTTAGGAGACTGTTGGCTAGGCACCAAAGCCCAGACTGGAGTTAGGTGCTAGTGCTTTATTTAGGAGGTGCAAGCCCGGGCTGGTGAGGGGAGAAGGGGAGGGAAGCCAGAGAAGATAAAATGTGATGTGTTGCGCTGGTTATGCCTTCACAAAGACCCCTGAAGAGATGCAGCAGGTGAATTTGCACAGCATTGGGGACTTTACAGGAAGGGTTGCGACGAGGAACCACACTTGCATGTAGTCCATGGCAGAGAAAGGTTGGGAATTTTGTCTGTGGTTTCTGGATCAAAGCCAGATTTCTCACCCTGAGGGGGTCATTGCATCTAAGTCAGAAAGTGGAGGGGGGTAACCCGAACAGTTAGGTGCCAATCCAGAAAGAGGAAGGGGGTGGTCAGGGGGATCTCCAGAAAGCACACCAGGTCTGCATCCCAGTGAGGATGCCAAGTGAATCATGGCTTCCTCCTGAAGACTTCTTGTCACGCTCAGAATAAAACCTCAACTCTACAAAGGCCTCCTGATTCATAACCAGGAGCAAGGACTGAATGACTCTCACTCCTGACAACTCCCCCAGTTCCATCTCCCACTCTCTCCTTCACTCCAGTCACGCTGGCCTCCTTTGAGCCCTGGCCCCTTCTTCCCGCCACAGGGCCTTTGCCCTCCATAGACCCTTCCCCCATAGCTTCACCAATCCAAATGTCCCCTTCTGAGGTCTTCCTTGCCCTTCCTAGCTCAACGTGTCCGAGGTGGGTCACCACCGCACCGCGGCCTGTTTGACTTTCTGAGTGGCACCTATCCAATCTCAAGTTATTTATTACCCATTTATGGTTAGCCTCCTACTCCTCTGGCACCTGAGAGGGAGGGGCTGGGTCAGTCTTTGCCCAGCGATATCCCCGCTCGTGCCTAGAACTATGCTTGGCACATACGGGCTCTCAAAAAATTTGCTGAACAAATGAACTCCAGACTTTGCGATGGCCAACCCTCCCTCCCACCTCTCTGAACTCACACCCTCCCTGCTGTGCCCCAGCCACGCCATTCCCTGCTGTTCCTCAAAGACTCAAACCGCCACCATACCCCACCCTGCAGACACGGATTAGTACCTGCCTCGCAGCGAAGTCTGCAAAGCGTGTAACACAGGGCCTAATGTGCACTGAGGTTTCCAATAATGCTCAAATTTATTGAGTGCCTGCTGTGGCCCTGGCACATGAGTAAAACAGACAAGTTTTGCTGTCATGAAGTGTAACAGTGGGGGAAGATTGAAATAAACACGAAAAAGAAGTTAAAATGTACAGCCTGCCAGGTGGTGATACATGATGTGGGAAAAAAAGCAGGAGAGCGGAGGGGGTGTTGCTATTCAGGTGGGATGGCCAGAGAAGGCCTCACTGGCGAAGTGGCGTTCAGGTAAAGAGGTGAGGGGTGAGCTGTGTGGCTCTCTGGGAGAACAAGCCAGGCAGAGGAAACAACCAGTGCAAAGGCCCTGAGGCCAGAGCGTAAGTGGAGTGACTGCAGAACAGTGAGGAGGGGTGTGGCAGGAGCAGAGTGTGCAAGGGGTGGGGGGACACCAGATCAGGTGACAGGGGAAAGGGACCAGATGTGCAGGGCCTCCTGGGTGTCCTACAGGGCGGACTATAACTTTACCTTGAGTGAGATGGAAGCCACGGGGAGGTTGCTGAGCAGGGGAGGGATGTGACTGGACTCACCTTTTTCTTAGAGCTGTCCTCCTCGACTGCGCTAAAGGCAACCAAGGGAGGGGGAATCAGAGCGGGTAGCTTGCTAGTACCCCGTGGAGGCCAGTATGCAGAGCACCCACTTTCCAGATGAACAAGCTGAGTCTCAGGGAGGCCCAGCTCCTTCCCTAACGTTCGCACCAAAGAACCGGCCACAGAAGTGGAAAGGCTGGCCCTGCGGAGGGACCCGAGTCCCCAGGGCAGAGTCCACGTTCCCTAAGCTTCCGTCCCCCGCGGGCCCGCAGTGGGGGATGGGCCCGCGGCCCTCGCTGGGCGTGGCGGGGGAGGCGGGTCCCTCCCCGCTGCCCACCCTCCGCCCTGGGCTGGCCAGCCGGGGGGACACCGGCGAGGCGGCCGCGGCCCGGAGCCTGCCTGGCGCCTCCTCCCTCCCCAGGGGCTGGGCGGGGCGGCCGGCTGGGGGCGGGACGCTCCCCCGACCCCCCTCCTCCCTCCCCAGCTGGCGGAGGCTGCTCCCCAGGCCTGCCCGGCCTGGTGGCTTCACTTCTGGTTTCATTTCCCCGAGGCCCGGGCCTCTCTTTTTCTCCCCTCCCCCAGCCTTTCAACCCCTGGCTCCTTCTCCGTTTTCTGGTCTCTCTGAGCGCTCTGGCTGCAGGCGCCTCTCCCCAGGCCTCCCTACTATCCCGTTCTATTTTGTTTTCTCAAGTCACTGAACAGAAGTGGAAATTATTTTTCTCATTTGTTTATCTTCCAGAGTCTTCTGATCCCACTCGCAGTAAAAATTGAAAGGTCCACAGAGAAATCTAAAAGACCCGGTAACTTCTCTGACCTCCTCCCTCGCAACTCCCAGTCCAGCTCCACTGGCCTTGCTGCCCCACAAACAGCACCTCAGGGCCTTTGCACTGGCTCTTCCCTCTGTCTGGAACACTGTTCCTCCAGAGTTTTGCAGCCTCTCTTATTTCATCAGGTCTCTGCTCAAATGTCACCTCTTCAGAGACAACTCCC
This sequence comes from Propithecus coquereli, assembly GCF_000956105.1. Classification (NCBI taxonomy): domain Eukaryota; kingdom Metazoa; phylum Chordata; class Mammalia; order Primates; family Indriidae; genus Propithecus; species Propithecus coquereli. The sequence goes on from NW_012151174.1 coordinate 969,894, forward strand.
CCCTAAAGCTACATACCCTTTCATTACCCTCCTCCCACTCCGTTGCTTTCTTTTCCTTTGCCCTTATAGCTCTTAAAGTACTATGTAATTTCTGTAAGTTTCTTGTCCATTGCCTCCCATAAGGAATTTTTATCTATAATTTCACTGCCGTATCTTCAGTACCTAGAATAGTGTCTGGCACACAGAAGGGGCTTAAAACATGAATGTTTGTGAATCACTGAATGCATTTGTTTCCATGTCTTTTCTCTCTCCACCCCCATCCTATGATCCATGAGAGGAGAGACGGTATGAGTTTTATCCAATGCTGTAACCCCCATCATCTTACAACAGTGTGTACCATATAGTAGGTGCTCAATAAATACATGTTAATCAAATGACTCCTGTAAGTTCCTCTTCAGTGTATGACCTGGAGAAAGCCACTTGGAGACTCTGAATCTCCTTTTTGCCAGGCCATAAAAATGGGTTGTGTGTTTATTAGGGATCCACAGCTGTGAAAGATAAAAAGTAAAAAATAAATAAATAAAAAGAGAAAAAAAAGAAAGAAAAATAAATTTAAAAGAAAAAAGGGTTGTTGGGGTAATTATGTGAATTTGCCTAGCAGAGGCCTGGTTGTAATTAGCATTTTACCCTATTTTTATTATGAAAAAATTCAAGCACATAGAAATAATGAAGAAAAAAAGTATTCTGAGCACCTGAATACCTTCCTACCTAGATTTAATTAATAGTTGTTAACATTTTGCTAAGTTGCCTTTATCTACATATGTATAGGTGTATATGTATATTTTTTTTTGAGACAGAGTCTCACTCTGTCACCCTGGGTGGAGTGCAGTGGTGTCATCATAGCTCACTGCAACCCCAAACTCCTGGGCTCAAGCAATTCTCCTGCCTCAGCCTCCCAGAGTGGTAGGATTACAGGCCTGAGCCACCTCACCCGGCCATGTATATAGTTTTCTTCTTTTGCTTAACCATTGAAGAGTAAATTTCAGATATCTTGACATTTCTACCCTTAAAAGCTCAGCAGGTGTCTCTTAAGAATAAGGACATTCAGGCCCAGTGCAGTGGCTCACACCTATAATCCTAGCACTTTGGGAGGCCAAGGCGGAAGGATCCCTTGAAGCCAGGAGTTTGAGACCAGCCTGAGAAACATAACAAGACCCCATCTCTACAAGAAATAAAAACCACCAGACATGGTGGCACATGCCTGTAGTCTCAGCTACTGGGGAGGCTGAGGCAGGAGATTGCTTGAGCCCAGGAGTTTGAGACCACGTGGGCAACAAGGTGAAACCTCCTTTTTCAAAAAAAGAAAAAAAGAATAAGGACATTTACCTACAAACTATAATACTATTTCATATCTAAGAGAATAAAAATTCCATATCACCTAATATCCAGTCCATATTCCAATCTGTCCAACTGTCCCAAGAATATCTTTTATAGTTGTTTTCTTTTCCCCAAAATCAGGATCCAGTGAAGGTTTATATACTATTTTGGTTGTAATAAAGAAATTACATTGACAAATAGTGGGGAAAAAAAAAAGAAAAAGAAGAAATTACACAGTACCTCTCTTTTTAAAAAATATATTAGAGATGGGGTCTTGCTATGTTGCCCAGCCTGGTCTTGAACTCCTGGCCTCGGGTGATCCTCCTGCCTTGGCTTCTAAAGGGCTGGGATTGACAGGCATGAACCTGGCCAGTATCTTTTATTCTGAAACATTCCCCTTCCAATCTGTTTTTGTGTTTTCTTGACATTGAATTTCTGGCAGAACAGCCCAGTTGTAGAATGTCCCACATTCTGGATTTGTCTGATTGATTATGTTTGATTTGTTCCTCTCTATTTGTGATAAGCTGGAGATTGGGTCTGGAGGCCTGATGAGAGTCAGTTTATGCGATGTAACAGGGAGACTCCACGGGGTATGTCACACACTTCCTAATGCGTTATAGCAGGTGGCACACAGCATCCGGATGTTCGGATGTCCCACTGGTGATAACGCAGAGTTTCATCTCACGGTTAAGGTTGTGAGCACGACATCATGAAAGGATTTTCTCCTTTGCAGTTAGCAAGTAACCTTTGGGGTGAGGCTTTGGAGCCTGCCAAGATCCTATTTCCCACTAACCTTTCACCCAAGGATCTAAGCATCCATTGATAATTGCTGCCTGAATTAACTACTGTAGTTAACACTTTCTGAGAACTTTGGCCAGGGGCTTTATTCACAACAACAGTTTTTCCCATAGATCTGGAGTTAGCAAATGAGCTACATGACAAAGGTATGTCTCATTGCCAGTTTATCAAATATTAAACTCCTGTCTACCCTCCAGCCTCAACCCATGTGTCTACCCGCTTTGAACTAAGCTACAACAGCCATAATACTAATAAAAGGACACGTGGCACCCCACTCTGAGCACTTTGCACAAATTGTTCTATTTAATCCTCAAAACAATCCTCTGAGCCAGGCGCTATTTCCCTCATTTTAAAGAAGAGGAAACCGAGACCCTAAGGAATTAAAACACTTGCCCCAGGTTACGCATCTACTTAGGGAATGGAGCCCAGAATGCGACTGGTGGGATCCCACTCCCGCCTCACTCCTCCCTTCATCCACAATGGAGTCCAACTGTCCAGCATTTGTTAAGTCTGGCGTAGTGCTCTCACAGACGATCTTATTCTAGATTTCCTAACTCTCAAGAGGTAGGCAAGAAGATCCCCATTTAACACACTACGTGTGGCTCGGAGAGGTCAAGCATTTTTCCAAGGTCACGCATGGAGGGAGTGGTGAGTCAAGATTTGAACCCAGGCCTATCTGGCCTAGAATGTAGACCCTTGTTGGGGCTGGGTGTATAAGCAGCTCAATTTCTGGGTTTGGCAGGTGCATGGGTAGGTGTGAAGGGCCTGTACTTTTAGAAGCAAAAGCCCCTAGCCGCCACCGACCCAGAGACACCCCTCCTTACCCGCTTCCCTAACGCAGCAGCCCGGGCATGCGCCCTGAAGTCAATCTCCCCTTTTTAGAATCTGCCCCCCTGCAGGCTCCGCCCATCATCGCCCAGGGCCAATCCCTGGGGTGGAGGGCGGGGCCTCCACCGGAGTGGGCGGTAGCCAAGGGTAGTCAGGAGTCCGGAGTCGTGCGCCGGAGTCAGAACTGCGTCTAGCGACCCAGGCGCCGGTTGCTGAAGGAGAGTGAGCGAGCGATGCTGCCGCCGCCGCTTCCTGATTGGCTGTGGGTGGCTACCTCTTCGTTCTGATTGGCAGCTAGTGAGCAGGGTATGTAAATGAAGGGGCCTGGGGAGAGAAGGGGTACCGGCGGTCGGGTTCTTTGGCGAGTTCGATCCCTGGGTCCGGCAGGTGCGCGCTGGGGCTGCCCGGGATCGAGACGCGCGGGTCTTTACGTGCCGTCCGCCCCGGCCGGGCCGGGTGAATCACGCCGCAGCCCGAGAAGGGGGCGGAGGCGCCGGCTCCCTGGCTCCGACTGCGTGACTCACCCGCCCCCGCCGCCGCCGCTTCGGGAGGAGCCGCCTCCACTGCCGGAAGCGAGCGGAGGCCAGTAGCACAGAACAGCCCGCCTGGGGTCTCGGCTTGTATGGCCCCGGGCGGCAGGCAGGAGTCGCAGCCGGGACGCGGGGCCGTGTAAAGGGTCCCGGGGTCAGAGGGGCCAGAATCCCGGGGGGAAAGCTAGACTGGGCACCGCCAGGGGGCGCCGGGACCCCGGGGGCGGAGTCGGGGGTGGGGGCTGAATTCCTGCGGTTCCGGACTCCGGGTCTGCGACCGACGGGGGAAGACCCAGTTATACGTAGTGTGGTGGGTCACTCTTAAGGTTTTGCCTTTCCCCTGGACTGGACCCTGAAGTCTTCCTGGCCCAAAAAAGTAGGTTGGGCCAGGAGTCCAAAACTCCAGGCACCCCCCCACCGCCCCGCCACCCCGGGGGGAAGAGTGTGGGTCCTCAAACTTATCTCAGTGACTGACCCGGTGCCCATAAGATTTCCTGGCAAGCCCTGTCCCCTCTGTCTCCCTAATAAGTTCTTTATCAACCAACTTCCTTTCATGTCCACTATCAGCTTCTGCCCCAGGCCATCGTCATCGCCAGTCCCAAAAGTACAGTAGCAGCCCCAAGGGTCTCAGACCCACAGTCTTCTCACTCCTGCCTTCCTCGAAGTAGCCAAGGGGGAAATCTGAAAACCTAAGCAGCTCACAACACCTCTCCCCTCCCTGCTCAAACCCCTTCAGTGACTAACCACCACACTTAAAATCCAAACTCCCCACCTCTGCCTATATGGCCTTCTGTGACCTAGCCTCTGCCTGCCTGCTCCCCAGCCCCCAACTGGTCTCCTACCATGTCACTCCGTGTGCCAACCGCACTGGTCTCTTTGCAGTTCAAGCTCATGCAGCCTCCGGGTCTTCCTTTGCCTTTGTTATTGTTCCCTCTTGTCCAAATGCTTTCCCCTGGTCCCTCCATGGCTGACTTCTTCTCTTGCTTCAGGGCTCAGTTCAAATGTCACCTCCTTACACAAGCCTTTCCTGTCCATCTCCAGGACTTCCTAGTTTCTTCCTATCAATATCTGTACATTTCCCATGTTTGTTTATTTACTGTTTGATACATAGTAGACACTCAATAAACATTCAACTATATGAAACAGCCACTTCAATAGGAAAAAAAAAATAAGGTTAATATTGGCCATTCGAATGGTTCATTGAAGAAATAATAATGTTAATTAATAAGAGTACTTATGAGGCCAGGTGCAGTGGCTCATGCCTGTAATCCCAGAACTTTGGGAGGCCAGGGTAGGAGGATCGCTTGAGGCCAGGAGTTCAAGACCAACCTGGGCAGCATAGTGAGACTTTGTCGCTACAAAAAATTAGCCAGGCGTGGTGGCGCATACTTGTAGTCCCAGCTACTTGAGAGGCTGAGGCAGGAGGATTGCTGGAGCCCAGAAGTTCGTGGTTACAGTGAGCTATGATTAAGCCATTGCACTCCAGCCTGGGTGACAGAGGAAGACCCTGTCTCAAAAAAAAAAAAAATTATTAATAAGAGCGATTACTATGTGCCAGGCACTGTTGAAGGTGCTTTTTATTTTCTCATTTAATCCTTAAAACAACTTATGAGGTAGATACATTATCATTCACATCTTAAAGGTTCCCTAAGAATACCAAGGCACAGAGATGTTAAGTGACTCGCCCAAGATCACACCTACAGTAGTTGATGGAGCCAGGTATGAACCTAACATTTGCTTTCCATAACTCAATAACTCCTCCCTCCCTGCAGACAATGCTGAGCAAGGGTCTGAAGCGAAAACGGGAGGAGGAGGAGGAGGAGAAGGAATCTCTGGCAGTTGACGCCTGGTGGCTGGATTCTGGCCACCCAGCAGTGGCACCGGCAACCCCGGCTGTGGCTTCCAGCTCCCTCTTTGACCTCTCGGTGCTCAAGCTCCACCACAGCCTGCGGCAGAGTGAGCCGGACCTACGGCACCTAGTGCTGGTGGTGAACACACTTCGTCGCATCCAAGCGTCCATGGCACCCACGGCTGCCCTGCCACCTGTGCCCAACCCGCCTGCAGCCCCCAGCATGGCTGACAACCTGCTGGCGAGCTCGGACGCTGCCCTCTCAGCCTCCATGGCCAGCCTCCTGGAGGACCTCAGTCACATCGAGGGTTTGAGCCAGGCCCCCCAACCCCTGGCAGATGAGGGGCCACCAGGCCGCACGACTGGGGGAGCCCCACCCAGCCTGGGTGCCTTGGACCTGCTGGGACCAGCCACTGGCTGTCTGCTGGACGATGGGCTCGAGGGCCTGTTTGAGGACATTGACACCTCCATGTATGACAGTGAACTTTGGGCACCAGCCTCCGAGGGCCTCAAACCGGGCCCTGAGGACGGGCCAGGCAAGGAGGAAGCTCCGGAGCTGGATGAGGCTGAGTTGGACTACCTCATGGACGTGCTAGTGGGCACTCAGGCACTGGAGCGGCCACCAGGGCCCGGCCGCTGACCCTGAGGGCTGAGATGGTTGTCTAGTATCCGAACTGAGCCTGGTGGCTGGACCCACTCTCCTTAGAAAGACACAGCTGGCTTCCCTAGTACAAAGAATGGGTCATGGGCTACTTTGGAGAGACACAATCCAGTCCTGGGCAACTTCACATCCGTCCTCTTGTCTTGGGGCTGGTGGGGGAGTCTGGGATTGGCCCCCAGTGATGGGATGCCAGGTCTGGTGGCTGGAATGTGATTGCCCAGGCCATGTGCTGGACTGAATCTCCTGGGGTCATATCCTGGGCTGTTCCTTCCCTGATATAGGGAAGAGACCCCTATCAGTTTTTTCAAATTAAAACCAGTCCTGGGAAACAAGTCTGCGTGCTTCTTTGTGTGAATGTGAACGTGAGATGACATGTAACATTTACTGACCCTGGACTGTGTACCAGGCACAGTTCTAAGAACTTGCATGTGTTAATTCATTTAATCCTGTAACAACCCCATAAGATTATCCCCATTTTACAGTTAAGAAAACTGAGGCTCCAAGAGGTCATCACTTAAGGTGGGTTTTAAATCATGAACTAGCCTGAGAGGCAGACCAACTAGGTCTGGCTGCAAGCGAGGCCTCTACACAAACTCCGCAAAACATACCCAGCCGGGTTTCCGTGTGCCTGTGTGTACATAAAGGGTAGGAGGAGGAAGCCCCAGGCCACTGTTTAGAAATGAAGGCTACTCCTTCCTGGAGTCTGTGTATACCGAGGGGAGAGGGGAAGGGAGCTTTCGGAATGGTCCAGAAATAAAAACAAAAAGCTGGAGGCTGGACAGAGCCTCTCCAAGGAGCCCTCGCAGTCAGATCTCCAGGAAAATGGTGCAGGAAAGGAAGACACCAGCCAGCTTTTAAAAATAAAATCGACTCCCGGTCTCAAATCTCTCACTGGGCAGAGGATAGGGCAGCCTGGAGGCTGTCTCCGAAATAAAGCCACTAGGCTTGGTGGCTGGACTGAAAAAGAGGACGCTCAGGGGCAGGCAGTTGTGCTTTCCTTCTAGAAGAAACTCAGGCCCAGGCGAGCCGGGGCCACCTGCCTGACTGCCCCTGTGTCAGGGCCGGCCACAGCGCCGGGTGTCTGCGGCCGCCCCCGCGGTCCAGCCGCATTCCTGGCCCGGCTGGGAGGGGCCGCACACTCAGCGGCCTGGCACGGGACCCGGGCCGCGTCCTTCCTGGCGGCCGTGGGGGCAGGGCGGAGCCGGGGGGTTGGGGCGGGGAAGTGTCGCCGCGAAAGCTTAGGGTCGGGGCGGCGAGGAGCAGAGAGCTGGAAGGTGACCTGAGGAGCCAGTTGGGCCTTGAGTGGGGGAAGCGCCGCAAGGGGACACCCTAGTCGTGCGCCCCAGTACCTCCCACCGGCCGGAAGCTGCAGGGAGGCAGAGGCAGGGGTGGGGCTGGGGGAGGCGGGGAGCCTCGGGCCGGCCCCTGGGTCCTGGAAGGGGCGGGCAGAGCGGAGCTTCCTGGAGGAGCAGAGGAAGTTGTGCCCGTTTCTGGAAGGGAGGTGAAAATGGCGTGCAGGGAGCTGGCGCCCGGGCTGAGGGTCTTCCGGGCGCCTGACTCCAACCCCCGGTGACGCCAACCGCGGTGCAACTGGGACTCAGATTCAGTTTTGCCCCCGACCAGACGCTGGGAGCCTGGGCTGAGCTCAGCAACGCCCCCTGGTGACCAGTCTGGGGTTCTGTGATAGCCCTGCCTTAAGTTCCCTGGAGATCGGTCCCGTGGTCAAGGGGTCCCCCAGTGTGGGATCATTAATACTCTCTGTTTACAACATCCTAAGGGCTTGTTTCTGATGTTTCTGAGTGCCAAACTGGGGAGTGACCTGTGATACCTACCGATGCGGACAGCCTGCCCATCCGTCAATGACCCTCCCATTTTCCCCTGTGTCTCCTTGGCCAAGTGATGCGCCCTCTCCCCAGAGCCTCTAGATACAGTTGCACAGGTTGCGCACTACACATGGCTACATATTTAAGGGGCCGCCACGCGTATCCCAGATACCATAAATGTACATATTTGTTACCAACAGTTTCCTGGCAGATGTGGGTCAAATGCCTTGAGGAAGGGGCATGTCTTTTGCACAAAAGCACCATGGGCTAGATCAGCTCTAGTCCCTTCCCCCTGGTGCCCTTGGGTTTATGAAAGGCTCGTGCCCAAGGATCTGCCCCTCTCTCCCCGTGTCCGACCCCCGGATTGCTGCGCCTGTTCCCTGGCGCTGGTGTGCTGCTCCACCCTCAGGCTGAACCCCAGGACACCACACCACCTCGGCCAGCAGATTGCAGGGCCCACACCATTCCTAGCTGAGCCGCCAGCCCCGGCGCTGCCACTGCCTTTCACAGAACCTCTGTGTATTCCGGCCATGACGCCCCCAGGCCAGCTCCCGTCCACGGGCGTTCCCAGGAACACCCCCCCCACCACCACGCACACACTTTTCTCCCCCCACACCTGGGAGAGCTGTGACCAGATGTGCTTGGCCTCCTTTTCCTCCCTCCCTTCTTTCCTTCCCTCCTTCGGCAAAGATTCATGACTGTGTGCCTGTCCCTACGTAAAAGGTAAATCTGACCACATCTGTCCCCTGGGCCCTCAGGATATACCCCAGTCCTCTGGGATCTGAATCCTGCACCTTCCAAGGCTCATCTTCCACCCCTATCCCATTCATCCATTCACTGAACATTTACTGAGCACCGACAGTATGCAGTCCAAGTGCGTTGCGGAAATCTAACGCAGACGTGCTACCGAAGCAATACGCTTCAGAGAAGAGGTTGTGACTGAAAGCCAGACCTCCTGGGTTTGGACCCCAGCTTTGTCACTCTGTGGCTGTGTGACTCTAGGCAAGGTACTTAACTTCTCTGAGCCTCAGGGTCCTCATCTGTAAACTGGAATAGTAATACTATCCACCTCAAAGGGCTGTTGTTCTGGGGAAAGGGAACAGCATGTGCAAAGGCTAAGAGGTGAGGGATCCTACAACATGTTCTAAGCTGCTGGGTTTGGCTGGAATGAGGAGGAAAGTGGTAAGGTAAGTGATGCGACTGGAGGGGCCAGCCGGGGCCAGGGCACATGAGCCCAGGGGTGGAGACCCAGGGAGGGATGGAGCAGCCATTGGGATGGGAAGAGGGGAGGGGACACTCAAGAGGCCCGGTGGACAGGCTGAGGCTGATGATCCTCAATTGAGGAAGGGTCTAGGATGAGTCTCAGGGCTCTAATAAGAGGACAGTAGGGCCACCCCTGGGATGGCAACTGGGGAGAGAAGCAGGTCTGGGGTTGGGCTTGAGGCTGAGGCCTGGGAGGGGTACAGTGGGTGCAAGGGGCTGGGGGGTGGGTGGGCATTGAGGCTGCTGGGCCCCTGGGACTCGAGCTCAGAAGACAGGACCAGGAAGCAGGGGCGGGCGTGAAGGGTGGGGGGGCAAGGGAGACACCAGTTGCCCTAGGCTGGACTGGGTGGGACCCAGCAGCAGGGCTGGGCAGGGCAGGGCAGGGCAGGCCGAGGCTCCTGCTTGGCTCTGACTGGGTCTGGAGAGGGTGGTCCCTGCGGAGAAGCTTCCACCTCCTTCCCCAGCCCCGCAGGATGTCCTGTGTTTACTGAGGTGGCCTTGGCTGGAACCAGGACTGTGGTGCCACCCGCTAAACTCAACTTCCCATGGCCACATCCCCTTGGGTGAGGGAAAGCGAGAGAGAGAGAGAGAGAGAGAGAGACAGAAAGAGAGAGAATGAGACAGAAAGAAACCTAGAGAGACACAGAGAGAGACAGAGGCAATACATGAGGACAGAGAGAAATAGAGGAACCGAGACATACGGGGACACAAAGACAGACAGAGACACACAGAGAGACATCACTCACAGCCAGCTAGGAAAGGGAGCTTCCTTAACCTGGGACAGGGCGTCTGCAGAAAACACGTGGCTAATGTTACTATCACACCTAATAGCAAACGATTGAACGCTCTCCCCCGAGACTGGGAACAAGCAGGGATCTCTGCTCTCTGAGACGAGGGGGAAGGCAGGGCAGTGTGTGTCCATGTCCCTTTTCTGTTTCATCCCCAGGAGAGAGAGATGGATTGTCCTCCTCCCGTCCATTCTGGCCTGTAGCTCAGCCATGTCCCAACCTCGAGTACTTAAAAGCTCAGCTCTACGTTGTCCCTCCCATAGCTACCCAGGGCCCACAGGACAAAGTCCTGCATGGACTAATCCACTGCCCATGGCTTTGCATTAACTCCTACATATCCTTCAGGTGCCGGCTCAAATGCCACCTCCTCCAGGAGGCGCTCCCTGACCTCTCTTCTTAGGTTGGGGCGACATCTTTCCTGGGCGCCCCCATCCAGGCCCTGACGGCTGTGTCTGTGATCACCGCCTAACAGCCCTCATCGTTCTGGGCTTGTTGCCTGTTGGACTGCGATCTCTGTGAAAGCAGCCCTGGGCCATCTCAGTCACACAGTGTCCCCAGCACCATCCAGCACGGGGCTGGGCACGAGACCAGGTGTTCGCTGAGCGTTTGCTGATGTTGAATAAAGGACTGCTCCCTTTCTCGCCGCTGGTCCTCTGCCCTGTTTGTCCCTCTGCCCAGAACCCTCTGCCCTGCCCTTTTCCTTGGCTCCCTTCTCCTCAGCCTTCTGGTTTGACTTCAAATGTCACCTCCTGTAGGAATCCTTTCCTGAGTCTGCCCCCCAGGGTGGAGTTAGGTCTGTTGGTGTCCCCAGTGCCTGACAGGGGACCTGCCACCGAACAAGGGCTTGCGAATGTTTGTTGAATGAATAAATGAACAAATGAATGTTGGAGTGAATCAACGCATGAGAGAGAGAGAGAGACTGCACTGAGGTGAGGGTCTCTTCAGGCCCGGCAGGAGCCCCGGCCACACCATGCCTTCCACCCCACGGGGAGGAGGGTTCCGGCCACACCCCACCCTCAGCTGCTGCCAGGCCTGGAAGGCATTCCCCAGAGCTCAGCACATTCCTGCCTTCCCTGGTGGCTGAGAGTGGGCAGGGGGCATTTCAGAGAGAAGGGGGGAGGTCCCCAGCATTCTGGGATCCTACCGTCCTGGCCCAGTCCCCTATGCTCTCAGAAGTAGTCCCCGAGCCCTCAGTGGGGGGCTGGGGAGGGGTCTGCAGAGGGGCCGCCCGAGCTGGTGCGAGGGGTGAGGGTGCCGGCCGAGGTGGGGGCCCAGTGTCTGCTCCTGGCTGGACAATGGGGCGGAAGCTGCTGACGTGCGCTTTGGGGGTAATCCCCCAGCTCGTCCGGGCCCGGGCCTGGGGCCTGCGCTCAGACAACGGCCAGCGTCCGAGGCAGCAGCCGGGTGGGTGCGAGGGGCATGTGGGGGTACTTGTGCTCCCTGTGCCGCCCCCCGGGGTCTGGTGAGTCAGGGAGGGCAGGCTGGGGGCCGGGACAGGGGCCAAGGGATAGGGGTGAGGCCTGGCGGCCTTGGTTTGGGAGTTGGGCAGGTCTGGGTTCAAATCTGAGCTGCTGCCGATTACCTGCTGTGGGGAACCTTGGAGAGTCATCTGTGCTCTCTGAGCCTCCTTGTCTGTGAAATGGGGGGGACAGAAGAACGTAGAGGGGTCTTTGTGGTCCAGCAGAATGGGGATCGGACCCCAGCTACACCGGCTCTTGTCCGTGTAGCCATAAATCGGGCCACCTTACGCCCGTGGTTCAGAAGCAGATCTTCGTGCCCAGCGTAGTGTTTCGTCTGTGACGGGTGTCTCCCCAAGTGGCAACTCCATTAAACAGAGAAATGGGGCTCCCCTATGTCCAGTTTCACTCAGAAGGGGCCAAAAGCCCCTGCCAAGACTAGCCAGCCACCTAATTTGTGTGAATGACAAAAATACAAACCATTTATGAGTAGCACTCACTCTGGGCTAGGCATCGTTTTGTGGTTTTAGCCTCTTTTAAGCCATTTAATCTTCACAACAACCCCATGAGGTGGGCACTCTTACCATCCCCATGTTAGAGGTAAACTGAGGCCCTGAGAGACGCTGTGACTTGCTGGAAGTCACACAGCCAGGAAGTAGCTGAGCTGGGATTTGAACCTACACTGACAGGGAGAAGGAGTGGAAGGAATTTATCTTAGAGGCCCCAGGAAGCATGGGGGCCAGGCCTGGGTCCAGGAGCCAGGAAATGGTGGGGTGGGTGGGGTGCTAGGACTCTACGCGGGGGTGGTAACGTGCGAGTCCCCGAAGCAGGGCTCACGGTGGAAGTCTCAGCCCAAAGGACAGGAGGCTGTGGCTGTCTCGTGGTCCCCACCCCCTTGTGGATGGATGCAGCTGGAAGAGAGGGGATGTTTGTTTCCCCACCACCCACCCTCTGGTGACGTCACGCCTCAGCAGCCAATGGCTGGGGTCTCCCTCTCCTCCCCCTCCCCATTCCTTTTCCCCCCCAGCTTAGTGCTGGGGCTGAGCAGACGGACCGGGAGCTCCGGAGGTGTCTGGAGGCCCAGTGGTAAGAGATCAGCCAGCTGGTCCCCTCCCTGGCCAGGCTGAGAAACTGTGGGACTGAGATCCAGGGTCCTGGGAGGCGCTGTGGGGTGCCTGGGGGGCTCAGGAGGCAGTGTGGTGAAGGCGTTAAAGGCATAGACTTTAGAGCCAGACCCTGGGTTCAAATCCCAACGTCCTCCTCCTTTCTGGCTGTGCAGCCTCGGGCAAGATACTTCACCCTTTGTGTCTCTGCTTTCCCATCTCTAAAATGGGCTGGTGTCAGGAGGCCCCCTTACAGGGCTGGCATGAAAGCAAATGAGCTGCTGCTATCAAAGAGCTAGGGCAGGATGCCTGGGGTGAGGAAGACTTTCTGGTCCCTGGAACAGGGTGCTTGGGAGGTGGCGTTGATGCCGTCGGTGGGAGGCTGGTGCCTGAGCTGGATTTTGTCCCTCAGCCAAAGTTCCCCTTCAATAGAGGGGGGCGAGTGGGGACCACTGAGGAGCAAAGGCTGGATGTGGGATACTGCGAGATGCACAGCCCCCTCTCTCCATACGCTCCCTGTTGCTGTCAGAGACTAGATTATAGTAATTGAGCACTTTCTATATCCTGGGAATATTCTAAGCACCTTCTGCTGTCTTACAAATCTTCAAAGCCACTCTGTTGGCTCCATTTTGCAGATGAGGAAACTGAGGCCCCAGAGATGAAGGATTTTGCCCAAGTACTCACACCTGGGAAGTGCTGGAACAGGGACTAACTGAGGCAGGCAGAGGCCACCACCTTAACACCTCCCCCTGCCCCCACTAGATGGCCTCAGATAATGTTCAGGAGCCTGCACCAGTCCACCCCACACGCCCATTGCTGGGGGCACCAGATCACTGGCGGTTGGGGAAAACTAAGGCTCTGTGTGGGCAGAATTCCCAAGTGAGGTTGGCATAGCAAGTAGGGGAAAGGGCCAGAAGGGCAAAGCCCTCAGCTGATTCTTCAGCAGGCCCCAGCTCAGCGGAAGGGCCCACCCAGGGCCCAAAGGACAACCCCTCTCTCCCAGCCATTCTGAAGGGTATGAGTGGCATCTTAAATGGATATCTAAGTTGCACGCACCCCAGGAGGTGTTAACGAAGATTGAATGAGCCACGGCGGGGAAGGATCTTAGCACATAGTAAAGTGCTCAGGAAACAAGGATTCTGGGAATTCTGGAAGCCCAGGCTTGGACCAGGGCAGTGCCACAGTGACCGTCCAAGAAATGGGCTCTTGGTGTCTGGAGGGTTCTGCCTGGCCTTGATTCACCAGGGAGGCCCCATTAGATCTTCCCCTAACACAAGTCAGGGACCCCCCCCTAGGAACCTCCCCACCCCTCCTCCCCCTGCCTAATGGGATGGGCAGAGCTGGGAACACAGAGTGCCTGGAGTGGGGTGGGTTTCCTTCCGAAGCTGCCCCCACCTTACCCCAGGAGCTGGGTACGCAGCTCAGGAAGGGCACAGTTGGGCTAAATATAATCTGGGCTGGGCTCCCGTCCCAGGCACGCATGAGGAAGGAGGGCACTCTCTCCCTCTTGCTCCCGCCCCGCCTGAAGTTCCTGTGCCAGGCTCTGGGTGTGACCCTCACTGCTTGGGCCTGGCCCAGAGATCCTGTGGCCCAGGAGACCCTCCCTGAATCTCCACCGTCGCCCCCAAGGTCCAGGCTTCGCCCACCCCCAGCTCAGGATGCTGTTTGTGTCATTGTCCTGGATAAGGGACTGAGTTAGCTTGCACACGTGGGTTTAAGTCCCGACTCTGTCACTGTGATATCCTGTCTCTTAACTCTCATTTACTCATCAGGAAAATGGGGTCCCAGGAGACCAAGTTTGTAAAGCGCCTGCCTGGCCTGGCGCCAGGGAGGTCCCTCTAAAAATGTGTTTCTGGCACCCTCAGTCCCTCCTCAGCTCCTGCCCCAGCGCTCAGAGCCACCAATGCAAGTTAAGGTGCAGAATAAGGCTTAAGGGCACGGGCCCTGGCGCTGTCCCTTCCTGGTTGTGTGACCCCGGGCAGATTTCTTCCCCTCTGTGAGCCTCAGTTTCCACCCCTGTAATAGCCACCAGGTCCAGGGTGAGTTTGAGGGCCAGCACAGGGCCCAGTTCCGAGGCAATGCCCCAGACACGGGAGACAGCTGGGGAGAGGCCTGCTCCCTGCTTGGAGGGGCGGGGGGCTCAGAGGGGAGGCTGGGGAAGGACACACAGACCGGGACCCCTAGGAGATCCAGAGAGGAGCTCTCTGATACTGTGGGGGACCGCCAGTGGAGTGGGTGCTATGGGAGTGTTGAGGGGTCCCCATGTCCTCTGTCCCGGCCAGTGGTGGGCTGTGAAGGGCCATTGTGTGGCCGGGCTAGGTGGGCAGGGGCGGAATGTGACCGGGCACAGCAGACGGGCCATTGTGTGAGGGAATGTGCCGCGTGAGGCCTGACCTTTCCGTGTGCAGTAGGGGTTGGCGGGTTGGCATGCCAGGTGGGGGCCGTGAGGACAAGCCCGGAGTCAGAGGTCGGGGGAGAAAATATCCATCTCCATTTCTCCGGAAGGGCCTGGCGGGGGGCTGCCTGCGAATCCCAGCTCTGCTCCTCCTGCCGGTGTCGTGCGTGACCTCGGAGCTAGTTCCCTGGGTCTCTCAGAGGATGGGGTTCCCGAGGTGAGGTAGAAGGTGAAGGTCTTAGCACAGGGACTGGCGAATAGGAACCAGTCCCTACCCATCAGTTATTCTTATTGTCCATACGAGGGGCTGGAGCTTTCCGGCAAGTTCAAGTCCCGGCTTAGCCATTTGTCACCTGGGCTAGTGACATCCCTTCCCCTAGCCTCAAGTGTCTTCTCTGTGATGGGCTCGATAACAGTACTGACCCTACAAGGCTGTTCTGAGGTTCCTGTGCAATGACCCCTGTGGGGCATTTGACACAAGGTCAAGACCATAGGATGTTCTTAGTAATAATAATAATAGCAAGTACTTATACAGCAGCTACCGCGGCCTGACACTTTATACTTGGTAACTCACTTTATCCTCAGGCCGGGCGTGGTGGCTCACATCCTAGCACTCTGGGAGGCCGAGGTGGGAGGATCGCTTGAGGTCAGGAGTTCGAGACCAGCCTGAGCAAGAGCGAGACCCCGTCTCTACTATAAATA
>NW_012151174.1:985457-989464 GCF_000956105.1 Propithecus coquereli
TTGTCCATACGAGGGGCTGGAGCTTTCCGGCAAGTTCAAGTCCCGGCTTAGCCATTTGTCACCTGGGCTAGTGACATCCCTTCCCCTAGCCTCAAATGTCTTTTCTGTGATGGGCTCGATAACAGTACTGACCTTACAAGGCTGTTCTGAGGTTCCTGTGCAATGACCCCCGTGGGGCATTTGACACAAGGTCAAGACCATGGGATGTTCTTGGTAATAATAATAATAGCAAGTACTTATATAGCACCTACCGCGGCCTGGCACTTTATACTTGGTAACTCACTTTATCCTCAGGCCAGGCGCGGTGGCTCACGCCTGTAATCCTAGCACTCTGGGAGGCCGAGGTGGGAGGATCGCTTGAGGTCAGGAGTTCGAGACCAGCCTGAGCAAGAGGGAGACCCCGTCTCTACTATAAATAGAAAGAAATTAGCCAAACAACTAAAACTAGAAAAAATTAACCAGGCATGGTGGTGCGTGCCTGTAGTCCCAGCTACCCGGGAGGCTGAGGCAGGAGGATCACTTGAGCCCAGGAGTTTGAGGTTGCTGGGAGCCCATCGGAGCAATTCTGGTTATTTTACAGTGAATTTGGCCCCCTCGGTCGGCGGAGGCAGTTGGCACAGGGGCTCTGCTGTCAGACAAACCTGTGAGTCAGTTTTGGCTGTTGGATATCAGTCTTCTGAGCCTCAGTTTCCCCACCTGCACTATAGGGACAGGGTACTGACAGCGCAGGAAGGGTTAGGCACTCAGGAGCAATCAGTGGGTGCTAGACGGTGATACTGCTCATGTTACTCTTCTCAGAGGCCCGGACCCAGAAGGCCCAAGGCGCTGGAGGTGACCCTCAGGTGAGCACTAGCTAGTGCCACATGCCCCTCCCCTCCCTCCCCGGCCCGCCTGGAGCCTCATGCCCTGGTCTTTCCCTGGCAGGCAG
This sequence comes from Propithecus coquereli, assembly GCF_000956105.1. Lineage (NCBI taxonomy): Eukaryota > Metazoa > Chordata > Mammalia > Primates > Indriidae > Propithecus > Propithecus coquereli. Next base: position 986,386 of record NW_012151174.1, read on the forward strand.
CAAGACTCCAGAGGAAGGGTGCGAGCCCTGCAGACAGCTGTGCGGCCCCTCGGGCTGGGCTCCTGTCAGGAAGGGGTGCCTGTGCCGAGGCAGCGGTGAGAGGATAGCTGGGGGGGGCCCTCTCCTCTCCGGGTACCCACCCTGCCCTTCTCCTAGAAGCGTGGCCTCCACCTCTCATCCCCTCCTGGCCTCAAGCCTGCACCCTTGTCCCCCGCAGGCTCAGAGGCAGCTGCTCCATGCAGAACTGAAGCTGGTCCTGCAGCAGAAGGGGGAGAAGAAGCAGGAGCCCGGGGCCCAGGTGCCTCCCAGCAGTGCCATGGAGGCCAGGAGCCGGAGTGCCGAGGTGAGTGACACACCCTGCAGGGGGGACTTGTGGGGCATTGGCAGGGAGCAGACTAGAGCAGCCAGGAGGCACTTTCTGGCTTCTCTGTGCCTCAGTCTCCCCATCTGTGAAATGGACACAGCAACAGGGTTTATTTTATGGGTCACTGTGAGAAGAAAAAATTAACGTATCTAAAGTGCTTAGTGCAGTTCTTGGCCCAGACCAAGACTCAAAGCAGCTAATTCATTGCAGGATAAAGGAGTTAAATTAATAGTGGGCTAAAGAAAATCCTGCAGAAACCCTTTATCAGAGGAGGCAGTACTGTAGGGGTTAAGGACATGGGCTCGGACCCATGGGCTCAAACTTCAACCCTACCACTCCAGCTGCTGAGCCCTGGGCAGGTTACCTTATCTCTTTGGGGCTCAGTGTCCCCATCGGTGAAATGGGGTAATGGTCCTCCCTTCTGAGCGGTTTGAGGACTCACACTGGGACCATTTGCACACAGTGTGGTGCCAAGGAAGCTACCTCGAATGTTAGCTGCTGTCACTGTTACTGAGATAGAGCATCGGCACTGACAATGTCTTACTGTGCGCCAGGCACAGAGTGGGTCTACTTTTACCGGAGCCAGGCTGAGGCTGGGGGTGACAGGCAGGGAGGTAAAGTGTGAGGAGGTCTCTGCCTACAGGATGGCCTGTGGGTTCTGGGGTTACAGACCTAAGTTTGAAGCCCAGCCACTTAACTTGCTGTGGGGTATTAGGCAAGTCACCTCACCTCTCTGGGCCTTAGTGTCCTCCTCTCTGACTGCCCAAGGCCTTGGGAAGGATGAAATGAGATGCTGCACATAAAATGCTTAGCCCAGGGCTGGCTAAGCCAAAGGGCAGTTGATGGTCATACTGTTGTTCCCTGCTGCCTCTGCTACAACTCTTCTTACCCACATTGCCCTGTCCAGCCCTCTAGTCCCTTGAGCCACTGCTGTGGGGCATCTGGCCCAGACTTGCTTTCCCCTCTGAGCCCCGGGCTCAATTCCAGTCCATGCTGGCCTCGATGCCCTGCCCATTAGTGTCCCCTTGGATCCCTGCTGCTTCAGCTCACAGAGATTATTTTCCAGGACACCCTTTACAAGTGGGGAAGTGGGCCCAGAGAGGGCAAGATTTTCCCCAAGACACACAGCAGACTGGATTCCTAGACAGAGCCCAGGTCTCTCACTGCCTTTTCTGGGAAGCCCCTAAGTGAATCCCACAGCGTGCTGCTGGGCCAGGGCCAGTCTGCACCATTTACAGTAAATACCAGGAATGCCATGTCTGCGGGTCCACCATTCATTACCCACGCACCCCCTTCATTGGATTCCCTCTCCCGTGGGCGTCACGCAGGTCGCGGGGTCGTAGAGTCCACAATAGAGCACATTCTCACATTCAAGCCTGCAGGGAGGCAAATCCCACTCCCATCCCCACCATCCTGCGCGGTCTAAGAGTCTAGCCCTTTCCTGGGAATCCCACCCTCAACCTCACCCCTTGTTCTCCTGGTATTAAAGCCCCGCCCCACAGCTCGGTCCCACCCTTAAAGTATGGGTCTCCGCCGCAGGTCCGAATGACTCCTCGCAAACTCTGGCGACACCCCCATCCCGTATCTTTGGCCCCTCCTCTCCCTCCTGTGCTCCAGGACCCAGCTCCAAACTCCTAGCCCCGCCCTCCCGAGCTGGGCACGCCCCCACGACCTGGCCCCGCCTCCTATTTACGTACAACTCAGGTTCCCTCTCGCCCTCCCCACCCGCCCCTTCTGACCGCAGCCCTGGGGGCTCGGAGAGGCAGCCAGACCGCGAGCTGTTTAACAGTGACGCGGGGCCTGGAGAGCGAGCGGTCCGCGAGCTTGCTTAAAGGCGAGATGCCAGAGAGGGTGGGCTCGGACGTCCCTCCTGGGCCGTGCCGAGGGCCATGTGCCCTGGGGACCCGCCTCAGCGCCGCTTTTAAAAGCGCGACGGCGGGCTCGGGACAAAGTCCAGCCCTGGCGCCCCGTGGCGACTCCTCGCTGCCCCCTGCAGGAGCTGAGGCGGGCGGAGTTGGTGGAGATCATCGTGGAGACAGAGGCGCAGACCGGAGTCAGCGGCATCAACGTAGCGGGCGGCGGCAAAGAAGGAATCTTCATCCGCGAGCTGCGCGAGGACTCCCCTGCCGCCAGGAGTCTCAGCCTGCAGGAAGGTGGGCGGGGCTGCGGCACGGGGCGGAGCCTACCTGCGGGGGCGGGGCCAGGAAGCTGCCCTAGGTCCCAAGGGAGGCTGAAACTGACATGGACTTGTGGGCGTGGCCGGCGACCAAAAGGCGGGGTTAGGGGCTTGGGGCGGAGCTTTGTCGGCATTGTGGTGGTTCGGAACCGGCTCTGGAGGTTCATTGTCTGTGTTCGAATCCCAAATCCTCCGTTTTACTAGCTTGTGATCTGTCTGTGCCTTGGTTTTCTCATCTCTAAAATGGGACTAATTCTAGTACTGACCTCATAGGGTTATTATGCAGATTAAATGAGTCACTATTTGGAAACACTTGGCACATAGCTAAGTGGCACATAGTGCTGCATAAATGCTAGTTAATGTTTTTGTTGTTGGGACAGGAGAAAAGGGGTGGAGTTAACAACTTAGTAAGTGAGGGATGTTTTAGGAAACATGGATGAAGCCGATGTGATTTACTCATGCAACAACTATTTATTAAGTGCCTTCTAATTCACAGAGTATCTTCAGTGCTTGGGCTACAGCAGTGAACAAAACAGACA
>NW_012151174.1:990029-998454 GCF_000956105.1 Propithecus coquereli
CAGGCTGGTTTCGAACTCCTGAGCTCAAACAATCCGCCCGCCTCGGCCTCCCAGAGTGCTACGATTACAGGCGTGAGCCACCGCGCCCGGCCCGAAAGCTACAGTTTTAAGTAGGGTGAGCAGGGAAGGGCGAAAAGGCTCAAGGTGGTCAGGGAACAAGTTATGTGCCCATCCGGAAGAACATTCCAGGCAGAGGGAACAGCTCATGCAAATGCCCCGAGGTGAGAGTGTGCCTAGCTTGTTGGAGGAACAACAAGGGAGCCAGTGTGGATGTAACAGAATTAGTGAAGAGGAGAGTAAGAGATGAGGTCAGGGAGGTAAGGGGAAAGGCAATTTTTAGAGGACTTCATAGGGTGTGGTTGAGGACTCTGGCTTTCATTCTGCGAGGGTTATGAACAGAGGTCAGTGTTGAACCGCTGCATTAAAAGTAGAAGGTAGGAGGGCAGGGTTGGGAGCAGGGAGACCGACAAGGTGGCTACTTTGATTATCCAGGTAAAAGATGGCGGTGTTTAGGACCAAAATGGTGTTGGAGGTAAAGAGAAGGATTCAGATTCTGGATATATTTTGAAAGAGGAGCCTTCAGGACTGGATATGGGATGTGATGGAAGAGAGTTATCAAGGATGCATGGGGCGGGGGGTTTGACCTGAGGATAGAGTTGCTAGTCCCACAAAAGGGGAACACTGGGGCTGGCACTCATTTGGAGAAGGAAGGCCAGGAGCACAGTTTCTATTTGTTAAATGAGAGGTGTCTTTTGGACATCCAGGTGGAGACGTGGAGGCGCAGCTGGGTGTATGGGCCTAAGGCAGAGGGGAGAGTGCTGGGCTGGAGAGATGTACTTGGGAGCTGTCAGCAGATTTATGATCTTTAACATTCTGAATCCAGGCCAGGTGCGGTGGCTCACTCCTGTAATCCTAGCAGTCTGGGAGGCCAAGGTGGGAGGATCGCTTGAGGTCAGGAGTTCCAGACCAGTCTCAGCAAGAGTGAGACCCTGTCTCTACTAAAAATAGAAAACTTAGCTGGTGTGGTGGCATGTGCCTGTAGTCCCAGCTACTCGGGAGGCTGAGGCAGGAGGATCACTTGAGCTCAGGAGTTTGATGCCACGGCACTCTAGCCCAGGTGACAGAGCGAGACTCTGTCTCAAAAATAAAATCCTGAATCTGGATGAGCTTCCCAAGAATTCCCAAAGGGTGACTGAAGCATGTGGACGGAGAATGAAAAAGTTCCAAGGCCTGAACCCTGGGGCGGTATGTCTTTAAGAGGTCAGGGAGCTGGAAAGGAACCATTGATGGAGGCTGAGAAAGAACCTCCAGAGAGGTTCCAGGTGGTGTGGTCCCCGGAAGCCAAGGGAAGCGAGTGGATGAAGGAGAGAGTGGCATTGGGTCAAATGCTGAGTGGTTCATGCAGATAAAGTCTGGGACTTGAGCATGGGACTTAGCTACACAGAAGTCACTGCTGAGACTTGAGAGCAGCAGTTCAGGAGTGTGTGCGTGCGCGCTCGTGTGTGCGTGTGCGTGTGCATTGTGTGCGTGTGTCCATGTGGGGAGGCGAGGTTGGAAATGTCATTGGAGAAGTGGAACTAAATGCTGCCAGGCAACGCAATGCATTTTGCTGTCAAGGTGAACAGATAAATGAGGCCGGAGCTCTGGTGGAGTGAGATCGAGATAACTTTTTTTTTTTTCGAGATAGGGTCTCACTCTGTCACCCAGGCTGGAGTCCAGTTGCAAGATCATAGCTCACTACAGCCTCAAACTCCTGGGCTGAAACAATCCTCCTGCTTCAGTCTTTGGAGTAGCTGGGACTACAGGCGTGCACCACCATGCCTGGCTAATTTTTTTTTTTTTAATTTTTTAGAGATGGGGTCTGGCTATGTTGCCCAGTCCCAGTCTGGTCTTGAACTCCTGGCCTCAAGCGGTTCTCCTGCCTCAGCTTCCCAGTGCTGGGATTACAGGCCTGAGCCACTGTGCCTGGCCAAGACAACCAACCTTTCTTTTGGGAGAAATAATAATATGCGTGTATGTTGATGGGAATAATGCAGGAGAGAGGGGTAACCCATGACGTGGGAAGAGGGGAGAATTGCTGGAGGATGACCCTGAGAAGGCGATGGAGGAGGGATTGTCCTGAGCTAGGAGTGGGGACTGTTCATGCCTAAGGAACAGGAGGGAGAGTAGAGTCAATCCCCATAGGAGCAAGGAAGTGAATAGATGGTGTGGGAGCTTCTGGAAGGTCCCTTCTGAGTCTGTTCTCTCAGTAAAGGAAGCAAAGTCAGTATATTAAACATAAGATTGGGGTAGGGGAGTGGAATAGCGACAGGGGTGACCTGAGTGGGCGTGGATTTGTTCAGTGCGGGAGATGGAGGGGCGGAGCTTGAGGCCATGGGCGGGGCTTCGGTCTCAAGTGTCCTGACCTCAGACGTGCGCTGGGGATAGGAGGGGCCAAAAGTTGGGGCGGGGCCTCACCTGGCAGGCTCCGAGGAAGGGCAGAACCAGGCCCGCAGGGAGCCAGGAGATGCCCACACCTTACCCGCCTCCACCTCGCCTGCAGGAGACCAGCTGCTGAGCGCCCGCGTGTTCTTTGAGAACTTCAAGTACGAGGACGCACTCCGCCTGCTACAATGCGCCGAGCCTTACAAGGTCTCCTTCTGCCTGAAGCGCACTGTGCCCACCGGGGACCTGGCGCTGCGGCCGGGTACCGTGGCCGGCTACGAGATCAAGGGCCCGCGGGCCAAGGTGGCCAAGCTGGTACGCGTGCTTAGCCCGGCCCCGGCCCTGGAATGCCCCAGCGATCCCGTCTCTGCGCCGTGAACCCCACTTCCCGCCACGGTGGGCCAGCCTTGCCCTCTGTCTTGTCACTAACCCAACGCTAATCCCACCCTCTGCCCCTTGTTCTCCTCTCCTAAACTCCTCCCTAGGGAGGAGAGGGCAAGGGAGGGGGACCCAGGAGACCCACCCACCCACACCAGGGCCCTCAGCCCCACCATGGGTTCCAGGCTTGCTAGGTGTCCGGAACCAGGGTACTTGGAACCAGGGAAGTCAGGTTGCCAGTCTGAGTGCTGCTCAGTTACTGCCGAGTGACCCTGAACAAGTTTCTTTCCCTCCCTGAGCCTCAGTTTCCCCATCTCTAGAATGAGGGTGTTGGGGAAAATCCTGGATGAGAACCTAGAAGTCTTGGGTCCCCGTTCCTACTCTCCTGTTGACTCATTTCAAGATTCTACGTGAAGGTCTGCCTTCCCCGGCACTAACAGTGAAACGACAGGCAGGAAGTGGTGATGGTGTTTGGGGGACAAGATACTTGACCCAACACATCCCCAGCCTGGTACAATACCAGTGGGGCTCTTCCTGTCCGCTCCTGGCCTCCCACTGTCCCACCGCCTCCCGCCTCTCTCCTCTCTCCCCAGAACATCCAGAGTCTGTCCCCTGTGAAGAAGAAGAAGATGGTGTTGGTGCCCGGGGCCCTGGGGGCCCCTGCTGACCTGGCCCCTGTTGACGTCGAGTTCTCCTTTCCCAAGTTCTCCCGTCTGCGTCGGGGCCTCAAAGCCGAGGCTGCCAAGGGCCCTGTCCCAGCCGCCCCTGCCCGCCGGCGCCTGCAGCTGCCTCGGCTGCGTGTACGAGAAGTGGCTGAAGAGGCCCAGGCAGCCCGGCTGGCGGCCGCCGCTCCTCCTCCCAGGAAGGCCAAAGCAGAGGCTGAGGTGGCAGCAGGAGCCCGTTTCACAGCCCCCCAGGTGGAGCTGGTTGGGCCCCGGTTGCCAGGTGCCGAGGTGGGTGTCCCCCAGGTCCCGGCGCCCAAAGTGGCCCCCGCAGCAGAGGCAGTCAGCGGCTTTGCCCTCCACCTGCCAACCCTTGGGCTAGGAGCCCCGGCTGCCCCTGCTGTGGAGCCCCCGGCTGTAGGGATCCAGGTGCCCCAGGTGGAGCTGCCCACCTTGCCCTCACTGCCCACTCTGCCCACACTTCCCTGCCTGGAGACCCGGGAAGGGGCTGTGGCCGTGACGGTGCCCACCCTGGATGTGGCAGCACCTACCGTGGGGGTGGACCTGGCCTTGCCGGGTGCGGAGGTGGAGGCCCGGAGAGAGGCACCCGAAGTGGCCCTGAAGATGCCTCGCCTCAGTTTCCCCCGCTTTGGGGCTCGAGCAAAGGAAGTCGCTGAGGCCAAGGTGGCCAAGGGCAGCCCTGAGGCCAGGGTGAAAGGTCCCAGACTTCGAATGCCCACCTTTGGGATTTCTCTCCTGGAGCCCCGGCCCACTGCCCCGGAGGCCGTTGCCGAGAGCAAGCTGAAGCTGCCCACCATCAAGATGCCCTCCTTCGGCATTGGAGTGCCAGGGCCCGAGGTCAAGGTACCCAAGGCGCCTGAAGTGAAGCTCCCCAAGGCCCCCGATGTCAAGCTGCCCAGAGTGCCCGAGGCAGCCCTTCCGGACCTTCGACTCCCAGAGGTGCAGCTCCCGAAAGTGTCAGAGATGAGGCTCCCAAAGGTGCCGGAGGTGGCCGTGCCCGATGTGCCTCTCCCCGAGGTGCAGCTGCCGAGAGTCCCAGAGATGAGAGCCCCTGAGATGAAGCTCCCCGAGATGAAACTTCCTGAGATGAAACTCCCGAAGGTGCCCGAGATGGCCGTGCCCGACGTGCACCTCCCGGAAGTGCAGCTCCCGAAAGTTCCAGAAATGAAGCTCCCTGAGATGAGACTCCCGCAGGTGCCCGAGATGGCCGTTCCCGACGTGCACCTCCCGGAAGTGCAGCTTCCTAAAGTCCCAGAGGTGAGACTGCCAAAGATGCCGGAGATGGCCGTGCCGGAGGTTCGACTCCCTGAGGTGCAGCTGCCGAAAGTCTCGGAGATGAAACTGCCCAGGGTGCCTGAGATGGCCGTGCCCGATGTGCCTCTCCCAGAGGTGCAGCTGCCAAGGGTCTCAGAGATGAAAGTCCCCGAGGTGAAGCTCCCGGAGATAAAACTCCCCAAGGTGCCTGAGATGGCCGTGCCCGATGTGCGCCTCCCAGAGGTGCAGCTGCCGAAGGTGTCAGAGATTCGGCTGCCGGAAGTGCAAGTGCCAAAGGTCCCGGATGTGCATCTTCCGAAGGCACCAGAGGTGAAGCTGCCCAAGGCTCCAGAGGTGCAGCTAAAAGGGGCAGAGCAGGCAGAGGGGGTGGAATTTGGCTTCAAGATGCCCAAGGTGACCATGCCCAAGCTGGGGAGGGCAGAGTCCCCATCACGAGGCAAGCCAGGTGAGGCAGGTGCTGAGGTCTCGGGGAAGCTGGTGACACTTCCCTGTCTACAGCCAGAGGTGGGTGGCGAGGCTCCTGTGGGTGTCCCCTCTCTTACCCTGCCCTCCGTGGAGCTCGATCTGCCGGGGGTCCTCAGCCTGGAGGGGCAGGTCCGAGCAGCTGAAGTGGGCAAGGGGGAGCGGGCGGAGGGCCGGGGGGTGGCAGCAGGAGTTGGGGAACTGGGCTTCCGAGTGCCCTCCGTGGAGATCATTACTCCGCAGCTGCCCACGGTGGGAGCTGAGGAAGAGCGGCCAGAGATGATGGAGATGAAGGTCAAGCCCTCCTCCAAGTTCTCCCTGCCCAAGTTTGGACTCTCAGGGCCAAAGGCGGCCAAGGCAGAGGCTGAGGGGGCTGGGCGAGCCACCAAGCTGAAGGTGTCCAAGTTCGCCATCTCACTCCCCAAGGCTCGGGTGGGGACGGAGGCTGAGGCCAAAGGGGCAGGGGAGGCAGGCCTGCTGCCCGCCCTCGACCTGTCCATCCCGCAGCTCAGCCTGGATGCCCATCTGCCCCCAGGCAAGGTGGAGGTGGCAGGGGCCGATGTCAAGCTCAAGGGGCCCAGGTTTGCTCTGCCCAAGTTTGGGGCCAGAGGCCGGGACACCGAGGCGGGAGAGCTAGTGCTGGGGGCGGCTGAGTTGGAGGGCAAGGGCTGGGGCTGGGACGGGAGGGTGAGGATGCCCAAGCTGAAGATGCCCTCCTTTGGGCTGGCTCGCGGGAAGGAAGCGGAAGTCCAGGGTGGGCGCTCCAGCCCGGGGGAAAAGCCGGAGCTCACCACCGGGCAGCTGAAGATCCCCGAGGTGGAGCTGGTCACACTGGGGGCCCAGGAGGAAGGGGGGGCAGACGGAGCAGCGGCTGTCAGCGGGATGCGGCTGTCAGGGCTGCAGGTGTCCACAACCAGGCAGGTGGTCACTGAGGGCCGTGAGGGGGTGCTGAGGGTGCCGCCACTGGGCATCTCCCTGCCCCAGGTGGAGCTGACCGGCTTCGGGGAGGCAGGCGCCCTGGGGAAGCAGGCTGAGGGTGCAGCCCCTTCGGCAGAGGGCACAGCAGGCTACAGAGTCCAGGTGCCTCAGGTGACCCTGTCTCTGCCTGGAGCGCAGGTGGCAGGTGGGGAGCTGTTGGTGGGTGAGGGTGTCTTCAAGATGCCCACCGTGACAGTGCCCCAGCTTGAGCTGGACGTGGGGCTGGGCCGGGAGGTGCAGGGGGGTGAGGCAGCCACAGGCGAGGGCGGGCTGAGGCTGAAGTTGCCCACCCTGGGGGCCGGGGCTGGGGCTGGGGGAGAGGGGGCCAAGGACCAGCCCCCAGGAGCTGAGCACACCTTCCACCTCTCGCTGCCCGATGTGGAGCTCTCGCCACCCGCTGTGGGCAGCCACGCCGAGTACCAGGTGGCAGAGGGCGAGGGGGATGCCGGACACAAGCTCAAGGTGCGGCTGCCCCGGTTTGGCCTGGTACGGGCCAAGGAGGGGGTGGAGGAGGCTGAGAAGGCCAAGAGCCCAAAACTTAGGCTGCCCCGAGTGGGCTTCAGCCAAGGTGAGACGGTCACTGGGGACGGCTCCCCCAGCCCCGAGGAAGAGGAGGAAGAGGGCAGCGGGGAAGGGGCCTTGGGACGCCGGGGCCGGGGCCGGGTCCGCTTGCCGCGGGTGGGCCTGGCAGCCCCTTCTAAAGCCTCAAGGGGGCAGGAGGGTGAGGCAACCCCCAAGTCCCCTGTCGGGGAGAAGTCACCCAAGTTCCGCTTCCCCAGGGTGTCCCTGAGCCCCAAGGCCCGGAGTGGGAGCGGGGACCAGGAAGAGGGTGGGTTCAGGGTCCGGCTGCCCAGCGTGGGGTTTTCGGAGACGGGGGCTCCAGGCCCCGCAAGGATGGAAGGGGCTCGGGCTGCCGCTGTGTGAAGCCCCCGGGGAGGTGGAGATCCCTGCCTGCCTGTCTTCCCACCGCCACCGCCCCCGTTTTGTGTGTGACGTGACTAGCACTAACCCCAGAGGGCCGGGAGGTGGGCCCCTGAGCAGCGCGGGGCCGGGGCCGGGGGTGCCTGTGCCTGTCTTGCCGGCAGGAGCGCCTGTATGGCACCAAGCCATGTGAATAAAATAATCCAGAGGTAGCCACGTGTCGGGTCGTCTGTGTCCTGGGGAGCCCACTCCCACCAGGCCGGCTGCAACCCTGCTGCCCTCTGCCGGGGAGGGGCACCTGTGTTCAGCCCGGCCTTGCCTTTCTCGTGTATCGGGTTTGACAGCCCTAACCGCCCTGGCCCTGCCCGGGAAGGGCCCTCCTGGTCTCCTCTCCAGGATTGTGGGTTTAAAGTCCTCGCCCCGAGCACTGGGCTGTCTCTCAGGACTACGTCCCAGGGTCCTCAGCACCTGTCAGGGCTGGGTCTCAGCTCCCAGGAACCGAGGGCCATCAACCACCCCCCCACCCCGCCCCATATCCACTCAGGATCTAAGTCGCTAGGCTGCCACCACACTCCTCTGTGTCTGTCTGTGACGCCTCACACTGGACAAAGAAGCCTCGCTGTCCAGTCCTAGGTCTCCTCCAGCGGCCCTCCACTCTCTTCGCATCTCCCTCGCCCCTGCAGCTCCCCCTACCCACCCCTTTCCCTTTGGGCCCCGGGGCCACTGTCCCATCATCCCACCAACCATGGCAGGAGTTACATACACTCACGGTGCGCGCTCCCACCCAGCCCCCCAGCATCTGGGGTTTTCCTCCCACCCAGACTGGCCTTTCAGCGTCAGCAGTGACCTCTCTGGGGCCACACCTGAGGGTTTCCTGTCTCCCTGTCCTGAGTCCTAGGGCCCCTCATTCTCTCTCTCTCCCCCATGCCTCCCTCTCCTGCGTCTCCCTGGGTCCTCAGGGTGCCTCCCAGGCCGTCACCCACCCCCACGGCCTCCCTGGGCTGGGTTGCCCTCCACTGTGGTTTCCACACGTCACCTCTGAGCTGACAACCCCCAAACTCTCCCACGTCCCCAGCAGCACGTGCACGCCTCCACTGGACGTCCCCCATCCCCCGGCACTAGGAGGCTGTGTGGGTGGAGGTTCAGAGTTTGGCTCTAGAGCCCCACTGCTCAGGATCAAAGCCTGTCTCTGGCACCCAGCTGGCTGACCTTGGGCATTTTTTTTTTTTTTGAGACAGAGTCTGGCTCTGTTGCCCGGGCTAGAGTGAGTGCCGTGGTGTCAGCCTAGCTCACAGCAACCTCAA
>NW_012151174.1:999314-1002140 GCF_000956105.1 Propithecus coquereli
TTTGAACTCCTGAGCTCAAACAATCCGCCCGCCTCAGCCTCCCAGAGAGCTAGGCACAGTAGCTTTCTGACACTCAAATCTGACCCTGCCCTGCCTTGCTCAAAGCCCTTCTGTGGCTCCCCAGTGCCCTCAGAACAAAGTCCAAACTCCTTAGCCTGGCATTCAGGGCCTTTTACAACCTGGCCCTATGGCAGCCACAGGCTGGGACAGGCGTTTTCTGAAAACAGACACACACATGCACACGACATCCCTCTAGCTCGAAAAGCCTGCCTTTCCTCACCTGTCGGTGTGTCCCCATCCTGTATGCTCAGGGTCCACCATCAGACTCCCGTCTGCTGACCCTTCACTTGTTTGGCCTCTCCAGGGTTCCGCCACTGGGCGGGGGAGGGGCCCCGCCTGGCACCCCTCCCCCATTCCAGCCAGGGGCTCAGGTCTCCAACAACAGAACCAAAGCCACTCAGCAACGCTGGAACCCATTTGGGGGGACTCGGGCCCCTTGTCCCAAGCCGAGAGGGCTTTGGGGGAGGGGTGCAGCCCCTGGCAGACTCAGTGTGGCCAAGGGGGCTGGGGGGTGCCAGGGAGGTGGGGGCCAGCCTCGTAGGCGGAGGCACGAGTGCGGTTCTCTTTCCCCCGCTGGGGGGCCCGTGGGGCCGGAGGCGGCGGAGGGGCGGGAGGCCTCGGAGGCAGAGCCTGTGGTGCGGGTGTCTCGGCGGGGTGGTGTCTGGCAGCAGGGACACTATGGCCACCATCCAGTCGGAGACCGACTGTTACGACATCATCGAGGTGCTGGGCAAGGGCACCTTCGGGGAGGTGGCCAAGGGCTGGCGGCGAAGCACGGGCGAAATGGTGGCCATCAAGATCCTCAAAAATGACGCCTACCGCAGCCGCATCATCAAGAACGAGCTGAAGCTGCTGCGCTGCATGCGGGGCCTGGACCCGGAGGAGGCGCACGTCATCCGCTTCCTCGAGTTCTTCCACGACGCCCTCAAGTTCTACCTGGTCTTCGAGCTGCTGGAGCAAAACCTTTTCGAGTTCCAGAAAGAGAACAACTTCGCGCCCCTCCCTGCCCGCCACATCCGGACGGTCACCCTGCAGGTGCTCAGAGCCCTGGCCCGGCTCAAGGAGCTGGCCATCATCCACGCTGATCTCAAGCCCGAGAACATCATGCTGGTGGACCAGACCCGCTGCCCCTTCAGGGTCAAGGTGAGTGGGGCAGTGCAAAGGCCCTGAGGCAGGAGCGTGCTGATCTTATGCATTTGAGGAACACTGGGAAGGCCTGTGTGGCTGAAGCCGAGTGAATGAGGTGGAGAGGAAGGAAATGAGACCAAGAGGGGTGATGGGGCCGGGTCCCGCAGGGCCTTGTGGGCCACAGCGAAGACTTTGGTTTGATTCTGTGGCAAATGGAGCTACAGGAAGACTGTGAGCAGAGGAGGGGTGAGATTCAACTCAGGTGTTCACGGGGTCCCTCTGGCTGTGTGAGGGGACAGACTGGGAGGTGGGCAGAAGTAGGAAGGCAGGGAGGTGACCGCACTAGTCCAGGTGGAGACGTGGTGGATAGGACCAGAGTCCGGGTAGGGGGAGCAGCAGATGCGGGAGGGTTCTGGGTAGATTTGGGAGCTGGAGACAGCAAGATTCGTTGACGGGTCTTATATGAAGGGTGGAGAGAGGAAGCGAGGACTGCAGGTGGCACTGCCTGTGCTCATGACCATCCTGGCTCTGAGCCCCCTCCCCGTGCCCCCCATCCCACCAGACCCCTCTGGCTGCTCATGAGTTTGTCACTGTCCAGTGATGGGTCTGCGCCAGGAGCGCCGGGAGGGCAGGGGACCAGGGCCGCTTTAGTCATCACGGTGTCCTCAGTGTCTCTGGGCACAGTGCTGTCGTGGAGTCAGTGCGAGATTCATGTTTGTCAGAGACGCAGAGGGAAACAGAGACGGGAAAAGGCAGATCATTCTGCCCCAAGAGATGGAAGGGCAGAGACCCAGGGAAAGCGAGATTTCCACAAACACGGCACTTGGCCAGCATTGTCGCCCCCCGCCATCTTTGCGGAGCGGATGAATGAATCCCACAGTGGCGACTGAGTGCCCAGGGTTACTCCACGCCTCGGGGGTTCAAGCCCCGGCACTCTGGGATCGAGTCCAGATTAACAGTCATTTCATGACACTGCCTCTGCAAATGGACAGTGAGGGACGGCTGAAGGAAAAGCAGAGAAATTCAGAGAGGGAAACTGAGGCTGAGACCAAGACAGAGAGCCGTGGAGATTCAGGGCGAAAATGGCTGCACCCAGATGCAGGGGACAGACAAAGGCTTTCAGCCATTCACAGCGTTGGGTCCACAGCCGTTCACCAAGCACCTGTCACGTGCCAAGGGCCTGTAGAGGGTGTTAACAGTGCCTGATGCTGGAGACAGAAGAGGACCTCAGGGAGGTGTCTTTGTCGTGGCCGACACAGTGGCAGAGACAGAGACACTGAGATACAAGAGACGGGCAAGCAATGAAGAGGCGTTTGCAAAGAAAGAACAGGAGAGAGACATTAGTACGAACAAGAGACAGAAAGAAAGAGAATGACAGGGCTCCAAAGCCAGTTCGTTCATTCTTTATTGAGCCCCTACTGTGTGCCAGGCACTGTTCTAGTATCTAGGGATGCAGCGTCGAACAAACGGACAGATCCCTGCCTCGTGGGACTGACATCCTAGTTGCAGAGAGAAACGATGAACTCGATAAAAAAGTAAAATACACAGAGTGTGACGTGGTGTTAAGAGCAACGGTGAGGCCGGGCGCGGTGGCTCACGCCTGCAATCCCAGCACTCTTGGGGGGCTGAGGCGGGAGG
>NW_012151174.1:1003306-1005487 GCF_000956105.1 Propithecus coquereli
GAGGAGGGTGGGGGCGGGGTGGGCAGATTCTGAGTCTATTTGGAGGGTGGAGCCAAAAGATTTGCTTATGGACAAGGCGTGGGGTGAGAGAGAAAGAGGGGGGGCCCATCCCTCACAGGCATGAGTTCTAGGGGAGAGCAACAGAAACAGAGCCAGACACACAAACCAGAGACAAAGGCGGGGAGAGACAGAGGTAGGGACATAAACAAGGGACAGACTCACCGACACAGAGACGGGCAGCGGCGAATGACAGGTGCAGAAAGACACCAGGTGAGAGATGGCAAGGGAGGCCCAGACCGGCTGCTGTCCCTGCGGCTCCACCTGCCCGCTCCCCTCCTCCCCACCCCCTGTAACAGGTGATCGACTTTGGCTCCGCCAGCATCTTCAGCGAGGTGCGCTACGTGAAGGAGCCCTACATCCAGTCGCGCTTCTACCGGGCCCCCGAGATCCTGCTGGGGCTGCCCTTCTGCGAGAAGGTGGACGTGTGGTCGCTGGGCTGTGTCATGGCCGAGCTGCACCTGGGCTGGCCCCTCTACCCGGGCAACAACGAGTATGACCAGGTGCGCTACATCTGCGAGACCCAGGGCCTGCCCAAGCCACACCTGCTGCATGCCGCCCGCAAGGCCCACCACTTCTTCAAGCGCAACCCCCACCCCGACGCCGCCAACCCCTGGCAGCTCAAGTCCTCGGCTGACTATCTGGCCGAGACCAAGGTAAGGGGGGTACGTGGGATGAGAGCAGTCGGTGTTGGGGCTACTACATCAAGAAAAATCTAAGCTGGGCGAGGAGTCTCACGCCTGTAATCCTAGCACTCTGGGAGGCTGAGGTGGGAGAATCGCTTGAGGCCAGGAGTTCAAGGCCAGCCTGAGCAAGAGTGAGACCCCCGTCTCTACTGAAAATAGAAAAAATTAGCCGGGCATGGTGGCATTCGCCTGCAGTCCCAGCTACTCGGGGGGGCTGAGGCAGGAGGATCGCTTGAGCCCAGGAGTTTGAGGCTGCTGTGAGCTATGATGATGCCACTGCACTACAGCCTGGGTGACAGAGTGGGAATCTGTCTCAGAAAAAAAGAAAAGAAAAATCTAGGTTAGAATTCAGTGAGGACTGGAAGCTTGGGGGTCACCTTTGGATATTGTCACGGCAAGAAAGATCTGGGTGAGACCAAAGATGGGACTGGAAGTTTGAGGGTCAGCCCTTGGGGCTGCTGCAAGACAGATCTAGGGGAGATTGCAGGGAGAACTGGAAGTTTTGGGGTCACATGTAGGGGTCGCTGTAGCAAAAGGGATCCGGGTATACCGCGAGTGTGACGGAAAGACTAGGGTAGCTCCTCTGCCAGCTTCAGCTCTGGGGTCAGCGCCTCGTGCAGCATGAGGGATTTGGGTTAGACTGCAGAGAAAATTTGAGGTCTGGGGTTGGGTGTGAGAGTTGCAACAGAAAGAGGGATCTGAGTGAGATCCCGGGTGGGACTGGGAGTTTAGGGTGGCCCGTCCGCTACCTCTGTGGCTGTGATCAAACCTGTGCTGTGAGAGTCTGGGCTACACAGCAGAGAAGACGAGGAGTCTGGGGCTCGAGCTTTCACAGCAAGAAGGGTCTGTGCGAGGCCAAAGGCAAGACTGAAAGTTTGTGGCAGGTCCTCTGACAGCTCCCCAGCTAAAGTAGCAAGGAGGGTCTGGGTTCGACAGATCACTGGGAGGTCTGGAGGGCTGGCGTCAAGTGTGGAGGCTGTCGTGGTTGAAAGGGACCTGGATTTGGTTCCAGGGAGGACCGGACCCATGGCGCTGGGGAGGACTGGAGGTCTGGGGCGAGGTGTGGAACTCTCTGGGATGGAGAGAGGGGGTCTGGTGTGAGGGTCAGGTGTGGCCTTCTCAGCAGCAAGAGGCAGATATGGGCAGACCTAGAAGTCGGGGGTCACATGTGGGTCCTGGGGCCGGAGTGCCTGGGGCCCTAGTCCCGGATACGTGTCAGTCCTGTGCCCCCGCTGTCCCGCCAGGTGCGCCCGCTGGAGCGCCGCAAGTACATGCTCAAGTCCTTGGACCAGATCGAGACGGTGAATGGCGGTGGGGCGGCCAGTCGGCTGACCTTCCCGGACCGCGAGGCGCTGGCCGAGCACGCCGACCTCAAGAGCATGGTGGAGCTGATCAAGCGCATGCTGACGTGGGAGTCGCACGAGCGCATCAGCCCCAG
>NW_012151174.1:1006752-1030452 GCF_000956105.1 Propithecus coquereli
AAAAAAAAAAAAAAAAAAATTTGAAAAAGCTCAGCACACACTAACCCATATCAGGGTCTAAGGCTCAGCACACACTAACCCGTACGCAGGATATAAGATTTAATAAGACTCAGCACACACTAACATCCTAAGGATATGATAGGCTTAGCACACGTTCATGTACCTTCAGGCCGTGACAAAAATGCAGGACACAGTAATCCACCCAGAAGCGATAAAGGCCCGGCGCCGGATAAGACCCTGGCACAAGCTCACCCACTGCAGGAAGAGTGACAGGCTCGGCTGACACCCCTCTCTTCTCCCCCACAGAGGCCAGACCCTGAGCTCTTCGACTCCGGCAGCTGTCCCGGAGAATGGCTGAGCGAGCCAGAATGGACCCTGGAGGGTGTCAGGGGGCCACGGGCTCAGGGACTCGCACCCCGCCACTCACACCCGCACGGTCCGTCCCGGACCACCAGCTTCCTGCAGCACGTTGGCGGGCACCACTGATGGCGAGCCCACCCCTGCCTCTCGCTGGGGGCTGTGCCAGCCGGGCTGCCGTCCCCTTCCAACCTGAACTGCTCATCAGAGCCATCCCCTGAACCCACAGATTATTCTTACAGAAAGATAGTTATCCAGAAATTCCGCTCCCCATGCCTGCAGCACAAGGCTGCACATACACCCCGAACGTAGGAGGGCCCTGGGGTCTGGCACGTGGCCCCTCAGCCGGACGGACAGCAGGAAGGGGACTGCACCCCACTGGCCCTGAGCCCGCCCCGGCCCTGATGCCTCTATTTCAATAAAGAACTGTTCAACAGTCCTTCTTCAAGACTGTTCTCACTGCTGGAGGCTTGGACTGGCCCTGGAGTGGGGTTCCAGGCTGGCACCCAGGGCCTTGCTCTGGGGTGCTGCACCCAGTTGGCAACTGGCCCAGGCTGGAGGCTGGGCTGCTATCACACTAGGAGGCAAAGCCTGTGCTTGGCAGAACGGCTCATCTCCTAAATGTGCTAAGTGCTTGGCACATTGAGAGTTCACTCTTAGAACATTCTGCGTGTTCAGCATGTGTTAATCTGAGCTTGCCAAATGCTGGGGTCTTATTGCCTGTTGGCCTGCCCTTCCTACATGTTATGGGCTTGGCATGCACTCGTCTATACTTGGGACATGCTCCATGTAAATTCACTTGGCAGGCACGAATTCACGCTTGGTGTATGTACCAGTGTTCAGACATGCTAGGCCACCCTAGGGATAGGGCCATGGTTCAGTCCATGCTAACCTACCTGGGATCATGCTTAGTGTGCAGCACATGCTACTCGATGCTGGCTACATGCCAGGCCACACAGTCTCACGCTGCATGCTCAGTACACGCTAGCCCACGTGCACTGCACACTGAGGACCGAGCACACACCAGCCCACACCGGTCACATGCTGAGGGCTCAGTACATGCCAAACCATCTTGGTCACACACCGAGGACTTATTAGCACACGCCAGTCCACAGGGGTTGCATTCTGAGAGCTCTGCACACTGAGCTGTCCCCTAGCCCTGTCACCCCATCTCACACCACTCAGGCACAGGCTGTACAGACAAGGTATTTACTTATTGTAACCTTGGGCCCTCTTTGCCCTTGGAAAGGGGGGTGGGCCAGGGGGCCGGGCCCAACATGCACCCCCCTACTTCTTCGGGGGCTGATCCCTCCCCCAGCTCTGCTGGGCCCGGGGCCGCAGCGTCAGGCCGGTGGGGGCAGAGGTAGAGGCGGGAGAGCAGGGGAGAGCCTGTGGAGCCACGAAGGGGCAGACAGAAGCGGGGGCACGGGGACAGGGACCAGGACCCAGAGCGTTAGGGTCCACGGGGGCCTAGCAGGCCTCGGCCTGTCCGCCGGACCGGGCCTCAGAGCAGGCGACAGGCGTTGCCCACGCTGTCGGCCGAGGTGTCGAGGTCATGGCTGTAAGGGGAGTCCCAGTCCCTCAGGAAAACAGCCTCCAGCTGGCTGCGCAGGCCGCCGCGCCCGTTCTGCGTCACCAGCAGCGAGGTGCCCGCCGTCTCGGTGAAGTAGTTGCCAGACCAGTTGGAGGTCCCTGTGGAGGAGGGGTGGACGGTAAGGGCTCCATGGGGTGGCCAGGCCCTGGTACCCGGAGCCCCCGTCTGTCCCCCGAGCGGTGCTCAGGACTCTCACCAATGTAGGTCGCGCGTTCGGTCACCATGTACTTGTTGTGGTTGACGCGGGCATACGGGATCCGAGCCTGGGTCTCATCCGCGGGGACCACAAAGAGTTTCTGGTGGGGAGTGGGACACGGGAAGGAGCGTGAGGTGCAGGGGTAGTCAGAGGAGCCCCGGCGCCAGGGAGTGGGTGGGGAGCCAGGTCTGCGGGGCTGGGGACTCCGCGGCTTCCCACAGAACCCTCAGGGGTCAGAACAGAGCCCAGCGGAGGGGTACCCAGTAAGCGCAGGCTCTAGTCGTCTGGTGTGCAATCTGTCCTTCTAGAATGGCTCCGATTCACTCCTGAGGTCTCATCTCAGATGTACCCTTTCCCAGAAAGTCTTCCTCGGCCCCTCAGGCCGGGGCACCCCCATCCCACCCGACCCCTCTGCCTGGGCCCCCATCCTGGCCCGTGGTTTCCCCAACATCCCTTGTCGGATGACACATGAGCCGCAGGCAGGCTGTGCCCCAGCACTGCCCCGAGCAGGGGCTAACGGGTGGCACGGGGCGGGTGCTTACCACCTGGATGTCAGAGTGGGTGTGGTTGTCGCGCAGGGAAGCCAGGGAGAGCAGGAAGGCGCGCATGGATGGCTCCGAGTGTCCCCAGCAGCTGACGAGCAGGCGCACCTTGACGCCCCGCTCGTAGGCGGCCCGTCGCAGCCCGTCGTCAATGGCCGGCCAGAACCTGGGGGCAGGGGGTGGGTGCAGGGCGCTTTATCCACAGACTTCGCCCTCAGCTTTGGGGAACCGAGCCTGGGGCCTGCTTTAGCTTCTGGGAGGACCACCCCATCGCCAGCTCCCGGCCCTGCTCCTGCCTCCTTGAATCCCACACCCCCCATCTCCTGTTCCTGGCTACCATTCACCAAAACCCAGTCCTCCATCGTCTTATCTGCTGTCCCCCGACTGCCCAGTCACCCTCCTTCTAATCCCAGGTCACAAACCCCCAACCCTGCTGCCCTAAACCCAGATACTTTTAGCCCCACCCCCCGAGCCCCTTATCCTGTTTCCGGCCCATGCTTCCTACCTCCCAAACCCCATACCACGCAACCCGGTCTCAGTTTCCAGCCCCCCACCCCCAATATTCTCATCCAAACCTCATCGCCACCTCCCCATAATCCCTCTGTCTCCTGTCTCAAGCACCCAGATCCCTTCTCGCTGTCACCTCCCAGTCCCCTCTGCCTTCTCTCTGTGGCTTCCCTCCTATCTGCCCCCTTGCCAGCTTTCTGAGCCCCATCACTCCCTCCCTGTCCACACGCCCGGCCATACCTGCGCGGGTGGGAGAACTCCATAGTGGGCAGGTAGTTCATGACCGCGATGTAGATGAAACTCCGGGCGTTGTCCACCACGTTGAGTAGAGCCTTCAGGTCTTGGGTGCGGCCACTTGGACACAGCGGTGGGGGTGCACTCTGGAGGTGAGGGGACAGTCAAGACGTGTGCTCTGCCAGGGCATCGTCACAGTGGACCCCCCGTACGGACAGCTCTTTGCGAGCCACGTCCTGTGGCTCTCACTGCATCCTCAGCCTCCACGAAATCACAAATCACACCTTTGTGCCATGCCCTCCACCATGGCTCTGGGGACCTGGCCAGGTGATTTGCTCCAGGGGACCTAGAGGGACCCGGGTGGCCCACCCCAAGTAGCGAAAATACGAACAGCTAAAAATGTGCTGTCTGGAGTGCTCGAAATCTGCCACGGGCAAGAGCCAGGGATGTCCAAGACGGTGGCCACTCGCTGCCATCTCATGTGTGCTGAGCACTTGGAATGTGGCCAGTGTGACTGAGGAACTAAACTGTTGATCACATTTCATTTTAATTAATGTAAATGGAAAGAGCCGCCAGTGGCCATATTGGAGAACAGAGCTACACCAAGGGCTCGGTGTGCGTGAACTCAGTGGTACCTCAACTAGCAGCCCCAGAGGTTGGAAATATTATGACACCCATCTTCTAGATGACACCGAGGCCTAGGGAGGTTGGGACATAGCCTAGGTCCCTGATCAAGCAGAGTGAGCAGGGGTGAGGGCCAGTGGTCAGGACGCCCCCCTCCCCAACAATCACCAGGCACGGCCAGATGGAGGCCAGGAGTGACGGCATGGGGACAGGGCATGGCAGGCCCCACTTGCCCCAGACTCACCGCCAGGTAGGCGAGAGCAGGGGTTCCATTGAGGCAGATCTCCATTGGTGTGTCTTGATTGTAACGGGTGTCATAGGGCCGGGGCCAGGTTGACGGGATGGAGCTGCCCGCCTGGCCCAGGAACCAGTAGGCCTCAAAGATCTTGGTCAGGTCTCGAGCCAGGCAGCTGCAGTTGTACATGACCACGCCCAGCTCCTTGACCTGCGGGAGGACAGTGCTGAGCCTGGGATAGCGGCCTGGGGCCCACAGGTGCCACGGACACTCCCAGCCCAGCCTCTCTGCACCATGGTCTACCACCCCTCTCTGTCCCTCACGCCCGCCTCCACTCCCCTGATAGCTGAAGTTCTGGAATGGATATGGACTTAAGTTTTGGTGAAAATCATTCAGTTATTCGAAAGCTCCAGGTTTCCTGAACCTGTTGCTTCTACCCTCCACCAAGGTAGCTCCTGCTCATTCTTACGTGTAGGTTGGCCTGTTTCCTCCCCCAGGAAGCCTCCCTTGACTGCCCAGACAGTGCCAGGCAGTCCTCTGGGCTCTCATAGTCTCTCTGGCCTCCCTGATCATTCTCTCTGGTAACAAACCCATCTCCCCATTGGGCCGGGAGGACAGGAACCAGGGATGTCTAAGTCACAACTTATCTTCAGCACCTCCCCGCATAACTGGAGAGATTAGGGCTTTAGGGAAATAACTGTTGAGGAAATGAATGAGTTAATGTCCTGTCCTCTCTTACTGTCACATCACCGCCTAAGCTGTTCCCTCTTCCCTACCTGGTGTTAATTCCTTCTCTACCTATCCTTCAGGCATCGGGTTAGCTATCACCTTCCTCGATACCCCAGGTTGGGTCAGATGCCTCCTCTGGGCTTCTGCAGCCCTCTTTCCTCCATCCTGGCCCTGACCCTGGCCCTGACCCCTCTGGGCTGTCAATGCCTGGTGACAGGGCAGTCTCTGCATTGGACTGACAGTTCCCTGAAGTTCTTCTGTTACCACCATGCTCCCAATATCATCCAGGACAGGGCTGGGCTTAGAGTCAGCACTCAGGGAATATATGATGAAGGCCAAATGGGTGGACATCGAATACCCCATAGAGGGGCTGGCAGTTGCCATGAGGGGTTAGAGGGAGGCCCAGGCTTCCACAAGCAGGGGAGGGCAGGGGAAGCCGTTGCAGAGAACGGGTAGAGAGGACTCTGGACCGAAGAGGGGTGCAGCTGGAGGCTGGGTGTCCAGTGGGGCAAGGAGTGGCCTGGACGGGAAGGTAGACAGGGTGCAGACAGACCTGGGTCAGTGAGCGCCAGTCCATGTTGGCACTGCCCAGGTAGAAGTGGGTCTGGTCCACCACCCAGAACTTGGTGTGCAGGACACCATGGGTCAGCTTCTGCATGTCCACCATGCGGACCTGGGCACCTGTGACGGACAGGGGTGGTGGTCAGAGGCTGGCTTGGGCAGCCCCAGGCCGCCCCCAGCTGGCCCCCAGCTCACCGCTCTGCAGCAGGGCCTGCAGGTCTGCCTGTGGCTGGGGCCCGCTGGGCTTGCTCACGGCGATGCGGACCTTCACGCCTCTTGGTGCCAGGCTCTGGAGCTGCCGAAGGACCTCCTCGCCCTGCGGGGAGGGGAGCGCTTCTGAGGGGCTGGGCCAGCCAGCTCTCCAACCTCGAGAGGCACGCCCAGTGGGACTATTTTGAGATGTGATTAGGAGCAAACAGGCTTTCCATTAGTCCTTCTAGATTAAAGCCTTTACAAAGTAAACTATCAAAACCCTTCTTTATCTGTTTTAATAATCAGCTGCTCTGAGAACCCTCCCAAGGCCTCCCTGCCCCTCCTGGGACCTCCCAGATCCAGCACTTGGAGCAGTGATGCAGGGACTTCCAGGCATCTCCCAGGATGCTGGGGATGAGGCTCTGGCTGGGGGTCCAGGAATGTATGGGGTGAGGCATAGTGATGCCAATAACAGTAACAGTCAAAGATCGTCTGGTACCTACTGTGTGCCAGGCCCTGTTCTAGGCCCCTTCATGTCGGAACTCACTGAATTCTCACAACCCTCTGAGTCAGGTCTAATTATAATCCCCACGATGCACATGAGGAAACTGAGGGTTAGAGAACTCAGTAGTGCAGTGGGATTTGAACCCAGACCGTCTGCCTCCTACATGTGTGCTTTGAAGCACTTCAGTGGAAGCCAGCAGGGAGTGGGAGCTCATGGTTTTCAACTTTTTTATGATTACTTTTTAAAGAACAGGGTCTCACTATGTTGCCCAGGTTGGAATGCAATGGTTGGTTATTCACAGGCATGATCATAGCTCACTGCAGCCTCAAACTCCTGGGCTCAAGCAATCCTCCTGCCTCAGCCTCCTGAGCAGCTGGGACTACAGGCATGTGCCACTATGCCCAGCTTTGGTTTTTAACTTTCATGATTTTTTTTTTTATGGCAGTACTTAAGGAGCCCTGTAATTTTAGTAGGTTTTAAGCCCACTTCTCATAAAAAAGAGGCAGCTGGGAGAAGAAAACAGAAGGAACACATCGATCATCTTTTTCAACGGAAGGGGTTATTCACCTAAGCTGTTCCTTTTCAAATCGTGAAGCTTTTATGTTTTTTCAGTTTGTCTCAGACCATAACAAGGATATAGTAACGGCAAACACAAAGGGCTGACTGTGCCCGGCACTGTGCTACAATTTGCATGGATTAGCCAATTTCATCCTCACGAGAGCCCTAAGAAGTGGGTGCTATGTATTGGCCCCATTTTACAGATAAAGAAACTGAAGCCTGAGGTTTCACAGCCGGGAGTCGCGCAGCTGGGAGGTGGCAGCCTGGCCTGATGCTGCGCTCTTACTTGCTCTGCTCCTGCATTTCTTAGTGTGGCAGGGTCATGGCAGTCTGTGCCCGAGCGACACCTGCTAGTCTAATCCCTTGTAACCAAACCTGCACCCTGACATTCGGAGGCCTCCAGATGACCATGACAAATGCCCCCAGTCCAGAGGGCCATGTGAAGACAGCTGCTTCCAAACACCTGCGTCCAATCCGCTGTATGAGACATGCCCAGCGGTCTCCCGGGCTGCAGGGGAAACCCCTTCATCCCCTGACTCCCCCCATCCCTCTCCCGGCTGTCCATTAGGGCCAAAGCTGCCAGGTACCTGCTGGGCAGAGGGCTCCTGCGTGTGGGTGTCATTGTTGGTGAGGGTCCAGTAGAAGGAGGCGATGTCCAGGCTGCTGTGGGCACCGGCGAGCAGCCCCAGCCAGGCCTGGCTGGTGGAGGGGTTGCTCGTGGAGGCATTGGGGAAGTCCAGGCCCTCAGGAATGCTCTCCACCAGCACTGCTCTGTGGTGGGGTTGGGGGAGGACAGTATGAGCCACGGGGTGCTGGAGATCACTGGCTGGGGGGGGAGTGCTCACCCGTCTGCCCACAGGTGTGGATGGAAGGACGGTGTGTATTGGTGTGTGTGTCTATACTCATGATTCTCCGTCTGCATTTGTCTGTCTAGAGATGTGGAAGATGGGTGGTATGTTTGCATGTCTGTGTGTGTCTGCCCGCAGATGTGGATGGAAGATGCTGCGTGTATCTGGCTGTTCACAGACCTGGATAGAAGATGACGCTGTGGCTGCCATGGCAACAGTGTATGTCAGGGGGAGGGGGGTGGGCATGCACTTGGGAATCTGCAGCCTCCTCACTCGTCACAAGCACTGGGTGCGGCTAAGCGCAGGCAGGCCCTGATCAGTGTGTCTAAGTGTCCCTGGCCCGGCAGAGCCCCTCCCCCACACACCTGCACCTCCCCCACACTTACTCGCAGGGGTCATAGCAGGGGGCTGGGCGCTGGTTGGGCCCAAAGAGATGTAAGTCACCGTATTCCCATAGAAACAGCTGAGTCATCAGGGCACCGAAGCCCACGACTGCCAGGATGAGGACCAGCAGGACCCAGCGGGCTTTCTGTGGGGAGGAGGAGGTGGTCAGCCAGCCCAAGGGGGGCAGCCCAGCCTGTTCCTGAGCCAGATGAAGGGTGGCAGAGGGCTCCTACCTTCTCTGCAGCCTTCCACGCCTCTATCTCATTCATGGGCAGCTCGTTGGAGGGCTCCTCAGCAGGCACCTTCAGCTGGGGGATGGGGATGGTGGGGGGGTGACAGGGTGGCTTGGCGGGTCCCTGGCCCTCCACTTCACCCAGCCCCTCCCCACTCAGCTTCCCATCCACCTACCTCCTGGTACATCAGTTTAGGCTTCATCTTGCCTGGCAGCTGGGGGATACGCAGAGCCCAGGCGGGAAGGTGGGTGTGTCAGGGTCTCCAAACTGGTGGAACAAAAGCAGGCACTGATGGGGTGTTCTAGGCTTTTGAGGGCATCACAGAAGGCAGATTAGTCTTGGGGCTATGGGATCCACTGGGTCTCCTTGCTCATGATCACGGGGACCACTGGCATAGCGCCCACGAACCCAAAAGGAGGAAGATGGTCGCTGGTCAGCAGGGATTTCGAAATCCCTCGAGGTCCAATGCCTGCGCTTTCTTCCATCGCTCTGCAGTGTCCACCCTGCCCCCCTTAGCGCCCACGCTGTTTCCCTTTAGCACCCTTCCCTATCCCTGTTCCAGCTCTAATCTAGAATATTCCCCCAAAGACATCCCTGGATGGGGTCGGCGCAGCCCCAGTTCTTTGCACCTAGTTTCAGTCCTGGGGCTACTCAGGGGGTATTTTCCAGGTGGCTCCTCTGCCCTCACCCTCAGGTACCCCCCACACCAGACAGCTCTGCCCAGGACCACTGGGGCCTCCCCGCCACCCCTCAGCCCATCCCCCCGCCATCCTCCTCCCTACCCCTTAGGGGCCTCGGCCTTACTCGGCAGGCGGCTGCTTCTACCTCTGCGGGGCCCCAGCTTCTGCCCCGACAGGCTGAACACGGGCTGGAGGAGGGAGGGGGCGGGGCCTGAGGGGACTCCGCCCACTGCAGCGGGGAGTCTGCGCAGTGCGCGCGTCAGCCTCGGCTCACCGCAGCGAGAAGGGGGGCCGGGGCCCCCAGATACGGTCCCGCCAACCTGGCCGGGGTAGGGGGGGAGTACATGGCTGGGGGATAGGATTTGCCACCCTCCACCCGAGAATCCCCGTGTGAGGCAGGGAGGCCACAGATAAAGAGCAGAAGGAGCCCCCCGTCTTTTCTTGTCTACACACCTGTGAATTTTTGTGCCATGGGCTTGCATTACCTAGTCAAAAATAGATACATAAACAAGATTAATAAAACGCTTATAAAATAACATGGAGAGATTAAGGTTGAATAATAGGAGTAAGAGTTGTGATAAACTCAGAAGACAAAGCTCACGGTACGGGGTGGAAGACAAGGGCAGGGGAGATGGTGGATTTTCTGTTGAAGTCTGTTTGGATTTCAGTATTTGATTTTGTTCTTAAAAAAGCCAACTGATATTTTGATAGGGATTTTAAAAAATTCTTTTTTTTCCGATCCAGGCTTCCGGATCACACCCATCTCATATCTCCCAAGCAAGATTTAAAGTCAGGGCTGAAGAAATAAATTGGAGAGCCCTCTTCTTCCCCCTCATCTCCCCACTCCTCTCTTCATTGCAAGAGGGTGGCATCTTTCTCAGTGAAGCGGACAGAACACCCTCTCCCCTGAACCCCCCAAACACACAGGGCAGGAAGTCAACATATAACTGCAGACAAAGAATCTTACTGGGAGAAGCAACAGGTTAGATGTGGTTGCCTTCAAGGGAGCGGGATTTGTGGGTGGTCAGGATTGTGTTTTATGGTAAACCTATTTTCTTTTTTTAAAAAATTGTGAAATATAAGCTACTTACAAAGAAGTATAGAAAACATCTCCATGCAGATTAAGAAATAATTATAAAGCAAACACAGGCGTCACCAGTTTTGTCACTTTTTTAAAAATCAGGGGCATGCATTCCTGTGATTAAAAAAAAAAATAACAATAACAAGAAAAGAAAATCCTCAAAGGGAGCTAGGTTCTCCCCTTACTTCATGATCCAGTCCAGATCTGATGGGTTACCCTGGAAACCCCTCCCCACCAAGGTCCAATCCCAGATTGGAGAGGGCAGGGCATGCTAGATCCCCTCCTCTCCTTCCTGGGAGACAAACAGGGATGGGTTAAAATGGATCCAGCAGGGAACAGCAACAGGTCAAGGTTATTTGAAACTGCAGAGGTCACCAGGAGAAGCAGATACCACCAGTCTTGGAGGTGGTTGACCACAGGGTTGTGGGTGGGGGAGGGAAGCAGGAGGGCAGGAATGGGTTTTGCCTTTCAGTTTTCTTTGAAGGCCTTGGTGACAAATGTTTTATTGAAGAATATGGGGTTGAAATAGCAGGCAATGTAACATGAGGGAAGCCGAGATGAATTAAAACAAAACCGAGGGAGAGGTGCAGCGTGGAGATCTGAGGTGATGGTAGCGAGAGAGCCTCAGGGCTGGAGAACTGGAACGGCCACCAATAAACCAAAAATAGGAAGAAGATAGATGGACTTCATTCAGACTGTTAGTGACTGTTTGGCTTTGAAATTGTGCAGTGATTCCAGGTCTTTAATGATGGGTTTAATTTTTTTATTTGTGTAAATTTAAGGGATACAAGTACAGTTTTGTGTGTGTGTGTGCGTGCGGGTGGAGAGAGAGACAGAGAGAGAGAGAGAGAGAGAGAGTACGTGGTCTGGGCTTTTAATGTAACCATCACCTGAATAATGTACATTGTACCCATTAACTAATTTTCATCCCTCGTCCCCTTTAACTTTTGACATATTTTTAACCAAGCAATACACATAAGGCTTTTCAAATGAAAACTAGCATGGAGAGGCGGTTTGGCTTGGATTAGATTGATGAGACAGTTAATACAGTAGGTGCTGGAGCCAGATACCCGAGTTTGAATCTGAGCTACAGCACTTAGGCGACTGACCTTGGAGAAGTGACAATACCTCTGTGCCTCTGTTTCCCCATCTGAGAAATGGGCATGGTAACAACAACATCTACTTTTCATAAGGCTGTTCATTAAATTTACACTATTTATTTAGTACCTACTGTGCACTGTTGTTTTAGGCACTGGGGATACAGCTGTGAATAAAACAGACATGAGGGAAGATGGATGATAAACAAGATTATAAGTAAATTATATGTGGAGAGGTAATAAGTGCTATAGAGGATCAGAGAAATGGGATGGTTCACGATTTTAAATAAGGTCAGAGAAGGCCTCATTGAGAAGGGGATACCCGAGGAAAAACTTCAAGGAGGGGAGGGAGGGAAGTACCTGGACTTGGGGGGGTGGCAAACAGCCAGTGCCAAGGCCCTGAGGCAGCAGTGAGCCTGGTGTAGATGGGGAAGGGCCAGGAGGCCAGCGTGTCTGCAGTGGAGTGGGCTGGGGGGAAGGAGGAGGAGACATGTCACAGAGGTAGCAGGACCAGATCCTGCAGGGCTGCCTGGATGGTGGTGAGTAGGACAGCGTCACCCATGGATTCCCAGCCGAGGAAGGATGACGTCATCTGCCTTGGGTTTTGTAGTGAGTTGAATGGTGGCCTCACGAAAAACATGTCTGATGTGGGCATAAGCCCTGGAACTTGTGTATGTGACTTTATTTGGAAAAAGAATCTTTGCAGAGTAATTAAATTTAGGATCTTGAGATGAGATCATCCTGGGTCACCTGGGTGGGCCCTAAATCCAATGACAAACGTTCTTGTAAGAGACAGAAGACACAGAGAAGACCCCATGGACCAGAGAGGCAGAGACGGGAGTGAGGTGGCCGCAAGCCCAGGAATGCCTGCAGCCACCAGAAGAGGGGGGCGGCTAGGCATGGAATCACCCCTAAAGCCTCTGGAGGGAGCATGGTCCTGCTAACACCTTGAATTTGGACATCTGGCCTCCCAAACTGTGAGAATTAATTTCTGTTGTTTTAAGCCAAGTCTGAGGAAATCTGTTACAGCAGCCATAGGAACCGAACCCAGGGCTGCGTGGGGAACAGACTGGGGCAGGGGCAGGGAGCCCGGGCAGGAGCAGGGGACCAGGACGCAGGCAGCCACCAGAGTGCGCGCAGACACGGGGTGGAGAATGGGCCGGTTCTGGAAGCACTTGGAAGGTGCAGCAGGCGGGATTTCCACATTGGATGGGGGTTCCGGGGCAAGAAAGGAGCGAAGGATCACTCCGAGGGTCTCAGCTGGAGCAACTGCAAGCGTGGAGGTGCCAGTAGCTCATTTGGGGAAGACAGAAAGGAGTGAGTTTGAGGAAGAGACGAGGACTTTGGTTTCGAATGTGTCAAGTTCGAGATGAAAGACTTCTCCAAACTGAAGAACACACACACTGCATTGCACAGCTGCTCACATGCCAGAGGCTCTCGGGAAACGTGAGTAATCGTCAAGGCTCCTAAGAGCTCACACCTCCAAAAGCAAGAGGGTTGCTTTTCATGGCAGGCCTTTACTATTTAATTTTTTAAAATGTACATAGCACTTCCATGGAAATTAAATCGTGGCGAGGCTCAATCTCCTAGCTGGGATGCCCCTTCCCCCAGAGGACTATGGCCTCAGCTGGAGAAGGAATCTGGACCCCTCCACCCTCAGATTCCTGGGGGAGCGGGGCAGCCCGTCTCAGTGCTTGTGTTCCCAGGACCCCAGAACCCACGAGGGCCCCCAGTGCAACCAACCCAAGCTGGTCCTTATGCTCTGCCTCCTTGCTGGTGTGGGGCGGACCTCTGCCAGGAAGCGTGTCGCCTCCCAGACCACAGAACATCCCCCTGAACCCTTGGCTCGTGGCCCTGCCTGCCTGTGATACCGCAGCCCGCAGAAAAGGAGGAAACAAAACCCACTGGGCTTTCGAGACATGTCACGTCACAGCTCCCTGAACACCCCACCCCCGGGTGAGGGTGGCAGAGGGAGATTTGACCCCTTCTCCACCAGCAGTGCTTTGGTCTGGAGGGTTCAGGCTTCAAATACCACCTCTGCCACTTTCTTGCTGAATGACCTTGGGCGTGGGGCTTTACTTCTCTGAGCCCTGCTGGCCTCAGCTATCAAATGGGTATCATCTTATACCCATCTGGAGGGTGGTAGCTGGGGGATCTCTGAATGGTCAAGGGGGTGGGTCTCAGAGTCCCACAGTCCTGGGTTCGGATCTTAGCTCTGTGAACTGGGAAAAAGAGTTCCCTTCTCTGAGCCTCACTTTCATTCTCTGAACAATGGGGAGATTAATAATAAATACCAACCTCGCATTTTCTGGGAAGAGGCAACAAGATCACCCACGGCAGGCAGACAGCACAGTGAACCCACATACATGCTGGGTGGTGAGATCTGTGTGGACCCTGGTATCCTGAACACACTGTCATCACAGATAATAAACTTACATACGTGTCCCTTGAAAAGCTAAGTCTGTGTCTGATTTTTTTCCTCTCTCTCCAGTGCCCAGGACATTGTAACTGCTGAATAAATATTTGTTGAAAGCAGAAGAGACAGAACAGTAGAATGGAACACTTTGAGAAAAGACTTTTTTAGATGTCTCTCTAGACCTAGTGACGCTTGTTTTATGTACAATGATAACCAGCGTGTGTTCTAAGCCCAGAGCAGAGACAGTGGGTGCAGATAATGGCATCTCAGCGAAAGTGAAGTGGAGACAGTCACTGTCTGTCTGGGAAAAGGTCAAGGCTGATTCAGGCCGTTGGGGAATGCCTAGGAGGGGCGCTGCGGAAGCCAGTGGGAAGCACTGGGCAGGCCCTGCCACAGGAGACATTTACAAATCCACGGGCCTTCCATATGGTTGAAAACAAATGTTCTCATGTTTTCGAGAAAACAAATGTTCTCTAATTTTCACTTGACGGTACAGACACCTTTGGACGGAACAATCGACTGGTGGTGGTCAAGTCTATAGAAAACAGAACGCTGGTTTTGCAAACTGGGTTTTTTTTTGTTTTGTTTTTTTTTAGCAGCAGTTCCTTTATTTCAAAGGACATCTTAAGATAGGTGTCCCTTCTAGGGAGAGAAGAGGCTCAGCCTGAAAAACAATTAAACACGTCCAAAGCAGCAGCATGAATGGTGAATCCTTCCGAATTGGAACTAACAAATCTAAGCTGCCCCACTCCTGCTCAAAATCCTTCTGTGGCTCCCCACTGCCCTCAGGACAAAGTACAAGCTTCTTACCAGGTTCTGTAGGGCCCTACATGGATAGGCCCTTGTGGGTCTTCCCCTACCCTTATAGCTTTAGTTTCCCTTGCTGAACCCCAAGCTCTGTCTCCAGTTTCCACCGCTCCCCTGAACTCCAGCTCTGGAGATCCCATACTCTTCCTGACTGCCCCCAGCCCTGGGCCTTGTCTTGGACCCCCACACTTGGCCTCCTGAGGGTCTCTCCCACCCACCCTTCTCCTCTCCCACCCCCAGCAGCTCCGACCTGGACTCTCCCACCTGGGTTACCACTCCAGCCACCTCCCTTGGCTCCCAGCCTCCACTCAACCCTTCCAGTGCCCTTCCATTGGAATGTGGCTTGTCCCTCCCCTGCTCAAAAACTCTGTGGCTCCCATGTGTTATCAGGACAAAGTCCCAGCTCCTCACCGTGGCTCTCTCACCATGCTTTACACCCCAGCCGGATTTAATATCTTTCGGTTCCTTGAATTGAAACCACACCAAACCCTCCCACAACTGCTTCTCCTGTCGAGCACACCTTTCCCTCCTCTTCGTGCTGCCCATTCCTATCAGCTGATGTACCACCTCCTCCATGAAGCCCTCCGGGCTCCCACAGTCCCCTGTGCTCCCATCCCACCCCTACCGCTCGCCCATGCTTCCCCTCCCCTCTGTGCTGTCAGTGCCTGGTGATGGGTCTGTCTCTCTCACTGGACTGGGAGCCCTAGGAGGGCAGGGCTGGGCTGTCTCAGTCACTGCTGTGTCCCCAGTACCACTGAGCACAGGAATACTCCCTGCCAGGTGCTCAGCAGCCCGTTCTTTCATCTATCATTCAACCAACATTTACTCAGTAGCTATTCTCTGACAAGCCCTGTTCTAGAAACCGGGGATACAGCACAAAACAGAAAAAAAAAAAAAATCCCTCTCAACGCTGATATTCTACTGCGGGAGCGAGAATAAATGATTGAAATACAAGGCGTGTGCCTTGGGGAAAAATAACGCAGGAGAGGGGGACCGTGGCATCACAGTTGGGAATGGCTGATGTTCCAGTTCAAAAACAACGACACGGCAAGTCTGGGGCAAAGGAGCGTTGTCACCCCTGTTTTTCAGATGAGGCGGCAGGGCTTGGGGGAGTCACCTGCTCAGGTTGCATTGGTTTGTTGGCTGGGAATTTGAACCCAGAACTCAGTTCTGTTCCAGGACAGTGCACTGTTCAACCGATTCATGAACGAAGAACAAATAAGGCGGAATCTCCCTTTATCGGCTCACGTGAGGGACCCGGCCACCCGAGGGAGGTGCGAGCCTGTGGCAGTGCAGGATGTGAGTGGGGCAAGAGGGTAGGGCTCCTTGTTCATTGAACCAGGCACTGCTCACAGCTCTTTATATGCTTAATTCTCACAATGGACTTTTTTATATCCCACTTAAGAGATAAGGGGATTAAAGACCTAGAGAGGTTAAGCTTTTGGTACAAAGGGACACAGCCAGGAAATACTAGAGCCACGATTTCAACCCAAGTTGCCTTGGGGTTCCAGGGATAGAGGCCCCGCAACAGCTGTTGTTCACCACCTGTAGCTCTGTAGATGTCCACCCACCCGCCCCAACAGCTACTGAACCCAGCGGTGGCTTTGACATCTCAAAAACTCCATCAGCATCTCCCTCCCGCTCCAAATCTTTGACGAATATTTTTTTTTTGAGATGGGGTCTTGCTATGTTGCCCAGGGTGGTCTCCAACTCCTGGGCTCAAGCGATCTTTCCACCTCGGCCTCCTAAGTAGCTGGGGAGGTGTGAGCTACGGGTGTGAGCTACTGTGCCCAGCTCTGACATGTATTTGAAGCTTTCTCCAAATATAAAGGATATGTCAGTGCAGCTTGGAGACTGTGGCTCTCCTTCCAACAAGGGCTGCCTCTTGCCGATCCATCTGGGTAGAAGTTCTGGAGTTGCTGATGCTGCTCAGGGTGATGGCTTCGTGGCACATTGCATTGTGTCCCTCCTCTGCTCCAAATCCTCTGTGGCTCCCTCCTCCCTCAGAGGAAAAGCCAGTCTTCTCCATGGCCCAGGAGTTCCTATCACAATCTGGCCCCATCACCTCTCGGACCTCGTCTCCCTCCCTCACTGACCTGCTTGCTATTCCTTAAATATTCCAAGCATCCTCCTACCTCAGGGCCTTTGCATTTGCTGTTTTCCCTGCCTAGAATGTTCTCCCCGCAGATAGCCATGTCACTCTCTCCTCTCCTTTAAGTCTTTGTTCAAATACTACCTTCTCAGAAAACTTTCCCCGACCACCCCATTTAAAACTACAACCTTGACCCTACCTTCCCTATTCCCCTTCTAACATCAAATAATCTACTTACCTGTTTGCTCATTGTCTCGTATCCCCACTAGACTATAAACCCCATAAGGCAGGGCATTTTTGTCTATTTTGTTCACTGATGTGTCCCCAATGCCTAGCACAGTGCTGGGCACACAGTACACGCTTAAGAAGTATGCACCGAAGGAATAACGTGTGTTTTTGCTCCATATTGCACATGTCGTAATTGAGGCATAGGGAGGTTAAGCCAGCTGCCCAAGGTCATGCAGCTGTTTAAGTACTAAGTGCTAGACCCAAGATTGTTCCAGCCCCCAGACGCATATCACTAACCACTTGGCTACACTGCCTCATTAGGACAAGCTGAGTGAAGAAGATACTTACGTCTCTGCCTGGGGATTCAGGACTGCCGAGGTTTACATGAAGTGTGGAGGGACCTGCCTCATCTCTCTATAGCTCCAATTCTGAAAGTCCAGGGTGGGTCGTCTGGGGCTAAGCTATTTATAGCCTCCCCCCTCCCAACCAAGCCCTCCATGACTCCCACGACCCTAGCTCAATGCTCTCATTTTTAGGGGTGGGAAATCACTCAATCCAACAAGATCAAAAGATAGGGGCTGAATATTTACAGAAGCAAGGTTCATGACGGCTGAGAGACCACCCCCTCACTGGCGGTGACGTGGCAGAGGCGAGGGCAACATGGAGATCATGGGGCGGTGTGGCTGCTGTGGCAGAGGGGTTGGTGATAATGAGGAGTGTGACAACATCACCGGAATGATGAGGGCGGCTGGGGAGAGGGGAAGCCTGACAGTGAGGAGGTGATGAAGGTGATTGGATGAGGGTGAGGGTGAGGGTGACAGGGTTAATAACAATATTAGCCAAAAACGCCATGATGAGCATGTCACAAGAATAAACTCACAGAATCTTCACATTCATCCCCGATGTGGGCGTCCCTGTGTGCGTTTTACAGATGAGGAAGCTGAGATTGGACAGGCGTGGTAAGGGGATCGAGGTTACCCAGAGGTGCAGTGGTGGAGCTGGGGTTCTGGCACGCCCTGAGTAACAGGCTCTACGACCCGTATGGCACGAGCAGGTGAGATGTGACATGTGACATGGGGAAATGACGGAGACACGGAGGGAAGAAAAACAACTGTAAAACTGGGTGGCTCCTTATGGGGAAAACTGGAAGAACGAGGCAGGGATGGTGACTGTCTGAGGAGCAAAGGTGACCTGGGAGGAACGAAGACATAAGGGATAATGACACGCGGGTTGCCCGAGAGAGATGGTAACAGTAGCTGTGCGAAGGTGACATGGGGGTATGACGGCGATTTAAAAGAAATGAGGATTTCATAAAGAAATGGCAACAAAAGAGGGGCGCAGGCGACATAAGAAGGAGACGACGACTTAAAGGGGGGGCGACTGCGACATCTAACGGCAATGAGGACTTAAGGGGAACGGAGGCGAGTTAAGGGGGTTGACGGCGACATAAGGAGGGCGATGGCTACAGAAGAGGAGTGGTGACGATCTATGTGCGATGCAACATAAGGGGAGGGATGGAGACATAAAGGGACCGAAGACGACATAAGGAGAGGGATGCACTGCAGACAGGACGACGACACAAGGAGGGAGCCGAGGCGCTGCGCCCTCAGATCACACAGTACCTGCAGTTCACGTCTCGCACTCTGGGGCAGCCTCACGCACACCTTCCAGGCTGGAACCCCCCGAACGCTCCCATCCGCGCGCAGGCGCACTCCCGCTGGACTGCAGGCCACCGGGGGCCAGGCAGGAACCTTTCTCATTGGCTGCGTTCCTCGCTAGCGCCAGGAGCAGGGAGGTGCTCGGGAGACTGGGGACTGTCACGTGACGTTTGCCTCTCCACTCTCGGTGGTGGCGGCCCGGCGGGCTAGAGCGGCCGCCCGGCTTCCGGCGGGGAGGGCGGCGCTTCCGGGGCGGGCAGCCGGGGACCAGGGAGGAGTGTCTGACAGTTGGCGCCGCCGGGAGGGAGGGCGGGCGGCGCGAGTGGGCGCGGGCCCGGTGGGCCAGGTGAGGCACGGGCCCGGGGTGGTGGGACTGGGCCGAATGCGGTGGGGATGGATGGCGTCCGGGGCTCTGGAGTTACAGTCCGAGCTCCGCTGTGCGGCTACGGACAGACGATTTGCTTCTCTGAGCCTCAGTTTCTTCTTCTGTAGAATGGGGGTCAGAATCCGACTGTAGCACCCGCTTCATGGGTTGGAGTGAGAAGTCAGCTCGTGCACGTCAGAACCCCTAGCTCAGCTCCTGCACGTGGTGCTCCCTTCGTTGCTTTACTATTATTGTTAGTATTGATGCTTGAACTTGGCGTGAAAAATTGTTGGGCTTGGAGGCCAACGGATTTCGGTTCAAGTCCCAGCTCCACCGTGCGGCAGTGGGCCGCTGCCTTCCCTTCCTTGAACCTCATGTTTCTCATCTATATAATGAAGACTAATTAGTTCCCATATCATAGGGTCGTTTTCAGGATTCTAATGAAACATGTTTAAAGCTTTTAGCTCAGGGCCTGGCACAGTAAGAGCTCATAAATTAGGACTGTAATGATAATGATTCTGAAAATCACTGGTGTAGCTGGGAATTCCCAGGAAGTAGCGGGAAGGAATGTTATGGGACCACAGGTTCTTTTGCCTGCT
Organism: Propithecus coquereli; assembly: GCF_000956105.1. Classification (NCBI taxonomy): domain Eukaryota; kingdom Metazoa; phylum Chordata; class Mammalia; order Primates; family Indriidae; genus Propithecus; species Propithecus coquereli. Next base: position 1,026,074 of record NW_012151174.1, read on the forward strand.
GTGCAGTAATCAGACCAATACACTGAGACAGCAGGGGTTGCAGCAGAGAAAGAGTTTAATAATCATTGGGCAGCCAAATGAAGAGATGGGAAGAACCCCTCAAATCCATCTCCCCAAGGAGTTCTGGGCTGGGTTTTTTTGTTTTTTGTTTTTTTGAGGCAGGGTCTCACTCTGTTGCCCAGGCTATGGTGCAGTGGCATCACTGTAGCTCACTGCAACCTCAGATGTGACCTCAAACTCCTGAGCTCAAGCAGTCCTCTTGCCTGAGCCTCCTGAGTAGCTGAGGCTACAGGTGCGCACCACCATGGCTTGCTAATTTTAAAATTTTTTGTAGAGGTGGGGTCTCACTGTGTTGCCCAGGCTGGTCTCAAACTCCTGGCCTCCAGCGATCCTTCCATCTCAGCCTCCCAAAGTGCTGGGATCACAGGGATGAGCCACTGTGCCTGGCCTGGACTGAGTTTTAGAAGAGAATTTTGGTGGGCAGGGGGCTAGGGAATTGGCATAATTAATTGGCTAGGTGAGGGTGTGTGTAAAATTACAGGGATGTAAGAACTGCATTCCTGCACTGAGTCAGTTCCTTGGCAGGGGTCACAGGACCAGCTGTCCCACTGGAATGCAGGGTCTGGAAAATATCTTAAAAACGGTCTCAGGTTGAATGTTATCTATAAGAGCAATTAAGGGAAGTTATAGAACTTTGGGACAAAAGGCTATGGATTCTTAAGCAATAAACAGAAGGGAGTGGGCCGTGGGGCAGAAGCCGCTTAATGTTTAGCTGTGCTTCTTCAAGACTTATGTCCTTGTTAAAATCCCAGCAACTTGCTTTGAGTTAATATCATGAGGATGGTTTCAGGAGGAAGCTCAGAGACAGCAGTAGGAAAAACTTAGAACTGGAGCCGGGAAAAATCGACATTCTGCCACTTACTATTTGGCCAGTTTCACTGTAGTATTAGATTTTTCTTTTTCTCGAAAACAACTGGTACATTTTCCTCCAGTCAATTAATTTGAGAAGGAAAATTTGCATTGCTATCTTAATGGAAAACTAACATTGCTGGCTGTAAGAAGAAGGAAAACTTAACCTAAAATGCAATGGAAACAACAGTCTATTAAATTATAGACAGAAATGGAAAGAGAATCGAAAAAAGAATAACTTGTACTATGTGATTCCATCTTGTCAGCTCCTACAGACCCCAACAAGTTGTCTTATACTGGGTTCCCAACTCAAACTTTGCCTATGAATGACACTAGGTCATCAACTGTCCCACCCTGTCCCTCAGCTAAGGTTTATTTGTTTTGTTTAATGCAGGAGCATTGTTCTATGCAGGCCTTTGAGTTTATTAACTCATTTAATATCTATTATAACTTTGTTGGGTACTCTTATCATTCTTATTGTACAGGTGAGGGAAGTGAGGTCAGCAAGGTTAAGCCACTTGTCCAGAGTCAGGATTAGGAAGTGGTAAAATTGGGATTTGGATCTAAGTCTTCTAAGGGCTTAGCGCACAGAGTCTGGTACATGGTAATTACCTGAATTTTGGGAACTGCCATTTTTAAAATGGCTATTATTATAATTTTCACTATTCAGAAAGTCGGTGTGTTTAAGATTGTGGAGAGAGGAAACTGAGTTCAACAGGGAATTCTGCAGTAATAGGGGGAGAATACCAATAATTAAAGGATTCTGGTGAGCATTAACTGGGATTTTGCAAAGACAGACCAGGGTGCCTGGCTTGTAGTAATCCCCTGATGAGCATTAACCATAGCTAATGGGCTGACTTGGGTTCAAGTCCTGGCTCTGCCATCACTTGCTGTATAACCTTAGTCTTGCCACTCTCATCTGTGACATGGGACTCATTTTTACTTTTTTCCTAGAGTGGTTGTTCTTGGCAGTTAGTAAACACTCAACAGGAACGACCGTATGGGCGTTGGAATCAGGGAGAACTCGTTTTTGAATCCCAGTAAGGTCAGTTGCTAGACGTGGCGTTTGGCAAGTGACTGCACCTCAGTGAGTTGGTTTTTTCATCGATTAAAATGGGGCTAATAATAGCCCTCACTCATGAGGCTGTCGTGAGGCATCAGCATGACGCTTGGCCCTGGTCCCGGTGCATAGTCAGTGCTTGTGTGTGAGAGATTGTTCTCTCTGACTTGAGACCTCTCCATGCCCTGCTCTTTGAGAGATGCTTGTTGTGTCGTCTTGGTCCAGTGGTAAAATCTGGAAGGGAAAGTGGATCTATAAGAGTGTCAAGTGCAGGGTGGAGCGATGTCTATGGTCATGTTCATCAGTAAGAGATTCAGCAGAAGCCAGAGATGGGCAAGGTGAACCCTGGCTGAGGGTAGAGGAGAGAGTTTTGCATGTGGGGACTTAGGGAAAGCTTCACAAAGCAATGGCAAAGCAACCAAGCAGAGGGAAGCAGAGCTTGCCAGAAGGACAGGAGGAGATAGGCATTCCAGGCACAGGTGACATCCTGTGTGAAAACTGGGGGGCAGACGAAGCACCTGGGTGGGGAGGGAGGGCTGGGGTGGGAAGAAAGGAGCAGAGTACTGGTGTGCACCGAGCACTGTCTCGGGTGCCTTTATCCATAGAAACTCATCTAGCGCTCACCGCAGTCCTCCAAGGTAGGTAATGTTTGTACCATCCCAATTCACAGATGGGGACAGCGAGGCTTGCCTGATGAAGTAACTTGCCAAGGCCACACAGCTAGTAAGTGGTAGAGCTGGATTTGAACCTCCAGTCTGGTTCCGGAGTTCTTACTCTTGACCGGGCTCTTGTACCATTAAATTGGGTGTGGTGTGGGGTGGGGCAGATTGTATGGGGTGGTAAACAGGTGCCGGGGCCCAGGGCCTTCGGCACCCCTTGGAGGGGGTGGAGGAGGGGTGAGGGAGAGGGGTCAGGATTGGGGGCCGGGGTGGGTAGAAAGGATCAGAGTGAGGGGAGAGGGCAGCGGAGATAGAGCAGAGGAGCTGTGCTAGGGAGAGGAGGAGGGCTAAGTGGGAAGGAAGCTTGGGCCAGGCAGTGTGGGCGAGTGGTCCTAGAGTCACACAGCATTGAACCAGCACGTGAGAATTATTTCCCTTAGTTCCCCATCAGCGCTGCTGTTAATGGAGAAAGTCTCCATTGGTGCTAATGGGTCGTTGACACCACCTTCTACCACCTGCTCATCTTTTCTAAGTGAAAACTGGTTTTTTGTTTCTTCTCTAGGGCCCCTCATGATCTGTGCCCCAGCTCCCTGACCTGTCTCCTCCTTGCTGTCCCTCAGACATGCCAGATGAGCTGGCTCAGGGCACTGGACTTGTACCTTCTGGGACACTCTTCCTCTGTAAAACTACGTGGCTCATTCCTTCCCTTCCTTTGGGTCTTTAAATGTCACTTTAGGTCTTTGCTGATCACCCTGTTGAAAATTGCAACCCCTCCCTTCCCAGGCCCTGTATGTTTTCCCCATGACACCAAAGGCTTCCTAACGTACTATACTGTTAACCGTTTTGCTTGTTTACTCTCCCGTGTCCCCTGACCCCAGCTAGAGGCTACTTTCCATGTTTTTGTTCACCTCAGACATTTTAAGTGCCTCACACAGAGTAGATTCTCAGTACAGAGTGTCTGGATGGATGAATGAATGGGTCTTGGGTAGGGGGTGTCTTTTTTCTGTCCCACTCCTGTTCTAGCTGACCTTTCGGGCCGTGTGGGAATGGAGCTGTGGACATTTGCTGTCCCTGGGCCCTGTCCCAGGCACAAATGATAGCTGTGGTGGCAGCTCTGTCTCAGGCTGACTTCCTGCCAGCTGCTCCAGGCTATTCCTGGGCAATGAGCCCCCAGCCCAGCAACGCTCCCCTGGCAGGCAGACAGACAGGCACCGGGAGAGGGACATACACTCACAGCCGGTGGCGACTCATGGGCCCTCTCCCCTCTTTCTCTCTTCCAGGCTCCAGGGAGCAGCTTCAGGGCCAAGGAGACAATGGTCTCGGTGACTATGGGTGAGTCTGTCGTCTTCTCTCCAGGGCCCCCCGTCCCCACTGCCCCTTTTTGAGGTATGGTTTTGGTGGGGGAAGATAGGGTAGGGGAGGGAAGGCCAGGTCACTGGCAGGGACAGCTGTACGCTGAGGAACGAGGGGGGCGGGGCTGGGGCCTGCTTCCTTGCTCTATCTCGCCTCCTGACTGTAGTTTAGCCGTGAAGAACTTGAATTATGAAGTCCACAGTTCTCTCATGTGGCCTGTCAGAGCCTTGGTTTTCTCACCTGTGAAGTGGAGATGGTAATACCCCCTACATCCTGGAATTAAGGAGATGATTGCATGTAAAATCTTAGGAATAGTTCTCAACAGGTGTGAACTGTTACTATCATCAGCCTTATCACCATATGCTCTTTAAACTCTGTATTTTGGGATTGCCAAAGCA
>NW_012151174.1:1030762-1035371 GCF_000956105.1 Propithecus coquereli
AAAAAACAAAAAACAATTGCATGGTTTTAAGAGCAATTAAAAAGGAAACATTTGAGTATATCCTTTATGATTCCATTTATAGAAAGCACAGAAGCAGACAAAACCAATCTATTCTGTTAGAAGGGGGGCATAGTGACCACAAGGGGAATGCAGGGAAACTCTGGGGTGTTAGGAATGTTTTATTTCTTGATCTGGGTGCTGGTTACATAGGTATGTTTGGTTTAGGAAAATGTATCAACTTGTGTACTTTGTTGCTTATATGTTATAGTTCAACAAAAAGATAGAAGAAAACCAAAGCTCCTCTACCCATCCAGGTCAAGAAATAGAATACTGACAGCCTGCTGAGGGTCCTACCCCAATCATATCCCCTCCCTCTTCCATGTGGAATAAACTAGTCTCTTATCTTTCGTGAGCATCTTTCCTTACTTTTCTTTGTAGTCCTATCACCAATGGAAACATTCCTATTCTACAGACTTTGGTTTTGAGCTTGTATGAATGAAACCTTGCTGTGTGTTCTTTTGTGTCTGGCTTCTTTGTTGCCATGCATAGCTATACTTTCTTTTCACTGCTTCATAGTATTTCTCCACACGAGTGGCCACCATTTGTTTATCAATGCTACCATCAGTGGATAGTAAATTGCTTCTGGGTTGTAGCTATTGTAGACAAGCTGCTATGAATATTTTTGCACATGTCTCCTGGCATGTGCAGCAAGCCACAACTCATCAATTCTAAGACACACGTTATTACACAACTTAACATTTCTAAAGCGGTGGTACGTCTTACAGATGGTGGCAGTTGACTTGGCCTTGTATTTTCCTTCTAAGTAACGCAATTCATGATGATGTGCGCCAAAAGGTTGCAGTTCTTTGGATCCTGGGTTTCAGTAATCTTGTGGTTAAAATCACGGGCTTTGTCTCGGGAAGAAAGCTACCCCCAACCTATTTTCTCCCCTTAATAATAGCTTCATTGAGATATAATTCATGTATCATTCATTTTGCCTATTTAAAGTATATAGTTCAGTAGTTTTTATATTCTCTATTCATCGAGTTGTGTAACTATCACTACAGTCAATCTCAAAACATTTTCATCACTCCCTCTGAAACCCCACACCCATTAGCAGTCATTTCCCCTCTCTCCCCCAACCCCTAACAACCACTAATCTACTTTCTTTTCTTTTTTTGAGACAGAGTCTCACTTTCTTGCCTGGGCTAGAGTGCCGTGGCGTCATCCTAGCTCACAGCAACCTCAAACTCCTGGGCTCAAGCGATCCTCCTGCCTCAGCCTCCCGGGTAGCTGGGACTACAGGCACGTGCCACCATGCCCGGCTAATTTTTTCTATTTTTAGTTGTTTGGCCAATTTCTTTCTATTTTTAGTAGAGACGGGGTCTTTCTCTTGCTCAGGCTGGTCTCTAACTCCTGACCTCAAACGATGCGCCCGCCTCGGCCTCCCAGAGAGCTAGGATTACAGGCGTGAGCCACCGCGCCCGGCCTCTACTTCCTATCTTTCCAGATTTGCCTGTTCTGGACATTTCATATAAATGGAATCATTCTGTGGTACTTTTTGATACTTAGACAAAGGTGTCTGCTTTTGGCTAATGGAACCCAGGGCCCCGTGGTTGGGCAGGTGGATAGTGCCTATGCGACATAGGAAAATGGTGCCGCTCTCTTCTGGGCTAGCGGAGGAAGTCCTAAGGGCACGAGCTCTTTGCCAGCCTCAGTCCCTGAGGCTTGACCAGTCAGCATCCTGGGGGACAGGCCTGTGTGTGGCTAGCAGGGCAGGGGCCTCCTTGGGAGAGACGTGGCTCACGGCCTTTGCCTGTGCCCCACGCTGCCACCACATCTGACCCAGAGTGTCTCTCTCCCTGCTCTGAGCCTCAGTCATCTTAAAAGCAAAATGGGTGAAGTAGTAACAGATTTCTTCTCATCTAAAATAGCGTGGATTGTTACATGTACTGTTATATACCATGAGAAGGGAAAAAAAGTGGTTAATTAAACCATGATGCACCGTCGATCAGGAGGTAGATCCTATAGTAGTTTCAGAGATGTTAAAATGTGAGAAAAAAACGTTGTACTTGGAATCAATGATCTTATCGACCACCTGGTCTGACAGGCCAAGGTCAGCTGGAGGCCAAAAAAGAAGTTTAGAAAGAATAGAGCTTCATGGGTGGAGTCTGCCTAGTCTTGGCCTTGGCTCTGTGTTTAGTGGAGGTAGTAACAGTGATAATAGTGACAGCTGACATTGGTTGAGGATGTCTTCTGTGCCAACCACCATTTAAAGCCCTTTACGTGGACTTCGTCATTGAGTCTGCACGGTGACCCCAGGACGATGGTGCTGTTATCACTAAAATGTCAGGACAAGGACTTCCTCTTGTCCTTCCTCTTGTGGTAGCCTCAGTGCCTAGAACAGTACCTGTCCTGGGCCACGTGCCCAGTAAATACTTGTTAAATGTATTATCCCAAATTTACAGATGAGGAAACCAAGACAACGAGAATTAACTTTCCCAAAGTTCCCCAGCCAGGAAATGGCAGAGCCAGGATTCGAACCCACGCTCCAAAGCCTGTGTTAGTAACTTCCATCTCTCTCTCTGAGCCCGGGCTGCTCCTTTGCTGGGGAGGAGGCTTAGTTTAGGCTTGTGGACTAGCTCTGTGACCCTTCTTTCCAGCTACCTGTGGATCCTGTCACCCTCTGGGCTGGCTGGCTGAGGGGGGCCAGGGCAGAGAAGCCAGAGTCCAGTGCCCCTAACTCAGTCCTTGGCCACATGTGTATAATAAATGCTCGGAGTCATGCTCCAGGGCGGGGCAGAGCTGCACAGGCAGAGCCGCGTGGTCAGTGGGGTTAAGGGTTTGGAAGCTCTGCCTCTCGCGAACACTGTAGCCTGGGGTGAGTGGCCCAACTTCTCCTTGCCTCAGTTTCCCCATTGGCAAATCGGAGGAATTTTGATACCGCTTAACTCACAGGGTCAGGAGGGCTTAGTTCCATGGTGTGTGTGAAGCACTCGGCACAGGGCTCGGCAGCGACGGGCATTTGACCCGTGGGTGGGAGCCGTTGTGACCGTGGTTTTACTGTTGCTGTCTCTGAAGAGAATAACGTGAATAACGAGCCCCGTCCAACCCCCAGCTACTTCCGAGTGGATCCAGTTCTTTAAGGAAGCTGGCATTCCTCCAGGACCTGCTGTCAACTACGCCGTGATGTTTGTGGACAATAGGTGAGGTGGCCGAAGGGGCAGGGCTGAACCTGGGGAGAGGGAGGCGGGGAGCTGGCTCCCCCCACCCCCCAACTTGGGGCCTCACCACCGACCCTCCCCTGCAGGATTCAGAAGAGCATGCTGCTGGATCTCAACAAGGAAATCATGAATGAGCTGGGCGTGACCGTGGTGGGCGACATCATTGCCATTCTCAAGCACGCCAAGGTGGTGCACCGCCAGGTGGGGTGCCCTGCCCAGCCCCTCTGTCCCTGGGTTCAGTGTGGAGGTGGAGGGGCACCTGCAGAGCCAGCAGGTGGCCTGGCAGCAAAGGCAGGCTGACCTGGGTTCCGGGGCTGGTTCACCCATCTGCTGTGTGACACTGGGCACGTTGCCTACCTTCTCTGAGCCTTACTTTCTCCATCTGTAAAAGCAGAGGCAAACCTATCTTGAAGGATCGTTGTGAATATTAAGCTAAATAAAGTCTTAGCACAGTGTAAACTTCCTGTAGTAGGGGCTTAGTAAAGACTCCCTGTAATTCCTATTATTGCTACTTCTTACCTTCCTCATGATAATTATCATCCCCAGGACCCTCTCTGTCCCCAGGACAGGAGCTTCCTCTGTGCGACCCAGATGGTGGTGACTCGACCGAGTCTGGCCATTGCAGTCTTGGCCCCTCCACTTACAGTGACCCACCTTCCTGGGTTTCTTCGAGATGGGCTTTTCACACACCCCTGCTGCACAGGGTGGCTGTGGCCATCTGCCAGGCGGTGTATGAGGCCCTGCGGGCCAGGCCTGGGGTGAAGCGCTCCTTAAGTTACAGGAGCTAACACTCACCCAGCACTTGCCGTGGCCGGCCAGGCCCGGTCTCGATCCCTCATCCGCGTGGGCTCGTTCACTCCTCACTGCGCTTGACCTGGAAGGAAACTTGCTCCAGAGCTGCGTTCTCCAGCACTCCGCTTTAACAGACGGTGGCTGCCGTGGGTATTCGCGTCATTTTTGGTGGCTTCCTCCGTCTCACGACAGGCCTTCGTCTCTCTGTCATCTAGGACGGGACCACAGTGAGGGCTTTCTCAAGCCGGGGACATTCTCCCAGTTGTCGCGGAGAAGGTCACTGAGCAAAAACATTGTTATTTCTTTTAAACTTTCAAATTTGGGAATAATTTTGGAATGATAGAAAAGTTCCAACAGTAGTACAGAAAGTTTCCATGTTTCCTTCACCCAGGTTCCCCTGTTAATATTTCTCATAGCCGTGGAACATTCGTCCAAACTAAGAAGTTAGCATTAGCACACTACTACTGACTAAACTATAGACTAGCATTTTTTTTTTTTTTTGTGACAGAGTCTCACTCTGTTGCCCTGGCTAGAGTGAGTGCCGTGGCGTCATCCTAGCTCACAGCAACCTCAAACTCCTGGGCTCAAGCGAT
>NW_012151174.1:1036846-1039654 GCF_000956105.1 Propithecus coquereli
GCAAAAAAATCTTGATCGTATTGCACTCGGCCGGGTAGAGTATTGTGAATGGAGGCTCTCACAGGGACAGAAGTCCACCCCGCGTCAAGCATCCCCATCATGAGGACAGTACAGCCACAGGGGCGACACCAGCCGACCCTTCCTCATTCAGTCCCAAGGCTGGCCTTCTCCATCCTAGCCCCGAGACTGCTGATTCACGCCTGCCTCCCAGGGCCCCCCCAGAGTCCAAACGGACTCCCCTTTCCTCCCACAGCCGCCTCCCGAATGATCACCAACAGCCTGAACCGCGACTCCCCACCTGGCACGCCCCCCAGGCGGCCAGACACCAGCACGTCCAAGATCTCAGTCACCGTGTCCAATAAGATGGCAGCAAAGAGTGCCAAGGCCGCAGGTGAGGGGACTCGGGCAGATGGTGGCAGGAGCTGGAGGTGAATATGGGTTGGCAGAAGGCATTTGGGGGTCCTGCTGCCAACTTCATAAGGTGCTTTGCAGGCCGCAGAGTATACAAAGAGTTTGGACTCGAATCACTTCTGTGAACTTGGTTAAGTCGCTGCACCTCTGTGGGCCTCACTTTCCACGTCTGCGTGGGGCGGGTGGTGTGATACCCTACCTGAGAGGAAGGTTGGAAGCGCTTGCGATGATGTGTTGGAACACACGAGCGTTACAGTTCTCACTCGGTGGTGGAGGCTTTTTTAACAGGTGTTCACTGAGCCCCCCACTGGTGCCTGGCCCTGTGCTCGATGCTTGGGGTCAAAGGTAAAGAACCTATTGCCTCCTCTTGGCAGCCAAAGGATCCTGTAAGATCTTCAGTCTGATCCTATAGCAGCCTTGACTCCTCTCTAGGGCTTCCCATTATTCCATTAAGAAAGTCCAGTCTTCCCCTGCGTAACATGGATGCATCTCTTGCACCTCCCTCTTGCTTGCTGGCTCAGCTCCCCTCCATCCTCCTCCCCACCGTGGGGCCTTTGTCCCTCGTGTTCCCTTTGCCTGGAGCACTTGTCCTCAGCCTTATCCGTGGCTGGCCTCTGTTCCGCTTCCGGGTCTCAGCTTGAAAGCTGGGAATGGGACTCCAGCCTTTGGGCTTCCAAGCCCTCCTGGCCTCCACACTCTCCTGCCTTTGTTGGACCCAGCCCCACAACAGTGATCTTACGGTGTCATTAGGCACATGTGGAAACTGAGGCCCAGCGAGCTTCATGTTTCTGACGCCCACTCCCGTCGTGCCCCGTCCACCTCCGTTGTGAGGTCTCCCCTGCGTCGTGTGTGTTCGGAAGTGCCTCACCCCTCCGGCCTTTGGTTCGTGTGCCAAGAACAAGAAAGTCAAAATGAGTTTATAAGGATTGAAAAGAGGGCAAGCCAGGGAACGACTGGCTCTTTTACCCCTCGACACATTTGAGAGGTTCTTTTTTTAAAAAAATTGAGGTGAAGTTTACTTATGCACAGTGCAGGACTTGTAAGTATACAGCTCGATTACTTGTTAAAAAGTGAGCATAGCCGTGAAAGCGCTACCCAGTTGGAGCTCTAGAACTTTCCACTGCCCTGCAGGCTCTCTGTCTGAGGGGATTTGGGCTGGGCTGGGGTGTGAGCCTGCTCGGGACAGGGACAGAGCCACAGAGAGCCGAGGAGGCCCGCCCCAGCCTGGGGATTCCGAGTGCCTTCTGCAACCTCACGCTGACCTCCGAGTTTCTCAGTGGTCCGGTCAGTGGTGCTGTGGGTGGTCGGGAAGAAAAGGAATTGCAGACGTGTGAATGCATTAAAGGGCACCTGTGTGCCCTTTGCCTGGTGTCCGGCCCCTACCCCAGGAGAACATTCCATCTCAGAGGGAGCTGACCCCCGCCTTCCTTCCCTACCAGCACTGGCCCGCCGCGAGGAGGAGAGCCTGTCTGTCCCCGCGAAGCGGCGCCGGGTCACCGCTGAGATGGAGGGGAAATACATCATCAACATGCCCAAAGGCACCACCCCCCGGACCCGCAAGATCCTGGAGCAGCAGCAGGCAGCAAAAGGTACCGGCTCGTGAGAGGCACACTTCGGAGTGGAGACCGTTTCCCTTTACTGCGTCGCACAGGGCTGGTCGCGTCCTACGGGCGGTGGCTGAGGAGCAGGCTCTGACAGGGGATCCAGGGGACCGTGGGCCAAGGGGACAGCCATGGTGGCCACAGAGAAGGGGCCACGTCCCCTGTCATCCTGCAGTTAGTGTGGGTGGGCTCCTCAGTCCCTCTTCCCTCAGGGGCAAGGGCAGGGATTCAGTGGCGGCCTGTGACGCGAGTGACCGTGACCGTGACCGTGACCGTGCCTGGCCAAGAGCAGGGGCCCCAAAGTGGGCGCCGCTGTTAGGAGCCAGAGGAGACTAGTTGGGATTCAGTCCACAGCTAAGGCCCAGAGCTGGTAGTACAGAGATGATATTCCTTACCGCGGGATTGTCTTAGAATATCGTACATACGCTCCTTGACTCACGGTGCGGTTGTGTTTCAGTAAGCCCATCTTAAGTTAAAAATATTATAAGTCGAAAATGCATTTAATGCACCTAACCTACTGAACATCGTAGCTTAGCCCAGGCCTAGCTTTAATGTTCTGCTTTTGCACCATGCTAAAGTCAAAAATCGTAAGTCGAACCATTGCAAGATTGGGACTGTGCATTCTGATGGAAAAACTTTCAGATAGTGTGGAAACATACACGGTAAAAACATTTTCCCCTGGCTCCCACGTCCCCGTCTGTTGTTAACCTTTGCAGACTAGCATCCGTGCATGTATGTGTGCACATATATAGGCGTTTTTTTCTGTTTTAAACACAAAAAGCATCCTCACGTAAGT
>NW_012151174.1:1040114-1049506 GCF_000956105.1 Propithecus coquereli
GGCCCATTTCCGTAGTATTTCTATAACATAATTTAGGAAACATTCTCCAGTTGGTAGACATTTAGGTTACAGTTTAGGGAGAGGACTCGCTACCATTCATCAGATTCTCTCGGACGCCATGACCCCAAGAAGTGCAAGGGACGAGTAGGGATCGAGACTCCTCCCACGCACACGTTTCACGAGCTTGTGCTGCGGCACGAGGGCTGTGCGGGTCAGTGTTAGCTGACTCTTCCCGCATCCGACTCCAGCCATCTGCGGGCAGGCTCAGGTCAACGTGAGCCGACAGCATAGTCACAAACCTGACTCGGCACAGTCTGTCCCTGCCTGTCCCGGAGCTGGCTGGTGTCTGGGCTGGCAGTGTCGTCGCCCGTGGTGTCTGTCCAGTGCTCAGCCTGGGCCTGGCCCACAGGGGCCGCTCCGCAGGTGCTGCCTGACGGCCTCACTTCCCTTCCAGGTCTCCACAGGACATCCGTGTTTGACCGTCTCGGCGCGGAGACCAAGGCAGACACGACGACAGGGAATAAAGTGAGTTGGGAATGGGGGAGCGGCTCTGGGCTCGCAAATTCTTGTGTTCCCTGGGTGTTGTTCCTGCCACATCCCATCTCACCCCTCTCGTGGCCCATCTCAGCCACCTTTCCAGCCTCAGCGCCCTTCTTTGCACTGGCTGCCTTCCCTGCTGTCTTCTGCCCTATCTTCTCTCCCCATTTCCAGCCGCAGGGATCCGGCAGACTCCTGGACGCCTCCCACCCACCATGGCCCAGACTGGCCTCAGCATCTTCCCCCAAAGCAGGTCCTCTCCTGGGCCCCCATGTCAGGGCTGCCCACCGTCTCCGTCCCAGTCGGTCACCGATCTCATGACCCCATCTGTCTCCACCTCCCCTGCCACCTCTCCCTGTCTGGACAGGGCGACAGCTGCTAACTGGTCTTGCACAGTTGCCATTAACCCCCTCCCGTCCCCTGTCCCCACAGCAACAGCACGTGCTGCTCAGAGGCAGGGCCTGTCCTGTTCCCTTGCTCGAAGCCCTTCAGAGGCTTTTCACTGTGCTCACGACGAAGCCCACCCCTCTTGCCGTGGCCTGCACTCCTGCATGTGGTTAGGAACACACCCTGAAGTCCGCTGGGGCCTGGCCGCGTGGCCTTGGCCATGCCACTTAAGCCCTTTGTGCCTCAGCTTCCTCATCTGCGCAGCACCCAGGATAAGTGAGATGACACCTGCCGGGTGCCGGGCCGTCCGGCACGTGGTAAACACGCTTTAAACGCGAACTCCCCAGCTGTGTTTCGCGCCTCTCAGGCCCTCGCTTGCCAGGGCACAACCACTCTGGCTTTTTCCCCCTTTCTAGAATCTTAGCATAAATATGATAATAACACGCAGGATCATGTGCCTTGAAGACTCGGCCACGTAAAGAGCTTGGCACACAGCGAGTGCTCAATGCACAGGATGACTCTTCCTGCCTCAGGGACTTAGCATATGCTCTCCCCTCTGCCCATTCTTCCTGGAGGGCCTGGCTTCAAAGTTGGTGCCTCAGAGAAAGTCCTCTGGACTCCAAGAGGAGAAGAACCGTCCTTGTCCCCTGCCCTCCGGCACTCTGCTGTCCTTCACAGACTGCATCACTGTCATTCTTATGGAATCGTGTCGTTTCTGATGCCGATTCTGTCTCCCCGACTGGACTCTGAGCCCCGTGAGGGCGGGGCTGGGGCTGTCTTGGTCCTCACTGCGTCCCCAGCACTGCCCAGCTGAGGGCCTGGTACAGAGTTGGGACTCAGGAAATACTTGTCAAGTGAATGCACCAAATTAATCTTCCCATTCATCCCCCCGCAGACCTTGCACGTGGTCGTCCCTCTGCATGGACGCCCCTTCTCTGCCTTCTGTGTCAGACCCACTTCCATTCCACTTTCAGGCATCAGCTCAGATGTCCCCTCTCTCAGGGAGGCGTCCCTGAATGTCCAGGCAAGGTTAGGTGCTTCCTTGTGGCTTCCCGGCCCCTTGGACTTTCCCCGTCATGGCTCTCACCACTGTCTAGGGTGTCACTGATGGGTGCTTCTGCCGCCTGTGAGTCCCAGGGGGCCAGGCACAGAGGAGGCAGCTCTTCGTGAATGTGTATTGAGTGACTAAATGACTTCTTTGTCCTGTCTCTGACTTTTGCAGCCCACAGGAGTCTTTAGTCGCCTGGGGGCCACCCCAGAGATGGATGAGGATCTGGCTTGGGACAGTGACAATGACAGCAGCAGCTCTGTCTTGCAGTATGCTGGGGTCCTGAAGAAGCTAGGACGGGCCCCAGCCAAGGCCAGTCCCCAGCCGGCACTGACTGTCAAAGCCAAGGCCACAAGCTCGGCAACGACGGCCACCGCCCCGACACCACGGCGCCTGGCGCTTTCCTCGCGCCCTGGGCTTGAGAGGAAACCGGAGTCCCTGTCCAAAGTCAGCATCATCCAGAGACTGGGCAAGGCCGCCCTTGTGCCCGAGGCCCAGGACAGCCAGGTCACGAGCACTAAGAGTAAGTCCTCAGCCGAGGTCAAGGTCACCATTCAGAGGACTCTGGTGGGGCCCCGGGGGAGCAGCTCCAGCGAGGGCCTTGGTGCCCAGATGGACCACACGGGCACTGTGAGTGTGTTCAAAAGACTGGGCCGCAGAACCTTCTAGCCCATGTGTGGGGCGGGGTGCAGGCGGCAGAACCTGCAGGTGCCTGTCCCACCCCCTCTCCAGGCTCCTGGTTCCATCTCCCCCGCCCCACCAGCTCCTGGATGACACTGCTGTCTCCTCAGGCATTCAAGCTGGGCCGGAGCGTTCTGGGGACTCAGCCGTGTTCCCTAGTCTGGCATGGTTGTGGCCTGGCCTCGCCCGCTCTGGGACTCTCCTTCTCTCACGTCCTCTGTTTTCTCCTCTCCGTGGCCTTGGCAGAACCCACGTTTCTACCTCTCCCCAGTGCCAAGTGCTCTCTTCTCTCCTACATTTCCCCTTCCTCCCTCAGCGGCGTCTGCTCCCCCAAACCCCAGCTCCTCAGCCTCCCCGTGCCCCTGTCACCCACAGAGTGGGTGTCACCTTGCAGGGCTCCCTTACCCTGCTACCCCACGACTTCCCTCACTCCTCTGTGCCTCCCGCCGTTGCTTTAACCTCTCCCCCGCCCCCATCTTCACTCTGTTCATTTCTCTTCTGTTTTCTGTCCCGGTGGCAAGGCCCGACTGTCCGCTGTGTCCTGCCTGACCCTCCTGCACCTCTGGCGTCCCAGCGGCCCCCTCGTCGACGGTGGCGTCGAGCCTGTAGAGACTGTTAGGCGCCCTCCACTCCCAGGCTGGACGGGCCTCCCCAGACCCGGGGCTGCAGCCGGGCGCCTCTCTTTGCCCGCACTGGACATCTTTTTCTCTGAAAGTCGGCGGCGGGTGGGGGGCAGAGGGCACTGGGAAGGGAAGCCAGTGCTCAGAGTGAAGACAACGGCTGTTTTAATATATTTTTGTGACTTTCAAACTGTTTCCCTCCCCTCCTTCAGGGCGAGTTGCAGGACTAGTTTCACACGAAGCACGACGTGGGTGGGGGCGCTGGTCGGGGGTGGGCTCTCCCTCCGAAGGTCAAGCTCCCTGCACACACGCGGGCCACATCTGTGCTGCAGGCCCCGAGATGAGGGCAGTAATGGTCACGGTGACCATTCAGTTAGGTTGCCTTCTCCCCGCCACAAGCTGCAGTGGTTCTGTCCCTCTGCCCCCGTCCCCTCCATAGATGTCACTTGTTCCTGCCACTCTGGCCTGATGGCAGCTTTCTAAACTGTGGGCTCCATTCGTGAGGCCGTGAGTTTGTATTGACTGCCTCACCTACCCCCTCACCGCTGCACGGCTCCTCGGTGCGGGTCTGTCCTAGGAGCTGGGGAGCCCGCGGTGAGCGGGGCAGACCAGGGCCCTGCCTGCGTGGCTGGCCCCTCCAGTGAGGGAGACGGAGGTACAGGGATTGTGCTGGCCAAAGAATCGGGGCACGGGAGACAGTGGCCAGGGCCGCTTCAGGTGCTGGGGACAGAAAGGCCTTTCAGAGGCGGTGACGTGTAGGCTGAGCTGGGAACGAGAAGGTTGTGGCTGGACAGGAGGCCAGCGTTCAGGCAGTGGGACGAGGAACACAAGGAAGGCTGGTGTGGCTGGCGAGTGACGGAGCTCCATCCAGCATGAGGTGAAGGAGGGTGCACAGGAACCAGGTGACTTGGGGCCTTGTGACCCAGGATGAGGAATGTGGACAGTAGCCTGAGAGCACTGAGTTGTTTTGGAGGGTTCGAAGCAGGGACGTGATGATCAGAGCTGCCCGCTAGGATGACGGTTGTGGCTGTTGGGAGGAAAATGCGTTGTTGGGAGGGCAGGGGCGGCAGCCACTGCAGTGGTCCAGGCAGGAAACGAAGATGGTTTGGAGCGAGGTGGTGGCGATGGGGAGCAGAGAAGAGGGGCGGGCGTAGGGTGTGCTTTGGAGGAAAAGCAGCAGGACGTGCCGGCGGATTGGAAGTTGGGGCCAGGGGAAGATGGGAATCACAGGGCCTGCTGAGATTTTAGACCTGAGCATCTGGGGGAAGGGCCGTTGGCAGAGATGGGAAATGGGAGGGAGGAGCAGGTCGAGGAGGGGGTGCTCTGACTTGACCGTCTTGGGGTGCCCGTGAGGGCTCCAGGTGGAGAAGTTGGGCAGGCCGCTGGGGCTCAGGGGGCCACCGGGGCTGGAGGTCCACAGCTGCGGGCAGTGCTCAGGGTGCAGCTGGCATCAAAGCCAGGGGCCTGGTGCTTCCAGCTGGAAAGGGAGCACGGAGATTGGAGAGGACCCGCAAGGGGGCGCTTTTGATATTTAGTGAACAGGGTCTGGTAAGGGAGACAGCCCAGGCGTGGTCAGGGAGAATTGAGAGAGCAGGTGAGAGGAGATTGCACCTCAGCCATTTGTTTATTTACTTTCATTGTGGGAAATACACATAATGTGAAATTTACCGTTCTAACCATTTTTAACTGCACCGTTCAGTAGCATTGAGTTCACTCACATTGTTGTGTACCCATCCCCACCCTCCACCTCTAGAACGTCTTCATCTTCCCAAACTGATCATCGTTTATTTTTAGTTTTCCGGTTATGTCATATTAGAGCCCACTGTGTGTCAGGCAGTGTCCCAGGCACCAGGCACGGGGTGTGACAGGCCAGACGCCAGGATGAGGGACAGCAGTAGAGAGCAGTGTAGACCCCTCTCCCTGTGCAGGCCGAGGCTAGACCCTCCTAAGACTGGTTGACCTTTCAAAGGATGGCAAATGCTGGTGATGTCAGATTCCGGGGGCTGCCTTTCGTGTCGTTGCCACCAGGGGGAGCTCACACACGTGCACTTCCCCTGCCGAGCGTCAGCCTTTTTTGTTTTCCTAGTAATTTCCTCTGGTTCCACTTCAAGAGTAATTTTAACAACTGCTGGGGTTAGCTGGAAGAGTTCCAGTTACTAAATTTAAGAGTCCATGTTAATTTCTTGCTGTGTAATAGGAACTGCAATGATATTTAATATAGAAATATGTATAGCTCGCTTACCACCTAAGGCTCACGTGTGCCAGGTAAGTTCTGTCACTGTTGCTCTTTACAGAGGCACCGAGAGTGGAGTGAACTGCTGACGCCTCACCCGGCTGGCATGTGGCAGGACTGGGTTTGACGTCAGGGAGCTGACTCCCGGACCGTCGCCCCTTAACCCCGACCCTGTGCTGCCTCGGTTGCAGATTTGAAACGTAGCCCCTTTGGACAGTGGTTTTGGACTCTCTGGAGTTGTCTGTGTGTGCATGTTCCCATCACCCCATCAGCTTGTCCTGGGACGCATGTGTGGTCTGGGCTGCTGCAGGCCTTCGGAGTCATGCCCCGTGAGCAGAGCCCGTGCCACTCCAGAGTCACCGTGTCCCACCCCTGTGCCTTGGCAGTTCTGCCAAACCAGCCCCCACAGCTATGACCCACAGGGGTGGATCATTTTTTTCCCTGCTTATATTAAGCATCTTTGGGCATAACGAATACATTCACGTGCTTCAGAATGCGAAAGATACAAAAGGCTCTACAGTGAAGTGTCTTCCCATGTCTTTTACTCCCCAGTCCCTCCCCACAGGCCACCAATGTCACTACTCTCTTGTGTAATCCTTCCAAAGGGTGTGTACACACACACACATATAAATACATACCAACATAAAGCAGAGGAACATGTAGTACACACATATAAACGCTTATGAATATTAACAGTCTAACATCCAGTTCCTTTTGAAGGAAATTCAGGTTGTTTCCAATCTCTTGCTATTACAAATAGTTTGCTGTAAGTATAATGAATAACCTTCTTCACATATGGAGTCAATTCAGGGGTGAATTTGAAGAACACAATTGTATCATTTAAGTGCAAATACTGACAGTGGGTCAATAGCAAATCTGAACTAGTTCTCCCCCGAGATTATTGGCGTTCTTCAGGTGATTGATTTATGCAGCAACCACACCATTTCTTAAAGGAATGAAAAGCACTTGGGCTCTTCTAACTGGAGACTGTTGGAGGAATCGGGTCAGGGGATGCTGAGAGCTAACGTTAACTACCTCCCGTGTGCCAGGAAGTGCGAAGTAAACTCTTGCCGAAGTTGACGAACTTGTCAGATTGTGAGGGCAACACTGAAAGGCAAGGACTTCCTATTCCCAGCCCATGAACAGATGAGCAAATGCAGGCGCAGTGAGCCCAGGGCTCATGCTAAGGCACAGAGCCAGACCCGAAGCAACCCAGCAGAACGATTGTGCGGATGGTGGTCTTGGGACAAGTCTCCTTTCAGAACGTCACCTCCTCTGGTAGCTCACCCCAGTGGAAACTAAAGGCAGATGAGAACTTGCAGTACCTGGCAGCCGTGGCCCGGCCCGGCCCCGGCCTTCCAGTGCTGGTTGGGAGTTGAGCCGCAGCAACCTTGACCCCTCCTTTGAAGAGCTGCCCTGACTTAGTTTGGTAGATCTGCCCTGGAGGGCCTGGCGGGGCCGTGGAGGGAGGAGACGTTTCCCTATAACCTGCTTCGTGACCTGCAAATCAGGGTTTCACAAACTTCAGGGAGAATCTTTCTTTTCCCCTAAGTAATAGACTTTATTTTTTAGAATAGTTTTAGAGTTACAGAAAAGTTGGGAAGATAGTACATAGAGTTACCTTATACCGCCCAATTTCCCCTATTACGTTAGGATGGTACGTTTGTTATAATTCATCAGTATTGATCCAGTAGTATTAACTAGAGTCCATAGTTTATTCAGATTGTCTTAGTTTTACCTAATGTCTTTAGTGTTCCAGGATCCCATCCAGGGCACCGTGTTACATTTATGTTGTCAAACATTTTTGTTGACAAATAAGCAGTTACCTTGTCTCCTTGGGCTCCTCTTAGCCGTGGCAGTTTCTCAGATCCCTTGTGTTTGCGATGGCCTTAATAGTTTTGAAGAGTAGTTACAAGATGCCCCTGAACTGGAATTTATCTGATGCTTTTCTTGTAATTAGACTGGGGCTACAGGCTACATGGGGTGTTTTGGGTTTTGTTTTGTTTTTTTCTTTTGGACACAGGGTC
This sequence comes from Propithecus coquereli, assembly GCF_000956105.1. NCBI lineage: Eukaryota > Metazoa > Chordata > Mammalia > Primates > Indriidae > Propithecus > Propithecus coquereli. The sequence goes on from NW_012151174.1 coordinate 1,047,648, forward strand.
TTGCTCTGTTGCCTGGGTTTAGAGTGCAGTGGTGCAATCACAGCTCACTGCAGCCTCAAACTCCTTGGCTCAAGTGATCCTCCTGCCTCAGCCTCCTGAGTAGCTAGGACTACAAGTGCTCGCCACCATGCCTGGCTAATTTTTTTTCTTTTTTTGTAGAGACAGGATCTTGCTACCCAGGCTGGTCTTGAATTCCTGGCCTCAAGCGATCCTTCTGCCAAAGTGCTGGGATTGCAGGCCTGAGCCACTGCACCCAGCCCAAGGGGTTATGTATTTTTTTGGAGGAAAACCTCAAAGGGTAAAGTGCCATACACGCTCTCAACATGATTTATCACTGTTCATGTTAACCTGGATCACCTGTTTGTCTAGTTTTACACTTTGTAAAGTTGCTCTTCCTTCTCCTTTTACATATATGTTCTCTGAAAGGAAGTCACTCTGTACAGCCACAGTAAAGGAGTTTGCGGGGGGTTATGCTCTACCTCCTTGAGAGCAAAGTACCTACATAAATTATTTGGAATTCTGCAAGGGAGATTTGTCTCTGCTCCCTATTTATTAACTTATTAAATCATTGATTTTTTTTTATCAATTTTGACTCTTGGATATGTATTTTATACTTTGGGTTATAATCCAATATTACTTTAACTTCTTTGCTCACGTGAATCTGGCTTTGGCCATTGGGAGTTTTTTCAGTTGGTTCCTGTGTCCCTTTGACTTGCTATACCCTCATTGTTGTGTGGTGTTTTTGTTTTTTGTTTTTTTAGCATGTCCTTACTTTCTGACCCTACAGAGCACTCCAGGCTGGTTGTGTATATTTCTTGCCCCAGTCCTAGAGTTAGCGATTTCTCTAAGGAGCCCAGTTTCTTTCATTGCAGAACAGTGTTGGAAACCAAGATCTAGGCATGAGATGTGCTTGTTGCTACTGGAGTAACACCTCCTTTTTAAAAAATGAAATGTTCATATGGAACCCCAATATATAAAGTGTGTTTAAAACAGAAAAGGAATAACTTATTAGCATATGTTTAAATGCATGTTTTGGATTAATTCATGCAAACACTATGCATTTCAAACTTTAAAAGGATATACAATAAGACTACTTATTGCCCAGTAGACTGGCAAAAATCTTAAGTCTCACATGTTAGGGAAGGTTGCAGATGGAACACAAGTTGGTACCAACCATTTTGGAAAATAGTTTGGTAGATTGTGGTGAAGATGATGTACTTTCCAACCCAGCAATTACTCTTCTAGGAGTATACTCTGGAGAAACTTCCACATATATACAGAGAGACGTTTGTAAGAGTGTTCATAGAAATGCTGGTTGTAATGGCATAAATTTGGAAACAACCCAAATATCCATCAACGGGAGAAGGGACAGATCGTGGCATAGTTGTTCCAGTTATCGAATGCATAATGAATCATCCAGAAACTCAGCAGCTTAAATCAACAGTCATTTTATTATCTCTGATGGTCCTGGAGGTTGCCTACACTTAATGAGGCTGTTAGCACTTAGGGGCTCTCATGTGGTTGCAGTAAGATGTCAGTGAGGCTGGTATCCTCTTAAAGCTTCCTCACAGATCTGGTGGCTAACCAGTACTGGCACTCAGCTGGGCCCCAGCTTGGGCTGTCAGCCAGAACGCCTATACACGGCTTCTCTGTGTGGCCTGGGCTTCCTTACAACATGGTGGCTATGTTCTAAGAGGGAGCTTCTTGAGAGCCAGAGAAAACTGTATTGCCTTTTCTTTTTTTTTTAAAGTTTTTTTTTTTCTTTTTTTGAGACAGAGTCTCACTTTCTTGCCTGGGCTAGAGTGCCATGGTGTCAGCCTAGCTCACAGCAACCTCAAACTCCTGGGCTCAAGCGATCC
>NW_012151174.1:1050851-1051959 GCF_000956105.1 Propithecus coquereli
GCCTGAGCAAGAGTGAGACCCCCGTCTCTACTAAAAATAGAAAAACTAGCCGGGCATGGTGGCGCATGCCTGTAATCCCAGCTACTTGGCAGGCTGAGGCAGGAGGATCACTTGAGCCCAGGAGTTTGAGGTTGCTGTGAGCTAGGCAGAAGCCATGGCACTCTGGCCCAGGTGACAGAGCGAGACTCCACCTCAAAAAAAAAAAAAATAATATTCTCTTTCATAAGCACATTTTGACTATCAAAATCAAGAAATTTTACGTGGATATGATTCTTTTATCTAATCCACAATTCATGTTCCAATTTCATCAATTGTTCCAATAATATTCCTTATTGCTGTTTTTTCTTCTGGCTCAGAATCCAGTTCAGGATCACATCTTGTATTTAGGTGTCGTGCTAGAGCTTCCTTTTAAACAATGAACATTGAAATATCAGCGCAATGATTTCCTGCATTGCTCTAGGAAGACCGGCTGCCTCCTGCAAGTCCTAACTGGATTTCTGCAGGGAAGACCAGCTAATGTGGCGCCATCTGGTGGCAATAGCGTGAATAGAATTTATAAATCATCCTATATGGCAGCTGTGAAATTAATGATTCCCTTCTTGATGACCTAAAAAAAAGTTGGTTGGTATTTATATTATCTCAGTTTTTCCTAATGTGGGATACTATGTCTTGAAGATTTTGTTGTTTCAAATCCACATGCTTTAACTTAGCAAAAAACGAGACTTTGCTGTATCTCAAATCTGCACCCATACAGCTAAGTCCAGAGCTGTGGGGAAAGGCATGGGCTTGGCCTGAGATATCTTTGGGAATGGATCTGCGATTCACAACATTCTGGCTGTGTGATCTTTCACAAGACACTTCCCTGCTCTGAGCCTATGTTTACATCTGCGAAATAAGCTTTGTATAGACTTTTGTCTGCAGGAACATTTAACAAGGTGATGAACATAGTTCCTAGCACTGTGCCTGGATATGTGGGAATTCTTCAATGAGGTTTGAGAGATTCTTTTATTTCTTCAACTCTTCATGAGTAGACAAGTTCAGACCTGAAATAAAAATCAGCGCAGTACAGAGCTTTAACCTTCTTAATTAAAACTACATTCAGTCAAAA
>NW_012151174.1:1052945-1058446 GCF_000956105.1 Propithecus coquereli
TTTTTTTTTTCTTTTAAATATAGCCAATTTAATTATTCCAAAAGCAATTCAAACCAATAAGCCTTTTTATGGAAAGACCCAGAGGTAACTTTCCAAGTTTAGAATACCATGGCATTCCCAAAGTGGATGCCAAAGGAGCATTCCCCATGATATGAAAAGTTCACTCCCAGAGAGACTAAGAAAGCAAAGACCCTTGTTGTCACAGGCATTAAGGATAGTGTTTGTGTAAGGGGTGTCTCCAGTCTCCCATGGACACGTGGGGTGCCTCCAGCCACTGACCCGCTAATCTGTGACACCAGGCAGGCTCTGCTGGGATTGACTTTCCCAACACTGACCAAGCAATCAAAGGTTGAGATGACAAAGGTCCTTATAGACTGGGACCTCTTACTAAGACAAACTCCCCTGAGAGCTTGCACAATTGGACAAAGAGAATGCTTCTTGTCACTTACTGTCGTAGGCTTCCAGCCTCTTGGACTGGCTGCTTGATGCAAGGCTACTCTTGTGCTCCCCAGCTGGCAGAGACCAGAGAGAGTATTCTCGAGAAAAGCCAAGCTCTCAGGACATAAAACAAGACAGAAGGAGAATCTCATCTGGTTTTTGTCTTGGGGACCCACGGCAAAGTTCGTCTAAACAGATGCCGGTCTGGTGAGAACTGTGAACTTACCAGTCTGTGAGCCTTGCTTGAACAACGGGCTTATAAGGTCCTGTGTCTGTGTTCTTGCCCTGTGATTCTCTTTATTACACGTGACACAAAATACAGAGACACAGGAAAATCATCACCATCTCTGGGAGAGAAGGAATCAGAAAATAAGTATACTCACATTCCCCTGCAAAAAAACCCCCCACCAGAGCCATTATACAAGAACTATACATGTTTTCTCCTGCTAATCCAAACTTAGAAAGGGAAAAAGATTCTTACTACTCTCGTTTTTGACCTGCAGAGATCTGGGAACCTGAGGCGGTAAGAAATCTTACCTGTGGCCAGAGTGTTGCCAGGGATGCCAGGATCCTGCAGCTGCGGCAGCCCGGAACAAACAGTGTCCCAGCCAGTGAAGGATGCCCCACATTGGGTGCCAGAAACTGTAGGGGAGTCAAAATGGCTTCCCTCCACCCTTCTAGGTTCTTTGCCTGGGTTACAAATTAAATCGACACAAAGTAGATTAACAGGAGAAAAAAAAAACCATTTTAATTACATACATACATACGGAGTCCAACAAAATATGAGATTCAAAGAAGGGTCAGGTGAGTGAAGCTTATGTAGCATCCTGAGCTACAGGAAGGAATAGGAGCTTGGGTGGGGCTTCTGGGAGGTGGTGGCCACATAAGCTGTGGAAGGGCAAGGGGAGACACTGTATGGGGAAGAAAGGGGTCTTATTGTGCAGATCGAAAGTCAGGTAAGAAAAGTTGTCTTGGAGCAGCTGTCAGCAGAATAGGTGACTGTCTGGGCATGGTGTCAACGTCCTCTGTCCTCTCCTGTGATCTGAGTTCATCTTCCCCGGTTGAGAAGATTCCTGGAGAGGGGACTCATGACAGTTGAGTTCTTTTTGGGGGATCCATGTTTAGGCAGATAAGGGAAGTTTAGAGAAAGCCCTCCCTGCATTTGCTATGTCCCTGCGTGCCCTCGGTTTGAAGTAATCAGCATACCAAAGTGGCATATTTTGGGGTAGCATTTCTTGAACTCTTACAGGCATTCTTTTGGGGGCTGGGAATACAGGGGTTGCCCGAGACAAGGTCTTTATCCTCACGAGCAAATTTATATTCTGGTTTGGGGGAAGACAGTTACAAAATAAACAATGAAAATACCTTTTAAGTTCTAGGTAGGGAATACAAACGTGCTAAACAGATAGTGACAGCATGGTTCTTTGGGACTAGGGGTGGCCAAGGAAAGCTCCAAAGAGGTGAGATTTGAACTGAGTTGTGAAAGAGAAGAAAGGAGGAGCCCTTTGTGCGAAGATCAGGATAGGGACATGAAGAGTCCAGGCAGAGGGAACAGCAAGTGCTAATGCACTGAGGCTTGTTTTCATGGAGGGACAGAGAGATTAGTGTCCTGGAACATGGGCCAAGGGCAAAAGTAGCTCGAGATGAAGTTAGAAAGACAGGCAGGGGCAGCTCACATAGGGCCATGAAGGCCATGGTAAGGCCTTTGGCTTTTATTCCACATGGGATGGGAAGCCATCTTTGTGTTGCAGGCAGATTAATAAGGTGTTTGATCTTACTGAGAGTAGAAAGAGCTTCATTCCAAGGTCTGCACAAAGGTGCGTTAGCCTAGCCACTTAAACGTTTTGAGAATCTCTGATGTATTAGAAAATTAAATGTGCATGGTGTCTTCCATTAACATTTTTTATAGAGTTGGAAACATATTTTATAAAAAAATTGGAACCAACATTTGCAGATTCCCTGAGGCTTATCTGTACTTCTGCCAAACATAACATTACTCTGAAAAGGATCTTCCCAAAACAGTAGCATCTTTCTTGCGGGGTGGGGGTGGGGGGGGTGGCTTCGTAACTTCTGGCTGGGGAATCAAAGATATTATTTCAACATTTCTTTATAACATGGGAAACTCTTTTAAAATAAAAAATAAAAATGATTTCTTTAATCGTTCCAGACTTCTTTGAGAACTTGATCAATGCTGTAGACTTTCTTCCTTTAAGACACACTGCTTAGGATGAGAGGGGGGGTGCTGATTCTTCCTGCTGTATCTCCTGATTGCCTACACAGAAGGGAGGGCTGTTCTCCATGGATTCCTCCACCACTACCAGGAATAGACCCCCAGACCTTGTAGGGATGGAGTGAAAGGTGTCCCATTTGGAGCTGCTAGGAGATTCTTTGTGGCTGGTCCCTACAGCTTGTCCAGTCACCACCGAGAACCCAATCTCTGTGAGAAGCGTTGACATGGACTCCAGGGCCTGATTTCTGCTCCCTGGGGACAGAAGAGGTCTTTGAAGAGATGTCCTCTTCATCCCTCAGGGCAGGATCCTTAAATTATTTTTTTCCTGAATCATTTGGCCTTTGAGCAGCTTCTGATGAGAAGTTATTGGCCCACTCTCCCCAGAAAAGTACATGTGCAACCCATATTTATAATTATGGGCAGGGAGTTCATGGAATAGATTAGAGGGAAGAGAATGATTTGGGGTTGTAGGGAATTTTCTCCTCAATTACCCACTTCTTAAAACTTTTTTTATTATTATTTTTATTTTTTAGAGACAGGATCTCCCTCTGTTGCCCAGGCTGATGTGAAGTGGCAGGAACATAGCTCACTGCAGCCTCGAAACTCCTGGGCTCAAGCAATCCTCCCACCTCACCCTCCCAAGTAGTTGGGACTACAGGTGTGTGCCACCACGCCCAGCTAATTTATTTTTATTTTTTTAGAGACAGGGTCTCACTATGTTGCCTAGCCTGGTCTCAAACTGCTGGCCTTAAGCAATCCTCCCACCTCAGCCTCCCACCTCAGCTCCCTCAATTACCCTCGATGTTGAAATTGAGAGACTGAGGCCCCCAAAAGATAACAAGGCCATTTACCAAAGCAACACAGAGCATAGAAGAAGTAGGGCCAATACTTCTCCATTTTCCAGCATGATATGAGTTAAAAGCATACCCCTAACTTTCCCTGAGAACTTGAACAAGCCCTTTAATGTACTGTTATACTTAACCTCCAAGATTATTGTATAGATAGCAACAGGAGAACACTGGTGGGAGTGTGTTAAGGACAGAACTTGGCCTGTAACAATTGCTAAATAAATGCTACTGTTTTAATAGAATAAGGAAAGGCAGGCTCAGAGAAGTAAAGTTATTTTGACAAGGACACAGGAAAGGTGTGATTAGAACCTGGGCTTACCCATCTCCAAAGCCAGTGAGTGCTGTTTACCCCCTAGACCAGTGTTTTTCAAACTGCAAGGCACAGCCCATTAGTGGGTCAGAAGATGAGTTTAGCAGGGTTTCAGAATTGAAATAAAAAGAATGTTAAATAGCAGAGTGCATCATACACAATGGTAAATAGCATCTGCTGATAGTTTTGTTGCACTGTACTTTACGTATACAGACGTGTGGTAAGTCTTACAACAGTGTGACAGCCTTTACCCTTGACTACTAGTGCCCCAAGGAACATACAGGGAGGTTCAGTGAGATCTCAGTGTGTTGTAATTCATCGTGTGCCCTAGGAGGGGCAGGGATGCAAGTTAGCTCAGAGAGACTTTCGAAGTAGGGGGAACAGGCTGTGAGCCGTTCAGCAGAGACAGGAGACAGGAGTGAAGAGGGTAGGTCACAGTAACCTTGAGTCTAGATTACAACAGAAGGGCTAATTCTTGAAACAAATATTCCCTGAGAGCCTAATCTGTGTCGGAACCTTTGCTGGGCAGTGTTGGGTACACAGTGACAGCTAGGACAGTCCCGGTCTCTTCCTTTATGGGGACTGTTATGGTGGGGGAGACAGACCTGTCAGGAGACAGTAATGGACTAAAATGCTCAGGGCTGTGAAGGGGAGGCATTGGTCAGTTACCAACACTGACTGATGGGGGAAGACTGTGAAATAGGAATACAGAGTGGTGAGTTCCAAGCTGGAAAGCAATTAAGTAAGGGCGAGTTCCAGCACTAGGTTTACCTCTGGGGAAACTAAGGTCCAGCCCTCAGCAGGACTTGCCTGAAACACTTTGACAGACTGACGTTTCAGGATTCAACTCCCAGCCAGGCATTTTTCTCACCCATGCATACTTGCCAAACTATGTGGCATACTGGAACCCACATTCAGAAGGCAGCAATCCCCTCACAACCAATGAGAGAGAGAAAGGCATGGTAGCCAGAAGTCTTAACAGCTGTCTAGTACACTAGCTAATATACGGGCCAGGATCTGTGCAGAGCTCTTTTCTTGCAGGGCGATTTTAAGGCCTTTATGAGTCCATGTTGCATCATAAAAAAATTTTTATCCCATATTCATCTGAATATATATGATGAGCAAGTGGCATTAATATTTTGGAATCATAGACTAATTGATAAAAACCGTTCTGTTTACATAAAATAGTCCAACAGCCCAGTGATGCAGCTATGAGTGTTTCCATTTCGCAGATGTGGACACCGAGGCACAGAAAACGGTGAAGCCTTCTGTCCACAGTCACCAGCAAGGAGGAAACTCAAATCTGGGGTTGTGCGGCTTCAGAACCTGAGCTCAACCATGACGGACACATTGCAAGGGAAACCCCTCCTAACTCCCGCTCCTGGGTCTTTAAGAGCCTAGGAACGGGGAGTAAAGGCTCGAGCGGAGTAAAACCAGATCAAAGCGTTTGTAAATAAGAACCTGGGGCTGCCGGGAAACAATGACTGCAGCGAGCCTCTGAGGAAAGCAGGCGGCGGAGTCCCACTGCGCCTGCGCGATCCTCTCTTTCCTTTCCGTCCCGCGCCCGAGCAAGGCCTACACCCGCCCCAGGTTGCCTAATGTGCGCAGGCGCCCCGCTGTGAGCCCGCCTCCTTTGCTGCCATGCGCCTGCGCTTTCGCACTCTCCCAGTCCAGC
>NW_012151174.1:1058957-1066537 GCF_000956105.1 Propithecus coquereli
ATATCAAGTGTGCGAGGACCGAACCACTGAGGGGCTGGGAGCATAGACTCGAGCGTGTGCGAGCTGGGGGCTGAGCCGGAGGGGTTTGGGGAGAGGTCGTGCCTGGTGTGCGAGGGCTAAACCATTGAGGGGCCACGCCGTATGAAGTGTAAAGGGCTGTACCTTTCTGGCGCTGTGTGGGCCGTTCCTATAGTGGATTCAGAGGGGTAGGGGCTTCTGGAGCGGGGGCTGTACCAAGTGTGACTGGAGTAGGGCTGTCTGGGTTATACCACCAAGGCGCTGGGGGGAGCCATCCTTACAACGTAGAGGAGCGCTGTATCAGGAGGGCTGTGATGTTTGTTATCTTTGAGGAACTGGGAGGGGGCGGGACAGGCCCCCATGGGTGTTTAGGGGAGTATTTTGGGAGTACTGTGATGCCCAGTGATGGGGAGGGGCTTCTGCTTCCTGATTTGATGTATAGGGGTTTATATTGAGCTCACCCTTTATTGAAACTTTAATGACTTTGGCGGGGGTGGTCACTGGGGTCCTTTGAACCATGGGATTGCCTGCTCTTGACTCCAGAACATCTCTGATTATTTCGCCTTATTTTAAGGTGTGTAGGACACACTGTGACAACTTCTTTCTTTCTGTAGGGGGTAGGAGGGAAAGGGTGCGTTAGAAGTCACTGAAGTTCTCTGATCTTTTATGCTCCATATTTGGAGGGGAAGAGGGTATTGGGCTTGGATTTGAGGAACTGTGCTCCTGGACCAGCTTGTAATGACACCTCTTCCCCTGGGACAAGGTGGGTGGGGACATCTTGAGCCTTAGGATTCTGAGGACCCTTTCCTCTCATTTGGAGACCTCTTGGGGCTCAGCAAGGAGTCCTGGCTGGAGTAATGAGGGCCTCCAGTGGGCTACTTTCTACCTTGTCCTCTCTTTCCCTCCCAGAGAAGCAGCAGGAGTTCAGTCCGGACCTGACCTTCGCTGGCAGTGGGAATGAAGGGGCCAGGAACCAACACAGACCACTGCAGCCACCTCCATCCCTGGCCATGAGGCTGTTTGTGTCTCCCGGTTACCAGCTCAGCCACACATCATGTTTACACTCCCCACCAGGCAATAACAGTTGGCCTTGCAGTGAGGCTGAGAGCTGTTTTCCCAGCTGTTCCTCTTTGCATAGGCCAAGGGGACTTGGAGGGGGGTATCTCTGGCCCAGCCCAGCCTGGGGAGGAAGGCTACGCTGAAGGGCTTGTGACAGTCAGATCCTCCATGGATCTGGTTTTTCATTGCGGTTGCTGGGCTGGTGATTGGAGTAGCCAGCCCCAGGTGTGTGGGGCCAGTGCCCCTACTCCCTGAGCCAGATTGTGACCTTGGCTTGCCTTGTAGCCTTTGCTCTGGGTCTGGAGTTCCCGGAGGGCTGGCTGCAGTCCCTGATTGACCCAGCTGACCTGGGCTGGTGATGTGGTCAGAGGGAGCAGTGGTTGCCTCCCATCCGTAGCAGTGGCTTCCAAGCTCACTGGCTTCCAAGGGTCATGGCTCCTGGAGAGAGAGGTCTCTGAGTCCGTGTGAGGCAGTGGTGGCTCTGTAGGGTTTTCCTCCCCTAGGGTTTGGTCCTTTCCTTCTGCCAGGTTTTAGAGGGCTTGCCTGAGGGGGTTAACAACAGCAATAAAAACAATAATCACGAAAGTGATGGCTGACGTGAATTGAGTGCATTCTGTGGGCCATACGCTGTTCAGAATGCTTCACGTAGATAAACTTGCCGAATGCTTGAGTTTTAGAGTGGTAGGTACTGTTGTTACGATCTCCTTTTTAGATGAGAAAACTGTGGCTCAGAGAGGCAAACTGTTTCCAGAGCTAGTGGATACCCAGTGCTTACTGAGCATTCACCAGGCATGTGACAGACCTTTTGTGTCGGTGACCTCCTGAGTCTCAAAATATACCTGTGGTTAGTCCTATGAGCTAGTTAGAAGTGCAGTACCTGTTGTACAGATGAGGAGACTGAGGTACTTGCTGTCAATTGAAATGTCTTCCCCAAGGTCTCCTAGCTGGAAGTGGTGGAGCTGTGATGTGAGCCCTGGGCCTGTCTTGACCTCAGAGTGATCCTCTTGTCAGCGAGTAACTGGAGCAGTAGCTTTTGTCTGTGAACGTATACTCTGTGCCCAGCCCTGGGCTTGGGCCTTTATGTGGTGTTTGTATCCTTTTTGCAGAGTCAGAAATTGAGGCTCAGAGGAAGAATTGTTTTCCTTATCCCAGGTATCATCAGACCCTATGGGACCAGCGTGGGGTTTGAACCTAGGTTAGTGAGCCCCTAGTGCCATGCAGTCTCTGCTCACTAGGTCCCAGGCTGGAGTGGGTTTATGTCACCTCTGCCCCATGCCCTGGGCATTTCCTTCCCTTCACCTTCGAGCCTGGGGCTGCCATGAGCACCTCTTCCTGCAGCCAGTCCAAATTTTCTTGGTCCCTCCTCACAGTTGAGCCAGGGCATCTGTTAACCCTGGGCAGGTGTATGCTGGGAGCAGAAGACAGCAAGAGATCCATGCAGGGAGTGACACAGCTACCGGGGACCCATGTTAGTGGCAGGATGGTGAAGTGGGTTCTGGTGCTCTCATATTCTGGCTGTGCGACGTTGGGCCACAGTGTTCAACTCTGTGCAGTGGTCTCAGAAGGGCACCCACCTCCAGCTATTGTGGGGTTGAATGAGTTAATCCAAGGGACGCTCCTAGAATGGTTCCTGAGGCTGTGTAAGTCTCAGTTGGTGGTCACGATTATGTTGTGGGACCAAGATATCTAGCCTTCCTCACCCCTGTCTTCTCGTGGGTCCTCTCATGATCCAGCCCCTCTGCTGGGATCCAGGTCTTTGTTGTTCTGGTTTCCAGCCTCTGTAAAGAGCTGCACTGAAGTAATTCAGAGCACAGGGTTCAAATCCAGCCCTGCCACTCTGTGGTTGTGTGACCTTGAGCAGGCCCCTCAACCCTTCTGAGCTCATTTTGTCATCTGTGTCATGGGGATGATAATTCCCATCTGATAGGGCTGTTGTGAGGTTAAGTGGGTTAGTGGAAAGCATTCACAACTGTGTGGTGTAATAGGAGGCCTACTAGAAATGTCTCGCTATTTAAGAAGAGTGTGGGACACATGGGGAGCCCTCCATGTATCTTAGCAATTTGTAATTCTTTTTAAAATTTGTTTAATTTTTATGTTTTTAGAGACAGAGTCTCCCTCGTTGCCCAGGCTGGAGTGCAGTGGCGTCATCATAGCTCACTGCAGCCTTGAACTCTTGGGCTCAAGCGATCCTCCTGAGTAACTGGGACTACAGGTGTGTGCCACCATGTGGCTAACTTTTTTTCTTTTAATTTGTTTATGTAGAGGTGGGGTCTCACTATGTTGCCCATCCTGATCTCAGATTGCTGGCCTCACAGAATCCTCCAGCCTCCCAGGTGCTGGGATTATAGGTGTGAACCATTGCACCCGGTCTGTAATTCTTATTTCTGCTACGATTTTGAAGGCCCATGCCTTGCCGGTTTACAGAACGTTGTCAGAGAACACCAGGAAGAGGGCAGGCAGAAATGAGCATCTCCATTTTCCAGATGCAGAAACAGAGGGGGAGACACACAATCAAGGAAAAACTGACCAGTGCAGCTCCCAGGCCCCCTCCCTCGCCCTAAGCCCCTCTAGGGTAGACAGTCAAGAATCTTTTTGGATGTCAGGCTCTGTACTTTATTTACCCTTCTGTGCGTTTCTTGCATCTCCACCGTAACCCTGGGAGGGGAGTAGCAGGAAAGGTGGGTATCGGTAGGGGGCGTCAGCAGGAGCTGCACTGCGCAGGGCCAGGAAGGCCTGGGCGGGAGGTGTGGATTGATCCTGAGGGCATTGCGGAGCTGAGGATAGGGTTTCATTCCTCCACTGCCATTTATTGAGCACCTACTGTGTGCCTGCCATTGCATCAGGTGCTGGGGATACAGCGGTGTACTCATCAGAGTCCCTGCCTCATGTAGCTAAGGGAGTCCAACCCGAAACAGGTGAATAAGCAAGGGGCCGGCTAGAGGGGGGACGCTGGGCAGTGAATCCAATCAGGTGACTGACCGGGTGCTGCTTTAGAGGTGGCTGTGCGGAAGACCTCTGAGCTGACCCCAGTTTGGCAGGGTAAGGCAGTCATGTGGGATGTGAGAAGAAGGAACAGCCTCCCAGGTGGAGGGAACCACAGTGCAAAGGTCCAAAGGGGGACGGAGCTTGGCTAGGTGGAGGGGCGGGCTGCACAGAGACCTGCGTGGTGAGGGAGGAGGCGAGGTCAGCAGCTGGGTCCCTCAGAGCCTCTAGACGGCAAGCGTGGCCTGGTCAGATTTAGGGTGTTAGAAGGTGACTACTTGCCATGAGACATTCTCAGCCTTCTGCCTGGGGGTGGGGTAGATTTGGGTGCGCCGAGCAGGGAGTTTCACATGCCTCCCACTTCCCCTTGGGCAGAATCACTGCCTTACAACCAGCAAAGGCCCAATGGTGGCCTCCCTTTTCTGTGGTTTTCACACCGTGTTCCCCAGAGCCCGTGGCTGTTACCTTTAGGGAGAGAGGCAGGGAGTCTCGATGGGCTGATCTTTCTGCCCACCCCTCCCCAACCAGCTGGGCTGATGTCAAATAGCAATGCAGACCAGCAATTTTACCAGTAATACCTGGTGAAAACAGTACTTGCTGATTCTGCCTTCCATTCCACTTGTGGGTCTGAAGGCCTGTGACATTCCTGGCACTGCTCTATTATTTGAAAGTCCAGGCCTGTGACAGGTGCCCAGCAAGCAGACCTATGAGAGGACACCAGATTGTGGTCGATGTTACAAAGGCAAAATTGAGGTCAGGGGAAAGAGTGTGGGGATGTTGTTATATTTTATAATAGCTGGACAATGAGGGAGGGCCTCCCTGAGGAGGTGACGTGCGAGCAGGGACTGGAGTGCCATGAAGGAGCCATGGGAGGACCTGAGTGCAGACTCTTCAGACCCAGGAGTCGTCGTCTCTGAGTCCCACTTTACAGCGGTGAGGACTGAGGCCCGGAGAGCCGCTCTAAGCTGCGCCGGGTCTCCCAACCAGGAAGTGTTGGGGCCGGGCTCTGCGTTTGGGCAGCCTGGTGCTGCTTCAGAGTCCCCCGAGCACACGAAGGCGCTCAGCAACCCTTGTGGGGGTGACTTCCAGTTTCACCCACAGGCCTCACCGCTAAGGCTTGGTGCAGTCACAGGAGCCCTGCCGTTACTTTTTCTGAGGCTTGTTCTGGGGCATCTTCCTAGAAGGAGCGGAGCCTCTCAGAGCAAACTTCTGGGGTCTCCAGAAGCCCCCCAGCATGGGGGGGGGTGGAAAGGAGTGTCTCTCGAAGTTGACCTCCAAGCCTCTGGAGGACCCAGGACACCCCTCCCTGGGCCTCTCTTCATCTTCCCAGAGCTCTGAGCTGAAGGCCCTCAGCCACCGGGCCTCTGGGCTGCACGGTGGGGTGGTTCCGTGGCAGGCTCTTTTGGACAGCCAGCCAAGCAGCGAGAGGTGCAGCCGGGGGAGACAGCCTGGGAGCGGGACCAGGAGGGAGGGAGCGAGTGTGGGAGGGGCGCTGGGTGGGATCTTAGCCTGGCCCCCTCGGGGCAGGACCCACTGCCAACTCGGCACCCACGGCAGGGCCTGGGTGCTCTGGGTGCGCCCGGCTAGGGACAGCAAGCCAGGGCTGGCCAAGAGGAGACTACATGTCACAGGTCCCTGCAGGAAGTTCCTCGAGCTCAGCCGTCCCGCCCGAGAAGCTCATCCGCAGATGTTGTTTCTAAGGGTGAGGCCAGAAATCCTAGCCTGCCTTGGTTTGCCACCTCGTGGGCCCTTTCCAGATGGACCGGGAGAGCTGCTGCTCCCTCGTTCCCCTCCGCAGCCTGGTTTCAAGTACGTCGTCCGGTGGGTCGTTGGTCTGCCTCACCCAGCCTGGACTGCTTAGTGACCCGGTGGTGGGGGACGGCTGACATGGGCGAGAACCCTGCTCGTGGTGCTTTTCTTGGTTGTGTGGAGCCCTGGGGGCCTTCCTTCATTTCTCTGAGGTACAGTTTGCCCCGGAAAGTGGGAACGTCCCTACCGAGCGGGCCTGTGGGGGCGATGTGGGGGGCTGCTGTGTCAGAAAGCCCAGGCCTCCTGAGAGCGCTGCGACGGGTCTGAGCTGGCGCTGCTGGGGATTGCCAGGCGGGGGTCGGTGGGCACCGAGAGCAGAGAAGGGGCGCTGGGGGCGGTCAGCCTGGGCTTGTTGGGTGGCAGAGTGGGTTCGAAGCTTGGAGCCCTGGGAGAGAGTGGTGGGGCCCATCCGCCAGGAATGAGGATCGCTCCCACCGCTGAGTGCGTATGAGTTCTGCATACCCGCACGGCATGCTGGGAGGGGGGCAGTGTTACCATGCTCACGTTGTAGGTGGGAAACTGAGGCATAGAAAGCTGCATAGGACGTCTTGTTACTGTGAGCGGCTAACAGCAGCCTCTGTGTGCCGGGCTCTGCTCCGCAGTGGAAGGTGTCTGCCCGCGGTAACCCTCACCGCACCCTGGGAGCCGCCGGCCGCTATCCCCGTTGGACGGGGGAGGAAACGGGCACAGAGATTGGATTTGCCCTACGTCAGTGACAGACATGAAGTTTGAACCCAGCTGTATGTGGGGTTGGGTCCACCTTTTTAAGACTGGCTCCTCTTCTGACCGATACCGGGGTCGCCATTGTTGTCATGATGATTTCTTTCTTGCGTTCTCTTCTCCTAGACACAGCCGGCACAGGCAGGCCTCAGTCGTCCAGAGATGACTGCATTCAGCGCCCGCTCAGGAGTGGGCTGTGGCTGCCTCTCGCCACCTCCTGACACGGTGGCCTTGGCCCTTCTTGCCCCAGAGGTGGGGGGGTGGGAGGTTGGGAGGCACTCCCCTCCCCACTGCCTCGGGTCCAGTCCTTGGCTGTTTTGGTCATTTATGTATTCCATTCCGTCACCAAATATTTCTTGCATCACGACTGTGTGCCATGTGTAGTTCTGGACACCAGGGAAGGCACCCAGTGTGTTGGAGGCAGCAAAGAGGCAGTGTTTGCTGTGTGACTGCTTGTGCTCGGCACGGCCGCGGGAGGGAACAGTGTGTGGCTGGGCAGGGCTACAGCACTCGAGCTGGGGGACACCTGAATGTGGTGGTGACAGAGTAGGCCACTGGAGTGCGGGGCTTAGGGTGGCAGAGCTCAGGACCCGGCCTGTGGGGAGGAGCCAAGACTTTATCGTAGAGAGAGGAGGGACACGGGAGTTGGGGAGTTGGGGGCTTTAGGGGAGGGAACTGGCTGGATTCGGGTGGCGGCCGGGAGGTGGCGAAGGGCAAGGAGCAGGCCACATTCTGCTTTGGAGACAGGGTCCCCTGGAGCCGAGCTTCTCAAAACTGGTGTCCTGAGGCCTTGGGGGTGAGAGGAGGTATCCGTGGGTAGTCTGTTTTTTTAGTTGTGTGTTTTCATTTAAATGATGCTTCTGGATGATTCCTTTATAACCAAGTGGTGATGGTATTCTCCCAGGTGGAGGGAACCACAGTGCAAAGGTCCAAAGGGGGACGGAGCTTGGCTAGGTGCAGGGGCGGGCTGCACAGAGACCTGCGTGGTGAGG
>NW_012151174.1:1066587-1108119 GCF_000956105.1 Propithecus coquereli
CTGGGCAGTGAATCCAATCAGGTGACTGACCGGGTGCTGCTTTAGAGGTGGCTGTGCGGAAGACCTCTGAGCTGACCCCAGTTTGGCAGGGTAAGGCAGTCATGTGGGATGTGAGAAGAAGGAACAGCCTCCCAGGTGGAGGGAACCACAGTGCAAAGGTCCAAAGGGGGACGGAGCTTGGCTAGGTGCAGGGGCGGGCTGCACAGAGACCTGCGTGGTGAGGGAGGAGGCGAGGTCAGCAGCTGGGTCCCTCAGAGCCTCTAGACGGCAAGCGTGGCCTGGTCAGATTTAGGGTGTTAGAAGGTGACTACTTGCCATGAGACATTCTCAGCCTTCTGCCTGGGGGTGGGGTAGATTTGGGTGCGCCGAGCAGGGAGTTTCACATGCCTCCCACTTCCCCTTGGGCAGAATCACTGCCTTACAACCAGCAAAGGCCCAATGGTGGCCTCCCTTTTCTGTGGTTTTCACACCGTGTTCCCCAGAGCCCGTGGCTGTTACCTTTAGGGAGAGAGGCAGGGAGTCTCGATGGGCTGATCTTTCTGCCCACCCCTCCCCAACCAGCTGGGCTGATGTCAAATAGCAATGCAGACCAGCAATTTTACCAGTAATACCTGGTGAAAACAGTACTTGCTGATTCTGCCTTCCATTCCACTTGTGGGTCTGAAGGCCTGTGACATTCCTGGCACTGCTCTATTATTTGAAAGTCCAGGCCTGTGACAGGTGCCCAGCAAGCAGACCTATGAGAGGACACCAGATTGTGGTCGATGTTACAAAGGCAAAATTGAGGTCAGGGGAAAGAGTGTGGGGATGTTGTTATATTTTATAATAGCTGGACAATGAGGGAGGGCCTCCCTGAGGAGGTGACGTGCGAGCAGGGACTGGAGTGCCATGAAGGAGCCATGGGAGGACCTGAGTGCAGACTCTTCAGACCCAGGAGTCGTCGTCTCTGAGTCCCACTTTACAGCGGTGAGGACTGAGGCCCGGAGAGCCGCTCTAAGCTGCGCCGGGTCTCCCAACCAGGAAGTGTTGGGGCCGGGCTCTGCGTTTGGGCAGCCTGGTGCTGCTTCAGAGTCCCCCGAGCACACGAAGGCGCTCAGCAACCCTTGTGGGGGTGACTTCCAGTTTCACCCACAGGCCTCACCGCTAAGGCTTGGTGCAGTCACAGGAGCCCTGCCGTTACTTTTTCTGAGGCTTGTTCTGGGGCATCTTCCTAGAAGGAGCGGAGCCTCTCAGAGCAAACTTCTGGGGTCTCCAGAAGCCCCCCAGCATGGGGGGGGGTGGAAAGGAGTGTCTCTCGAAGTTGACCTCCAAGCCTCTGGAGGACCCAGGACACCCCTCCCTGGGCCTCTCTTCATCTTCCCAGAGCTCTGAGCTGAAGGCCCTCAGCCACCGGGCCTCTGGGCTGCACGGTGGGGTGGTTCCGTGGCAGGCTCTTTTGGACAGCCAGCCAAGCAGCGAGAGGTGCAGCCGGGGGAGACAGCCTGGGAGCGGGACCAGGAGGGAGGGAGCGAGTGTGGGAGGGGCGCTGGGTGGGATCTTAGCCTGGCCCCCTCGGGGCAGGACCCACTGCCAACTCGGCACCCACGGCAGGGCCTGGGTGCTCTGGGTGCGCCCGGCTAGGGACAGCAAGCCAGGGCTGGCCAAGAGGAGACTACATGTCACAGGTCCCTGCAGGAAGTTCCTCGAGCTCAGCCGTCCCGCCCGAGAAGCTCATCCGCAGATGTTGTTTCTAAGGGTGAGGCCAGAAATCCTAGCCTGCCTTGGTTTGCCACCTCGTGGGCCCTTTCCAGATGGACCGGGAGAGCTGCTGCTCCCTCGTTCCCCTCCGCAGCCTGGTTTCAAGTACGTCGTCCGGTGGGTCGTTGGTCTGCCTCACCCAGCCTGGACTGCTTAGTGACCCGGTGGTGGGGGACGGCTGACATGGGCGAGAACCCTGCTCGTGGTGCTTTTCTTGGTTGTGTGGAGCCCTGGGGGCCTTCCTTCATTTCTCTGAGGTACAGTTTGCCCCGGAAAGTGGGAACGTCCCTACCGAGCGGGCCTGTGGGGGCGATGTGGGGGGCTGCTGTGTCAGAAAGCCCAGGCCTCCTGAGAGCGCTGCGACGGGTCTGAGCTGGCGCTGCTGGGGATTGCCAGGCGGGGGTCGGTGGGCACCGAGAGCAGAGAAGGGGCGCTGGGGGCGGTCAGCCTGGGCTTGTTGGGTGGCAGAGTGGGTTCGAAGCTTGGAGCCCTGGGAGAGAGTGGTGGGGCCCATCCGCCAGGAATGAGGATCGCTCCCACCGCTGAGTGCGTATGAGTTCTGCAAACCCGCACGGCATGCTGGGAGGGGGGCAGTGTTACCATGCTCACGTTGTAGGTGGGAAACTGAGGCATAGAAAGCTGCATAGGACGTCTTGTTACTGTGAGCGGCTAACAGCAGCCTCTGTGTGCCGGGCTCTGCTCCGCAGTGGAAGGTGTCTGCCCGCGGTAACCCTCACCGCACCCTGGGAGCCGCCGGCCGCTATCCCCGTTGGACGGGGGAGGAAACGGGCACAGAGATTGGATTTGCCCTACGTCAGTGACAGACATGAAGTTTGAACCCAGCTGTATGTGGGGTTGGGTCCACCTTTTTAAGACTGGCTCCTCTTCTGACCGATACCGGGGTCGCCATTGTTGTCATGATGATTTCTTTCTTGCGTTCTCTTCTCCTAGACACAGCCGGCACAGGCAGGCCTCAGTCGTCCAGAGATGACTGCATTCAGCGCCCGCTCAGGAGTGGGCTGTGGCTGCCTCTCGCCACCTCCTGACACGGTGGCCTTGGCCCTTCTTGCCCCAGAGGTGGGGGGGTGGGAGGTTGGGAGGCACTCCCCTCCCCACTGCCTCGGGTCCAGTCCTTGGCTGTTTTGGTCATTTATGTATTCCATTCCGTCACCAAATATTTCTTGCATCACGACTGTGTGCCATGTGTAGTTCTGGACACCAGGGAAGGCACCCAGTGTGTTGGAGGCAGCAAAGAGGCAGTGTTTGCTGTGTGACTGCTTGTGCTTGGCACGGCCGCGGGAGGGAACAGTGTGTGGCTGGGCAGGGCTACAGCACTCGAGCTGGGGGACACCTGAATGTGGTGGTGACAGAGTAGGCCACTGGAGTGCGGGGCTTAGGGCGGCAGAGCTCAGGACCCGGCCTGTGGGGAGGAGCCAAGACTTTATCGTAGAGAGAGGAGGGACACGGGAGTTGGGGAGTTGGGGGCTTTAGGGGAGGGAACTGGCTGGATTCGGGTGGCGGCCGGGAGGTGGCGAAGGGCAAGGAGCAGGCCACATTCTGCTTTGGAGACAGGGTCCCCTGGAGCCGAGCTTCTCAAAACTGGTGTCCTGAGGCCTTGGGGGTGAGAGGAGGTATCCGTGGGTAGTTTGTTTTTTTAGTTGTGTGTTTTCATTTAAGTGATGCTTCTGGATGATTCCTTTATAACCAAGTGGTGATGGTATTAACATAAGCTGCCGCTTCCATGGCTCCATCTGAGTGAGGCTCGGGATGGCCCTTGGTTAGAGTCCACCCTTGTGTAATTGCTGCCTGTTTTCCCCGGCACGGGCCCTGTCCCCGGCTGTGCACGGAGCACATCTCATTGGGTTCCTGTGACAACCCAGCGCTATCAGAAAAATGATCTTTTGACAAGCTAACACAAGCATGTGCTTGGCCAGATTGGTATTAAGATCCCATTTTACAGACGGAGAAGCTGAGGTTCAAAGAAGTGACCTGTGCAGCCTGGAAGGGATAGGGTCAGGGTCAGGGTCAGGATTTGAATTGACTCAAGGTGTGAATTTGGGCCTCCGAATTCTGCTCTGGCTCTCTGGGGTGAGCTGGGTTGGGGTGTGGGAGGGATGGGTGTAGCTGGGACCTTCTCCCAGCTAGGTTGGGGTGATCTGGCCCCTCTTGAGCCTGAGAGTCACCCCCTCCACTCCTCCTGCCTTTAGGCTCCCAGCGCTTAATTAGCAGGCGTTCTATAGAGCTGCGCTCCAGTGTGGTAGCTACTGGCCACATGTGGCTATTTAGTTTCACTAAAATGAAAGTTCAGTCCTTCAGTTGCAGTAGCCACGGTTCTGATGTTCAGTAACCACATTTTCACCATTATGGAAAGTTCTATGGGGTAGTTCTGCTCTAGATGCGGCTCATGTCCTGCACCCACTCACTGTGTGAGCGTGTGCACGTGACTCTCTCTGGGCCTCAGTTTCCTCATCTGAAGAATGGGGGTAGAAATTGCATCTACCTCATAGGATTGCTGTGAAGATTAACATTAATCCACGCCGGGTACTTTGTGAGCTCTCACTAAATATTAACTGTGGTTGGACCCGCCCGTTTGCTCGTCGGTGCCCTAGGGATGAGGTGGAGACTCATGCCACTGGGCGCTGCCTCCGAGCTCCTGGTGGGGGAGGCAGGCAGATGACGATGCAGTGTGAGGCGTGTGAGGGAGGTGCCCTTCAGCCAGGCTGGAGGGGTCCTGCTCCGCGTGGGCGTGCAAGTTGGGAAGGTACGGGAGGGCCTGTGGGGGTGGGAGGAGGCACTCGAGGAGAAGGTGGCTCTGTCTTCCGTCCTGGGAGCGAAGGCAGAGGGAGGTGGAAGGGGCTCAGGATGGTTGGGGTCCAGGCTCCTTGGCTGTGGGTATTCACTGAATCCTTCCTCTCCTCAGTTTTCTCATCTGTCACACGCGGTCCTCCTGGGGGGAGTGTCAGGCCAGTTTTCAGGATTTGTTCTGGGGCCAGCTCCTGGAGAAGAAGGCTCTGACACAGCCTCTGCCTCACTGAGGACTGCCATCCCCGCCCTGGGGACAGGGGCCTCCATGTGGCATCCCAAGCCAGCCGTTCCCCAGCCCAGCCCTTGCAGTGACCCCGAGGCCCTGCCCATCCAGCCTTCCCGCTGCCTCTCTCTGCCTCTCCCCCTTCAACTCCTGCCCTGCCTCATGCTCGCCACGCCCTGGCCCTGCTTTCCCTCTGCCTGCGACGGTTTTCCCCAGGTCTCCAGGTGGCTCGCTCATCTGTTCATGCTTTTGCTCGAATGTCACCACCTCGGTGAGCCCTTCTCTGACCGTCCTGTGTAAAATCAGAACCCCTTGCTCCCCTTCCCATTTGCCGAGTCCTCTGTATGTTGATTTTCTCCATAACATCGTTAACTTTGGATATACTGCATGAATTCCCCAATGGCAGGGAGTTCTGTTTTGGTTACTCCTGCATCCCTGGTGACCAGAGCAGTGCTGACACAGAGTCGGTGCCGTATTTGTGGGATGGATGAATGGAGGACTTTTGGTTTCACCTTCACTTGGCAGAACTCTGAGCACAGATGCTGTGATGCTCTGTAGTGCTCTTCGCCACCCCCACCTGGGATCGATTAAAGCTCTGGGCCTGGCCATTTGCTGGGAGGAGCTGGGAACATGGGTCTCGGGCAGACTCTGTCCCTGCCTTGTGGAGCTCCCAGTCCAGTAGGAGAGGCAACATACCCAGATAATGGTGTAGGTGGCCAGGCATAGTAGAGGTTAGTGAGGGGAAGGGAAGGCAAGGCTGAGCTCTGAGGGTCTGCCACTCCTGGGAGGGGGGCGGCTGGGGAGGCTTCCCTGAGGAATGGAGGATTTGGCAAGTAATGGGTGAACAGTGTGCTAGCTAAGGGGAACAGCATGTGCAAAGGTCCTGGGGTGAGAGAGCAAGGAGTCATCAAGGGACCAGGAGAAGGGGAATTGTGTGTGTTGGTGAGCTGACCGATGAGGCAGGGGAGGGGCCGAGGCAGATGGGCCCTGGCAGCCTCCGTGAGGGCCTTGGACGTGATCCATGGGCACTGGGGAGGAGGTCCTGAGCAGGGGAGGGACAGGTTCAGAGCCGTGCTTGGAGGATCCCGCTGGCTGCAGCATGGAGCTCTTGGCATGTTTGGAGCCCATGGCCAGGCAGACTAGACTATCTGATGTGATTTTCGTGGGTGCTGTAAAGGCCTGGGTGGCGTGAGGGGGAAAGTATGTTTCGGGGGTGGCAGGGAAGAGAAGGAAGTCTGTTCTGGTGTTTATTCTTGTCCCAGTTTCTTTTGCAGCTTGCCCACGTCTTCATCCTGCCTCCAGTCCTACCTGCTCCAAGTAGACAGATGGGGCAAGTGAGGGGAGTGTGTGGTGTTTAAGAGGAAAAAAAAGTCTCTGCAATGCCACCTTCTCCCCAAGGAGGCGGAGTAGGTAAAAATTCACATACTCAGAAATACACAGTGTAGGAAGTGAGGTCCCCCATATCTCCAGCCCCCCAGGAGAAACAATAATAATAATAATAATAATAATACCTAATATGTGTTGAGCAGCTGCTATTTCAGGCTCTGTTCGGGGGACTTTATGTGGATTAACTCATCAGATCCTCCCAACAGCCTCGGAGGAGGAAACTGAGGAGAATAAAGGGAGAGTGACTTGCCCAGGGTCCCACAGTGAGTGGCAGAGCCGGGCTTGAAACGCTGGCATTTGGTCTACGACCATAGCGCCCCGTACTCACCCAGTCTTGTCCGAGCTTGGCCACTCAGCGGGGTCGGGCCTGATGGGCACTTGGATGGGAAACTCTGGGTTTGGTTCCTGAGGCCACCTTGACTCCCACACTCATTCTTCTGCCTCCGTTAGCTCTTTTCCACATTTCTTTCAGATTTTTGTCTCTTCTATGCATGTGACACTGAAACACATACCTCCTCAAGACACCGTGCTCCGTAAGATCCGTTATTGATCCCGTAACTGCTTTTCTGAAAAGAACGCTCTAGATGAGTTTTATACCTGGATCGCGAGGTGCATATCGATCTTACGACGTCAGCATGCGAAAACATAAGCGTATCCTAGAGTTGAGGTGATGTGTGTACATGTTTGTGTTTCAGAAAAGGAGTGACGCTGCGAGTTCTGCTGCGCAGTGAGCCTCTGTCGCTGAGTGCTCACGGTCTCGGCGTGGGCACAGCGAGGTGGGTTTTTGTGCTCAGGATGGCTGCGTTGTGTTTCGTTATTAATAAGCGGCCGGACCCTCCCCACGGGCTGGGTGCTGTGCTAAGCCCATCCCCGAATGGGCCTGGGATGGAAGCACTGCTGTTGTCCTCACTGCACAGAGCAGGAAACTGAGGCTTGGGGAGGCTAGAAAGTGGGGGAGCAGGGACCCAAGTCCAGGTCTGCCTAAGTCCAAGGCCGTGTGGTGGTGCGGCCAGGCTGTCTGGGGCCGTGTCCCAGCTTTGTACTTCTGACCGAGTGACAGGGGCAAGTCATTTCACTTCTGTGCCTCAGTTTCCTCCTGAAAATAGAGACAGTAAAAGTGCCTACCCCAGAGGGTTGCTGTGAGGGTTAATTTGTATGTACAAAGCGCCTAAATGTACCTGGTGTTGCTTCGCGAGCATCGTTCTTTTTAATAGAGTCGTCATTATAGGACCAGACCCTTGTGCGCATTTAGGTTGTTTCCAGGTTTCCTCGTTTCAGCAGTAGTACCCTTAGAACATTGGTTCTCAACCGGGGGTGGTTTCTCCCCTTTCCCCAGCCCCCACATTTGGTGATGCTTGAAGACATTTTTGATTGTCACAGCTTGGGGAGGATGTTCTGTTGGCTTCAGTGAGTAGAGACCAGGGATGCTGCTAAACCTCTGACAGTGCACAGAACGGTCCCCACAACAGGGGTTATCCAGCGCTGAATGTCACCAGTGCTGAGGTCGAGAATCCCCGCCTTAGAATCTCTGTGCCCTGACACCAGCCTTTTCTGCAGGAGAAATTCCTCCAAGTGCACGTACGTTTTCCACTTTATCAGTTTTACCAAAATGCCCTCACACCAGACCAGCTTGCAGAGTGGCGAACGGGGGGTTGTTTCCCCCTGCTCTGGCCCTTAGTGCCTTTCCCTCTGAATTCCCACAAACAGACGCCGCCTGTCATCTTTGAGTTTATCTTCTGAGCAAGTCCTCTGGGTGCTGTGCTAGGCGTGGATCAGAGGGCAGGTGACAGAGGCTCCTGAAGGGGTCGCTGTCACCACCTCAGCGATTCCCAGCAGTGCCAGGAAGGAGCCCCCACCCACTGTCTCCAGCTCCAGAAGACGCAGATCCGTGCCTTCCCACCTGCCACCCTTGTCCCATCTGTGCTGTCTGGCATCGAAACCAGGTCAGTGAGAGGGGGCGAGAGAAAAAGGGCTTAGCAAGTGGCAAGGGAAGGAATTCGGCTTATTTTGGGCCTGTTCTGGGCACAGGGCTTCACTCTATATGCGTTCAGTGCACAGATGACTTACTAAGTGCCTGCTGTGTGCCCAGCATCGTGTAAGGCTCTGGGGATGCCGCGGTGACCAAGACAGCCAAGGGGCCCTGCCTTCACTGTGCTGACATTCCAGTGGGAGAGGTAGATAATAAACGGATAAACAAGCAAATATATACGATAATGGTGGTGGTGATTAGTGCTTACGGAGAAAAATAACGGGCAGGGGGAGGTAGAGTGGGTGTACTTTGTCTAGGGAGGTTAGGAAGGCTTCTCAAAGAAAGGGACATGTGAGCAGAGACTGAAGACAGTGGGGCAGGGCTGAGTGTCCACCTGAGGGAGCAGCATGTGCAAGGGCCCTGAGGCAGGGTGTCCTGGTGCCTGTCCAGGGAGCCGGCTGCGGCAGGTGCCCCTGAAATGGAGTGTCTTTGGAGAATCAAAGTGGGGACCATGCAGGCCTCACAGGGGCCTGGGCCTCCTGTGACTCGGCTTTGAAAGGACTTTGGCTTTTACTCTGGGCGAGGGGACTCGGGAGGATTTGAGCAGAGGAGGGATGGGATCTGACTCAGGTGGCCGCAGGGTCCCAGACTGGAGGGAGGGGCGTGGACAGAATGCTAGAACTCATGTGGACCATACAACCCCCGCAAATGTCAGGAACCTCACAGATGAGCAACTTGAGGTTTGGAAGGACACAGCCCCTTCCCGAGGCTGCGCAGCTGAAACGAGGCAGTCGTCTGAGCACCTCTCTCTGCTCCCTTCTGCCCTGAGTGACCACTGCATGTAAGTCATCTCTCGTGGATCTGACACCAGCCCCGTAAGGTGAAGTTTCTGAGGGGCCTCTGTTTGGAAAACATTGAGAAATAAGACCCATGAGGCAGACAGATGGAAACAAAAATGTTTTACAGGCATTTTAAATTAATTTATCATGGAGTGTTTGAGGCATAAAGATAGCATTAGTCAATGATGTCCTTGTACTCAGCAGCTGTTTAAAAAAACAAAACCTCACCAGTGCAGTCAGAGGCCCCTTGGGGACCCTTCTCCAGTCACCTGCCCCTCCCAGCTGACCACTGAGTGTGGGGATTTTCATTCCCATTCAGCTTTCTTCCCTGCGAGTTAAACACACGCCCCAAAACTCCAGCCCCCGCCCAGGCTGCAGGGCTGGAAGTGTGCCACCCTGCTCCCTCCTGGGATTCAGGTCCCTCCTCCAGCGGGGTCACTGTGCAGATGGGAGTACTGAGGCTGCCACTTGCCTGTGGCCACTAGACCAAGAAACAGAGCCTGGGGTCGATCAGATCCCCTGGACTCGAGATTCTTCCTGCTTACTTACGCTGATGACCAGGCCTTTTGGAAGGGAAATTGAGGCAGGCCAGCCTTCCTCGGGAGGCAGGGGAGAGCCCTGCTTTGGGAGCCAGGAGGCCCAATTTTGGCTCCCTTGTGTCATGTGGACTTCCAAAGCCTGGTTTCTTTTGTCATAAAATACAGAAAGTTGCATTAAACACATTTTATGTTGTACGGTATAACAAATAACCAGAAGGCCAAAGCCCTGCGTAACCGCAGAAGAACGTTGTCAGCTCCCAGGAGTCCTCCCCACTCTCTGGTTCTCCTAAGTGTAACCACTCTCCTGCCTTCGGGATATGTGCTTGCCTTGATTTTCTGCATAGTTTTACACCGAGAAGGCGTCCCTAAACAGGTACCGTAGTGTTGCCTGTTTTGAACTTGCCGTGCCCGTCCTTGGTGTATCGTGTCTGGCTTCTTTCACTCAGGGTCGTATTCTTACGCTTCATTGCTGTCGTACGAGTTGGCACTTCAGTCCTTTAACTGCTGAGTCGTGTTCTCCTGGATGAATTTACAAGTTTGTATGTCCATTCCCTAGTGGGTGGACTCCTGGTCTATTCCCATTTTGGGGGTTACTGTGAATATTGCCCGCGTGAATATTCTAGTACATGTCTTTTTTGTTTTATTTTATTTCAGGGTGGTATGGGGGCACAAACGTTTTGGTTGCATATATTGCTTTTGGTAAACAAATATACTCATTTCTCTTAGGGGACTGTGAATTGCTGGGCCAGTGTAGGCATCTGTTGAGTTTTCATTCTTAACTGCCAGTTTTCCACAGTGGCTGAGCCGTTTTACGCTCTCATCAGTAGGGAGTACGAGTTCTGATTCCTCTAGATCCTCGTCGACACTTGGCATTGTCAGTTTTTTAAATTTTAGCCATCCCAGGTCGTTGGCTTTAATTCGCATTTTCCCACAGCCAATTAGATCGAGCATGTTCCTTGGTCGTTCGTGCGTCCTTTCCTGTGAGGGGCCCTCGCTCTTCTCACCTTGCCTCCCGGGTGGCTCGCCCTGGTCAGCAGCTGCAGCTCTGGCCCGGGCCTTCAGGACGTTCAGGCCTGGACACCTCCGGAAGCCGTGCGTGGGGACGGGGCCCTGCAGGGCCTCCCCCGCAGGGGGTGTGTTGCCTGCAGGGCAACTGTGCTGACTGGGTTCCGGAGGCAGGTCTCTGTCCTTCTGCCCGGGTGTCCTGTGTCGGCAGCTCCGCAGTGAGCAGGCCACCCTCTTGGCTGCGGTGCCTGGTATTTCATCACCGCAGGACTGCGTCACAGACACCTCAGCTGAGGCGCCACCCTCAGTGGGAGGACGGGGCAGGATCCAGGCAGGACACAGGGGATCTTCCAGTTCCTCCCCCTGCTCTTGTCCAAGCCGCCGCTGACTTCTTAGTTGCTGGAATGAGAATGTAAAAGGTGGCTCTGTTGTTCCTAGCAGTGGCCAGGGCCTCCACCGCTTCTTGGCTGGGAGACCCAAGGTAAACGACTTCCCTTCTCTGAGCTTCTGTCCTCTCCTGGGCATGGTCATGGACCCCCTGGTGGGGTGGTGGGAAGCATTCAGGAGAAACTCCACGGGAGCAGTGGCACCCTGCCCAAGGCCACCCAGCTGGTGATGGCTCTCGGACTCTGGAACCCTGACCACTCTCGGCCACACCTGGCTGCCTTTGCTTCTCTCTTTTTAATAACGGCAACCACGTGTTTGGTGTTCACCGGGAGCGGGGCAGCAGGCCGAGCCCTCTGCCCACAGTGGGTGCTGTAGTGCGGCCATGAGTGGAGACCTGGTGCTGCTGAATCACAGGGGCTCTGACAGGCAAAGCCACTAGCCAGTGATGGCGGGGGGCTGAGATTGGGCCCCTGTTCCTTTCCTTCCACGTCCACCCTTCCTTTGGACTCAGAATTCTCCATCCCAGCCCTTTGGGATCTATTCCGAACTGAGCTCGCATTAGGGGAAAGTGTGGTACTGGGGGAGCAAGGGCTTCTCTAACTCCCAGCCACATCCTGGAAGGCCTGAGTGTTCTCCCCTGCCCCCGCCTGTCTGCTGGCTTCCCGTGCACCAGACTCCTTCCTGCCTCAGGGTCCTCGCACCCTCTGTTCCCCTGCCGGCAATGCTTTTCCTTATGTGTCTACAAGGCTGACTCCCTTGGTTAATTCAGGTGTCTGCTCACATGTCCCCCACCATATGGCTAATGCTGCACCCCATCCCTGCTGTTCTCCCCCACTTTGCTTTTCTTCTTCTTGCCTCTACCACCTGACATTGTTCTGCCTCAGCTGCCGGATCGTGAGCTTCAGGAAGGCAGGGGCTGTGTCTTAGTGACGCTCTGCCACTGGCACCATCTGGAGCTTAGCACGCACCCAAAAAAGTTGATTGGTGGCAAGAATAGAGTCTGGAAGTGTTTCTGTGGCTGTGTCTGGTCCTGGGTGGGGGTCTGTTGGGAACACTGGCTTCATTCGTTGTGTGCTTAGTAGACACCAGACGCTGTGCCGGTCCCACTGAATGGGCATGGATGGTGCGGGGAGGGTTGCCCGAGGGGGTGCACGGAGAGCACCCCGTGTAGCCTCTGAGGTCTGGAAGGCTTCCTGGAGGAAGAGGGAGAAGAGTGCACAGCAGGTACAGGGGCTGGAGGCCGGAGGGAAGGCCCTGGGCGCCAGAAGCATGACAGAGTCGAGTTTGGGGGAGGAGGCTGGAGGGGTGCAGTCGTCAATGTCATGGTCGTTAGCCTTAACCGAGGGCCCTCTAGGTGCGCCTCTTGGCTCGTGCAGGGCCTCCTCAGCGGTGGAAAGGACTTTGTTCTGTGTTCTGAGTGCACTGGGGAGCCACGGAAGGGTTTTGAGTGGGGAGGGACAGGGTCAGATTTAGATGGAGTGTGGGGGTCGAGAGCAGAGGCTGGGAGTCTGGGGAGGAGGCGGGAGCTGGAGGAGGTGGGAGAGGCGCAGGAGCCTGAGGACAGGCTGTGGGGACTGAGGGGGCCGTGCGAGGTGAGTGAGCAGAAGGCAGAAGAGACGGGTGAGGGGTGGGGTCCTGACAGGCCTTAGAGACCAAGCTGAGGAGTTTGGCTTTTTCGCTGCGATAGTGGAGAGCCGTGGAGGGGTTTTGAGCCGGGGAAGGACAGGGCCAGATTGGAGGGTCTAGCTGGTGAAAGGGGGTGGTGGGAGCCCAGGGAGGGCGTGGGGTAGGAGGAGGGGAGACACACAGATGGTGGGGTACTGAAGGTCGAGGGCCTGGCAGTCCTGTGTGTTCAGGGTGTGGGTGCCGGTCACGCCTGCTGGCGGGGGCCCTGTTGCTGCCCGCGGCCCCGCATCGGCGCCCTTGCAGCCTGGAGTCCAGGCTGTGATTTCTCCGCCTCCTGTTTACTTCCCCATCACTGTCCGTCTTGCCTGTCCTCCCGCTTCCTCCCATTTACCTCCCTTCCTTCTGCCCGGAGCCCGGGCAGCCTGCCACTGTCACATGCCAGGCAGTAGTGTGTCCGGCCCACCAGCTCCCCTGGGGCACGAGAGAAAGCTGATGCTCGTGGTGTCCCCTAGAGCCAGCTGCCACTTCTCTGGGGCCACCGTAGCTCCTGACCTGCTGTCCGCAAATAACCCCGGGCTGGAAAGGCAAAAGGCGCCTTGGGCTCCATGGACCCTGGCCAGGCCCCAGGCTCCAGGTAAGGGCCCAGCTGGCGGCTGCCTCGTCCCCTCCTCCCCTCCGTTCTGGGAACCTGAGACGAAGCAGCGGCCTCGGCGTCCGTCAGTCTGTCAGCTGCTGGTCCCTAAGGACAGAAGCGGAGGTCCTGGGGACGGGACCAGGCCCTTAGCAGAGCCCCCAGGACTGGCTCTGGGCCCCAGAAGAGCGCATACACAGCAGGTTTCTTTCTTGTTCGAGATCCTGGAGTACGAGACTTGTCTTTCCTCAGTCACTTGGTGGGGTGGGGACAAGGAGGAAGCTGAGGCTGGGGGAGTGACGTGGGATGGCATGGTGGGGCGGGGTATACTTAGTTTGCTGCAGGTAGCAGGTTGGCGGCTCCCTGGTTAGGAAAGGGGAGAGAGTGTGTGTTGGTGTTGGTGGGCCATAGGCAGACGCTGGTGGCTTCGAGCACTTGCTGAGGTGCCCAGGGCTGTCTGATTCATCCTGGGTTACCTCAGCACTGGCCATGGGAGTGATGCCGGGGGCGGGCTCAGCTACCGTGGTGCCTGTCCAGTCTGGAGTGAAGGGGGGTGGAGGGGCTGCCTCTGCCCAGCATGGGTGCCCTGAGTGCACGCCTGGCCTGCACGTAGGCCGTGGAGTTCTGCTCCCCTAGATTGGGGTCCCTGGGGACAGGGCCACATCTCCCCCTGCAGACTGGGCCCCTGGAGCAGGGCTCTCCCCTACCCTGTACAGAGCAGGCAAAGCAGCCAGAGGGCCTCAAAACCTGGGTGTCCTCAGGGAAGGGGCCGGTGTGGAATCCCCTCCCACTCTGACCAGGTCCTCTCTTGTCTTGCAGACTGTGCTCTGTCCACGGCGCCTCCTGCATGTCCTGCTGCCCTGAGCTGTCCCGAGCTAGGTGACAGCGTGTCACGCTGCCACCATGAATGAAGTGTCTGTCATCAAAGAAGGCTGGCTCCACAAGCGTGGTAAGGGGCCGCTTTTGCCCACCAGATTGTGTGTTTCATCCTTCCACCCTGGCTCTCCCCCTGGCAGCCGGTGCCATGAGCGACAGAGGTGCAGGGTTTTACCAGCCTGGGGAGCCAGCATTCTGCAGCCCCTGGGCCAGGAACTACTTACATGCCCATTTCATAGAATCCTTCAGTAGTATCCTGGGCAGGGGAGCTGGGGCTGAGTCTCCAGGCCCTGCTCGACACCTGAGTGAGCCTACAGGCCAGGCCTGTGCTCCGCCCTGCATTAGCGATCTCATTCATAGCCCCATTTTATAAATGAAGACACTGAGGCTCAGAGAGGGGAAGCCACTTACCTGAAGTAACACAGCGGGGCAATATTCAACATTCATTCATTCAGCAAACTTTCATTCACTGTGTGTGGTGTGCCAGGTCATCCCAGGCTCTGGGACACAGTGGTGCATCGTGGAGTTCACATTCCAGTGAGGAGTGGGGACAAACAATAAATGAGCAGACATACATTGTCAGGTGGTGATGTGGGGCCCACTGGCGTTGGGCCTTAGACCACGGAAATGGCTTTGGTTTTAACTCTCCAGGCCATAGCAAGCCCCAGGATATTGATAGCCAGGGTGTGACCTGTCCCCAGACAGCTGCCGTAGGACACTGGGAAAGGATGGGGTGTGAGGCAGGGAGGGAGCCACCATAAATAGGGTGGCCAGGGAGGGCTTCACTGAGAAGGGGGCGTCTGAATAGAGACCTGAAGGAAGCAAAGGAGTGAGCCCCACGGTTGGCTGGGACAGTCAGTGACAGTCCTCTGAGACGGGGAAAGTGGATCCTCTGGAAGAGGAGTAGGAGGCTGATGGGACTGTCACTGCAGGGATCAGGGGATGGGCCCATTCATCCTGCCCTGTCCCCACCCACAGACACAGAGCAGTGATGAGGGACAGGGGCCACTCCACAGGACCAGGCCTTTCCATCAAACTGAACAGGGGGACACGTTTCCTGCTGTCCTTTTCAGGCAGGGGCGACATTCAGGGCACCTCAGCTTAGCCCCCCAGACTGAGCTCTGAGTCGGGGGCTGTTGAGTGAGCTTTCCGAACCTTGGCAGATGTCAGAGTTCTAACCCTGTCTCTGCTGCTTCTCTTGGTGTGACTGCAAGCAAGCTGTGTCACCTCACTGAGCCTTGGCTTCACATCTGTAAAAATGGGTTAACAACCCAGATCTCTGGTGTTACCATGAGGGATTTTCATGTGGCTTCTTCCCTGTCGTTTCACCAGCATGTCAAAAAGTTGTTGGCATATAGCAGTCACTCAGTAAACGATTGTTGAGTGAATGATTAGGGGTGTTTGTGTGTGTGTGTGTGTGTGTGTGTGTGCGCGCGCGCGTGTGTATGTCAGGGTCGTGGCCTCCTGTCCCTCAACCTGAGTTTGCTGAGGCTACAGCTCACTAGGCTGGGGTTCGAAGATCCCTGGGGGTGGATGTAGAACTGTGGGAGGTATGGGAGTTGCTCTCTGCTCTCTGCTCAGTTGATGGCATTGAATTGATCTTGGCCACTCTTAGGGCTTCAGTGTCTCCATTCATGTTACACGGGGCCAGATGAGCTGGCCACAGGTCTCCTGTCTGCTGGGGTGGCCAGGCAGGACCCACCTGCCTCGGGTTTGCACCATACACACGCACACATACACGTGCACTCCTGGGCCTTCCCATTGTGTGTCATTCTCAGCAGCGGCTGGCAGAGGTGGGCAAGGCAAGGTGGGCCCTGCTGACTGCCACTGTTCTGCCATTGTTTTTCTTTCGTTGCTTGCACTTTTGGTGTCATCTAAGAATCCATTGCCCAATCCAGGGTAATGAAGATTTACTCCTCTGTATTCTTCTAAGTTTTTTATAGTTTTAGCTCTTATGTTTAGGTCAATCTGTTTTGAGTTAATGCTTATAGTGGTGTATACTGTGAAGTAGGGGTCCAATTCCATTCTTTTTTTGAGACAGGGTCCTGCTCTGTTGCTGAGGCTGGAGTGCAGTGGCCTGATCATAACTCACTGTAATTTGGACTCCTGGGCTCAAGCAATCCGATTCTGGTACCTGCTGGTACAATAGAATAGCTGAGGTTGGGCAGTTTATAATGAACAGAAGTTTCTCACGGTTTGGAGGCAGGGAAGTCCAAGATCAAGGGGCCAGCATCTGGGGAGGGCCTTCTTGCTGCATCATCCCATGGTGGAAGGGCAAGAGGCGACTTGGGTGAAAGGGAAGAGACCTTAAGAGGCGACTCAGCTTGTCCTTTTATAAGGAACTCTCTCCCTTAATGACAGCTTTAATCCATTTGTGAGAGTGGCACCTCCATGACCCAAACGTCTCCCATTAGGTCCCACTTCCCGACACTGCTGCATTGGGGATCAGGTTTTCAACATGTGAACTTGGGGGACACATTCAAACCATAGCACCCCCTTCCTCCTAGCATCTGACAACCACCGTTTGCTTTCTATCTTTGTGGATTTACCCGCTCTGGACATGTGGTATGAGTGGAATCGTATAATATGTGGCCTTTTGTGCCTGGCTTTTTACTTTTAGCATATGTTTTTGAGATTCATCTGTGTTGTAGCATGTATCAGTACTTCATTCCTTTTTATGGATGAGTAATTTGTGTGTAGATACATCACGTTTTGTTTATCTAGTTATCTGTTGGCGGACACTGGGGTTATTTCTACCTTTTGGCTATTGTGAATAGCTGCTGTAAACAAAATGTACAGTATGTTTGAGTACTTGTTTTTACTACTTTTGGGTACATGCCTAGAAATGGAATTGCTGGGTCATGTAGTCCAGCGGTCCCCAACCTTTTTGGCACCAGGGTCCGGTTTTATGGAAGACAGTTTTTCCACAGATCCAGGGGAGGGGAGAGGGAAGGTTTCAGGATGATTCGAGCACATTACATGTATTGTGCAGCCAAACCTCTCTGCTAATGATAATCTGTATTTGCAGCCACTCCCCAGTGCTAGCATCACCGCCTCAGCTCCACCTCAGATCATCAGGTACTAGATTCTCGTAAGGAGCGCACAGCCTAAATTCCTCGCATGTGCAGTTTACGTAGGGTTCTCACTCCTAAAAGAATCTCATGCTGCCACTGATCTGACAGGAGACGGAGCTTATGCAGTGATGCGAGCTGTGGGGAGTGGCTGTAAATCCAGATGAAGCTTCCCTGGCTCGCCCACTACTCACCTCCTCCTCGTGCTGCCCGGTTCATAACGGGCCACGCACTGGTACCGGTCTGCAGCCTGGGGTTTGGGGACTACAGGTACAGTCCATGTTTATAAACTGTATTTATAAACTACAATATATTTAACTTTTTGAGGAAGCAGCTGTACCATTTTACGTTCTCACCAGCAGTGCATGAAGGTTTTAATTTCTTCGTCTCCTTGCCAATGTGTTATTTTTTGTTTCATTACAACCATTCTGTGTGTGTGAAGTCATACCTCATTGTGGTTTTGAGATGTATTTGCCTAATGACTAATGATGGTTTTTTCATGTGCTTGTTGACTATTTGTATATCTTTGGAGAAATCAGGCTGTTTGTCGTTTTGTTGAGTTGTAAGAGTTCTTTATGTATTCTGGATACTGGACCCTTATCAGATACATGATTTGTATTTTCACCTATTCTCTATGCTTTCTTTTTTATTTTCTTGATCATGTCCTTTTATGCACAGAGGTTTTTAATTTTGAGTCCACTTTTTTTCTTTCATTGCTTGCACTTTTGGTGTCATCTGAGAATCCATTGCCCAATCCAGGGTAATGAAAATTTACTCCTATGTATTCTTCTGAGTTTTTTATCGTTTTAGCTCTTATGTTTAGGTCAATCTGTTTTGAGTTAATACTTATAGTGGTGTATACTGTGAAGTAGGGGTCTAATTCCATTCTTTTTTTGAGACAGGGTCTTGTTCTGTTGCTGAGGCTGGAGTGCAGTGGCCTGATCATAACTCACTGTAATTAGGACTCCTGGGCTCAAGCGATCCTCCTGCCTCAGCCTCCTGAGTAGCTGGGACTACAAGTGCACAGCACCATGCCTGGCTACTTTTTAATTTTTTGTAGAGATAGGGTCTTGCTGTGTTGCTCTGGCTGGTCTTGAACTCCTGGCCTCAAGTGATCCTCCTGCCACGGCCTCCCAAAGCACTGAGATTGAGCTACTGCACCTGGCCAAACTCCATTCTTTTGCATGTGGATATCCCTTTGTCCCAGCACCATTTGTTGAAGATACTATTCTTTCCCCCATTGAATGATCTTTGGCACTTTGATTGTTGAAAATCAACTGGCCATAGATGTTTGGGTTTATTCTTTGGCTCTGAATTCTGTCCCATTGATCTATGTGTCTATCCTTATACCACACTGTTTTGATACCGTAGCTTGGTAGTTAAGTTTTGGTATTAGAAAGTATGAGTCTTTTAACTTTATTCTTCTTTTTCAATATTGTTTTGGCTATCTGGGGCCCTTTGCAATTCCATGTGAATTTGAGGATTAGTTTTTTTATTTCTGAAAAAAAGACTGCTGAAATTTTGATAGGGATTGCATTAAGTCTGTAGATTACTTTGGATGGTATTGCCATCTTAGCAGTATTCCAATCTTCCAACAGACACAGGGTTTCTTTGCATTTATTTAGTTCTCTAATTTCTTTGAGCAATGTTTTGTAATATACAAGCATTTCACCTTGGTGGTTAAATTTATTCCTAAGTATTTTATTCTTTTGGAGGCTATTGTAAATGGAATTTTTTTCTTAATTTGCCTTTTGTATTATTCATTGCTGGTATATAGAAGGACAACTGATCTTTATGTGTTGATCTTGCTAAATTTATTACCTCTAGTAATTATTTTGTGGATTTAGTAATTTTTTTGTGATTTTCTAAATTTCTAAAAAATTTTCTAAATTCTTTGTGATTTTCTGAATATAGGATCATGTTCTTTGCAAGTAAAAGTAGTTTTACTTTTTTTTAATTTGAATGCCTTTTCCAGTGTTAAATCGCAGTGGTGAAAACACACATCTTTGATCGTAAGGGGAATGCGTTTGGTCTTTTGCCATTGAGTATGATGTTAGTGAGGACTTTTCATAGATTCCCTTTATCATTTTGAGAAAGAAAACATCTCCTCTTAGTTTGTTGAGTATTTTT
Organism: Propithecus coquereli; assembly: GCF_000956105.1. Taxonomy (NCBI): domain Eukaryota; kingdom Metazoa; phylum Chordata; class Mammalia; order Primates; family Indriidae; genus Propithecus; species Propithecus coquereli. The sequence goes on from NW_012151174.1 coordinate 1,085,812, forward strand.
ATCATGAAAGAGAGTTGGATTTTGTCAAATGCTTTTTCTGCATCACTGAGATGATCATGTTGTTTTTGTTGTTGTTGTTCTGTTAATACGGTGTGTTTCATTGATTGATTTTCATATATTGAACCAACCTTGCATTCCTGACATAAATTTTACTTGGTCATGGTGTGTAATCCTTTCAATATGCTGTGAATTTGGGGTTTTGCTAGTTTTTGAACCTTATATAAATGGAATCATTAGTACTACATTTGAAAACATTTAATAAGTCAAAACCTGTAAGATGCTTAAGATAGTGCCAGACACAAAGTATACTGTAGTGTCGTCATCATCTTCGTTGTCATCAATTTATGAATATCCCCCTGAGAGGAAACACTGAGAGAAGTGAAGTGATTTATTGGAGTGTTTCCTACACAAGAAAAGGAGCTCAGAGCCCACCTCCCCTGCCATTTTGCACGTGAGGCAAGGGCCTGGTGCACTCTTTGCTTGCACGTTGGGCTGATGATAACGAGCATTTACTGAGTGCCTGTGGTGTGCTAGGCCCTAAGCTCATGATTGCCATCTCTTTTTTTAACAGCCTTATTGAGATATGTCACATACCATACGATTCAGCCATGTAAAGTGTACAATTCAATGGCTTTTAGTATATTCAAAGTTAATGCAACCATCACCACAACCAATTTTAGGACATTTCTACTACTCTAAAAAAGAAATCCTGGGCCGGGTGTAGTGGCTCACGCCTATAATCCTAGCACTCTGAGAGGCTGAGGCAGGAGGATCGCTTGAGCTCAGGAGTTCAAGACCAGCCTGAGCAAGAGCGAGACCCTGTCTCTACTAAAAATAGAAAAAAATTAGCTGGGCCCTGTAGTCCCAGCTACTTGGGAGGCTGAGGCAGGAGGATCACTTGAGCCAAGGAGTTTGAGGTTGCTGTGGGCTAGGCTGACACCACGGCACTCTAGCCCGGGCGACAGAGCCTGTCCCTCTTGGCCATCACCCTCTGATTCCCCCCCTCAGATTGTCCCCTCCCCAGCCCTAGGCAGCTACTCCTGGAAATTTTATATAAATTGAGCCATATATATTTCAAGGTCTTTATCATTGGCTTCTTTCACTTAGCATAAGTTTTGGTTCATCCACATTGTAGTCTGCATCAGGACTCCATTCCTTTTCGTGACTGGTTAGTATTCCGTTGCATGGATATGCCATGTTTTGTTTATCCATTCGTTAGTTGATGGATATTTGGCTTGTTTCTACTTTTTGGCTGTCACGGATAATGCTGCTATGGACATTTGTGTACAGATTTTTGCATGGACATATGTTTCACCATCTCTTTTTAATCCTTAGCAGTTCTCTGAAGAGTGGGTTCTGTGTGTCTGTGTGTGTGTGTGTGTGTGTGTGTGTGTGTGTGTGTGTGTGCTCGTAGAGTGCTTGGCTGTTCGTGGTCAGAACAATCGGAAGGGGTCAAGGGGTGCTGCGAGGGTGTGGCAGCAGCTTTACCCTGCCTGGCACAGAATTGTTGTGACATTTGATCCACCTGCGCAGCTGTATTGGTGAATACCAGCCGTTGGGATTTGGCCTTACAGGGCCACAGGACATGGGTGTTTGGAAGCCTGGGCCTCCCCTGGGACTAGGCCATGAGTTGGCAAGGATCGCTCGCTGCTGGCCACACGCTGAGGCAGCTGGTGCCCTGGGCACTGCCACAGGCGCCTTCTTGTCAGGAATGACCTGTGGATCACTGGGGCTCAGCCCAGTACCCCAGCGTGCGTCAGCAGGGGCCACCTCAAGGGCTCCTCTGGGATTGGCATTCTCGTCCACCCTCCTGCCACTGTGGTGCCCCCTGTGAGTCACTGTCATACTGGGCTGCCTGCCTGCCGCCCGCCTGGGACACCAGTCAACCTTGCCCTGACCTCGCTCCCTTCCTGCCTGCTTTCAGGTGAATACATCAAGACCTGGAGGCCCCGGTACTTCCTGCTGAAGAGTGATGGCTCCTTCATTGGGTATAAGGAAAGGCCCGAGGCCCCTGACCAGACCTTACCGCCCTTAAACAACTTTTCTGTAGCAGGTATGTCTTAGGGTGAGCACGCCAGGGTTCTGGTGCTCCTAGAATGGCTGGCAAGTCTTAGGGGCGCATGGGACTCCGTTATTGTTGAGCTTTGGGCCTGTCGCGGGGCCTGTTTACCGTCAGATGTGTTTTCTGCCCTTCCCTTGCTTGCCCTCTGTGTTAGCTGGGCCAGGCGGGGCTGTCCTGGTGGAGATGGAGGGGTGGGAGGGAGGGAGAGGCCAGGGCATTTCCCCACACCCCTGCTGGGCAGCTCTGTGGTTCTAGCTTGTGCCAAGTGCCTCCCATCCTTCGCTCTGGTAACAGCCTCCTCCCTCTGTCCTCTAACCTAGAGGTATCGTGGCTTCAGGGGTGTCAGGGCTAGCCTCATGTCCTCTGTTCCCTCCATGGTACCCGAAGTGACGCCTTCCAGTTGGACCCTAATCAATGAAAATTCACAAGCCCGAAGCCCTTGCTGGGGACTTGCAGAACACAGTCCTGCCCCCATCCCCTGCCCCTCTGCCACCTTCCTTCCCTGCAGACCTGATCATTCACCATGTCCTCGTTGTCCCTCCTGTGAAGAACATCGCAGAGGCACCCCTGTCTCCAGTGCCTGAGCCCAGACCACCGTCCTCTCCCTCGCTTCTCTCGAATCCAGCACCAGCCCCACTCTGCTCTGTGTAAAGCCTTTTCCCACTTGCTCTCCAGTGCGCTGGTGACGCCAGCACATCTGCTCCCAGCCCCACCTTCTCAGCTGAGTGCCTAGCCCGTCCCTAGCAGCTCCGTGGACCTTTTTCCCTGGGTGTCCTCTAGGTCCCTCATACCTGACCTTCGGGTCTCTCCTCCCCTCTCTCAACTTTCTATTCCCTGTCTCTATCTCAGGGGTGACCCTGTCAACCCCCTAGGCCTTGGGCCAGAGGCCTGGGCCTTGTCCTAGATGCCTTCCTCCCTGCCATGGCCTGTCTGCCTGCCCTATTTTCCCCTCCCTGTGGCTTCACTCTGGTGTAGCCCCATCCTCTCCAACTGGGTCCCTGCCTCCCTGGGCCCCCAGCTTCCAGTCTTACCCTCTACACGATAGTCAGAGGAATGGGTCTTAATCTGTCATGTCCCTTCCCCATTTAAAAGCCTTCCATGGCTCCCTGCTGTCCTGAGGACAAAGTCAAGGTTCCTTGCCCGCCTGTGGCCTCCAAAGCCCTGCCTGGCTGACGCCGGCCCACCTCTCCAGACTTGTCTCTTACTGCTTCCCTCCTCATGCTTGGAGCAGAATTGCCCAGCCCCTGAGGGTACCGGGGCCCCTCTTGCCTCTGGGCTTCTGTACGTGACGTACTCTCTAAGCTCCATTTTCCTTCAGGGATTGGTTCGGAGATGCTGCTTCCTCTGGGAAGCCCTCCCTGACCCCTGCGCTGGGTCAGATGCTGCCTCTGAGTTTCTGCACACCTCTGGGCTCCCCCACCACAGCCCTGACTACTGAGTCATCACTGTCTGGTGGTCCGGCCCCTTCCCCACACATACCGGACCTTGAGCCATGTGAGGGCAGGGCAGGGTTGTCTCAGTCACTAGAGTGCCAACACCATCTGGCATGGGGCTGGGCACAGAGGAGGGGGCTTGAGGAATGCGGGCTGCACCAGGCAGGGCTGCCTCCTCACCTCCATGCCCTCCCCTCCACCTGCAGAATGCCAGCTCATGAAGACCGAGAGGCCACGGCCCAACACCTTTGTCATACGCTGCCTGCAGTGGACCACGGTCATCGAGAGGACCTTCCATGTAGACTCTCCAGACGAGAGGTGAGTCTGGGCCTCCGTGTGGCTGCCCTTTGAGAGTGACCAAGCCTGATGTGAGCAGAAGGGGTAGAGATGGACAGATTTCCTCTGGGACCCTCCATAGGAGCGTCTAGTGTATAGCCCTTCTGTGTGGCCGTCTCCCCAGCTGGAGCTGAGAAGAGCTGTGGTTCTTCATCTGAAGACCCCACTCCGTGTCCTCGGACTTGAGGGCCCACGGAACCACGGGGCAGAGCTTGTGTAATGATACAGACCGCTGGGCCTGGCTCCAGAGCCTTGTATTGCCTGGACATATGCAGGCGGTCAGGTAGCCATGTTCTTAACAAGCATCTCTAGTGATTTTGAGGGAAGGTAGTGCAGAGATTCAATTTGAAAAGATCAGTTTCATAATCAGAGATGAGACAGATGCATCCATTAAAAAAATCAGTGTAAGGAGGTGTCTAGTAAGAGGTTCACTCCCGTCTCTGCCTTATCCGTCCAGCTCCCCGCACCCCCAGTGTTCTTACATGTCCTTGAAGAGCAGAAAGAGAGAGCGAGCTTGTGTGTCCTTGAAGAGCAGAGGTCTTTGTGCCCTCCTGCCTTTTTTTTTTGCTGCTTTTTGCACAAAAGATAGCATTGTACACACTGTTCTGGACTTGCTTTTTTCACTTGAGTGTATCTTGGGGAATCCTTAGTATACGGAGAGCTGCTGCTGCTGCTTTGTTTTATGTTTTGCTTTTATTTACTTTTTTAAAAAGCTGCACATGTGTGTGTCCCAAAGTTTACGTTTGTTTGTATAGCAGGTTTTTATTCATGGTGACTGGGGTTGTGTGGCTTTGTGCTTTCAAACATTTGAATTTTTACCAATCTGAGCAGTGGCAAATCACACCTCATGGCAGTGTTAACTTTTTTTTCTTTCTCTGTGGATGTGTTTGACCCTTAAGAGCCATGTGAGTTTCCTTTTCCAAACTCTCTGTTCATATCATTTGTCTATTTTTCCTATTGAGTAGTTGGTCTTTTTCTAATTTGTATCTGAAAGCTCTTTATATATTAGGGAGCTTAGCTTCCCCCACCTTTTGGAGACAGTCTCGCTCTCTCATCCCAGCCTGAAGTGCAGTGGTGTCATCATAGCTCACTGTAACCTCAAACTCCTGGGCTCACGTGATCCTTTTGCCTCAGCCTTCCCAGTAGCTGGGATTACAGGTACGTGCCACAATGTCCGGCTAATTTTTCTGTTTTTTGTAGAGATGAGGGGTCTTGCTCTTGCTCAGGCTGGTCTCGAGCTCCTGAACTCAAGTGATCCTCCCACCTTGGTCTCCCAGAGTGCTAGGATTACAGGCATGAGCCACCGCGCCTGGCTGAGCTTAGCCCTTTGTAATGAATGGGAAATGTTCTTTTTTCCCCACATTGTCCTTTTGGATCTCACTGAGAAACACTCCTCTAGCTTGTCCAGGGGGTAAGGCTTCAGCAGACCCTCTGGAGAACCCTAAAACAGTGTCATCCAAGAGAGCTTTCTGCCATCACGGAAATGCTTTATATCTGCAGTGTCCAACATGCATGTGCGCCTATTGAGCATTTGACATAGGGCCACTGAGGAATGGAATCTTTTATTTTATTTAATTTTAACTGATTAAATAGCCACATTTGGTTAGCGACTACATTCTTGGACAGTGTGGTTCAGGAGCCTACACAAACAATATCACAGGACTTGCTACCACTATCTGTATTATAATTCTTACTGCATATCTTCCCAAGGTTAAAAATGTACTTGCCTCACCAGGGGAAATAGAATTACCATCCCAAGCCCAGCTGAGGTGTTACTCAGTTGAAAACTATGGCCCAAAACATAGACTGCCAGAAAAAAACACATCAAGACCAGTAGTTGCATAGGTCCTGCATGTTGGTGGGCTGGGTTTTGAAGAATGGATAGGAGTTGGCCATGGAGATAGGCAGGAGAAAGGTTCAGCAAAAGGGACCAGCATATGCAAAGGCCTGGAGGTAAAACAGCTTGTGCATTCCAGGGCCACAAAGGGTTCTGTGTCATCAGAAAATCAAGGGGTGAGGAGTGTTGGAAAGGGGGGAAGTAGAGGCGCTTGAAGATGGAGAGCTCGGCCAGGGCCTTGGACTCCAGATGGAGATTCCCACAGGGCTTGGCAGGGCTTGATAAGTTGGGGTTTGTGGCAGGGTTGTTCCGAGATTCAGGGGGATGATAAACAGGAAGCCCTTGACGCAGCAGTACCTGGCGCATGGTTTGCAAGCCCAGAAAAGGAGCAGCGGGGAGCCAGCAAGGTGTTCTAGTGGGCAGGAGAGATGATCTAGTTTCTATTTTCGCAAGATAGCGTGCTCCTCAGTGTGGGGAAGAACCCTATTACTAAGACTGTGGGGACTGGAGAGCCCCTACCTTCTTCCTTTTCTTAGCATCTTCTGCTGCAGCTGGAGAACAAACTGCTGGGACTGCTCTGAGAGACCAGATCCCAGATTCCTGACCTTAATCCTGGAGGGGGTGCTGAGCCAGAAACACTGCAAGCGGGAGGTGCCCTCCGCTCTGCCCGTAGCTGACTGATGCTATCCTCACTGCCCCCGCCTACGTAGGCCTGGCATTGGCTCCTGAGCCTGGGAGGGACACAAAGGCCGCAGGGCAGACGGGAGCCATGCTGGTTTCTGGTCATTGTCTAGGTGCCGCAACACCCCCTCACTGGGCTCCTGGTTGCCTCTCCTGCCTTCTCCAGGGCAGCCGGGACCCTCCCTGCGCCATCTAGTTCACTGCCAGCTTATTTCAAATGTGGAAAAGTTGAAAGAAGTACAATGAATGAACATCCGGGCACCCTGTACCGAGGTTCAGCAGTCCAGCACTTGCCACGTTTGCTTCGTCTGGCTGTATTTTATGCTGACTCTTGAACAGATGTTCGTACTTTGTGGCACTTTACCCCTTAATACCTCGGCAGGCATCTCCTAAGAATAAGGACTTTCTCCTGCAGAATCGTGGTATCCTTACCACACCCGAGATAATTATGTACTTCCTAATATCTTCTCCATATCCATGCCATACTTGAATTTCTCTAGGTATCTTCAAAATGTTTTTCACGCCAGTATTAATTCAAAGTACATGTCTCTTTGGCCTGTTTTAATCTAGTTTAGCCCTTTGTTTCCACCCTGCCCCAGACATTGATTTTTTTTTGTATAAGCCAGGCTAGTTGTCTTGTAGAACGTCCCACATTCTAGCCCTGTCACAGTATTGCCTTTTGGCATTGTTTACTTTGTTCTCCTTTAAACCCGAAAGTGAGGTCTGGAGCAGGGTTGGCAAACTACAGCCCTGCCTTCCGTTTTTATAAATAAAGTTTTTTTTTTTTTTTTTGAGACAGAGTATCACTTTGTTGCCCGGGCTAGAGTGAGTGCCGTGGCATTAGCCTAGCTCACAGCAACCTCAGACTCCTGGGCTCAAGCAATCCTACTGCCTCAGCCTCCCAAGTAGCTGGGACTACAGGCATGTGCCACCATGCCCGGCTAATTTTTTCTCTCTCTCTATATTTTTAGTTATCCGGATCATTTCTTTCTATTTTTTAGTAGAGATGGGGTCTCGCTCTTGCTCAGGCTGGTCTCGAACCTGAGCTCAAACAATCCACCCGCCTCGGCCTCCCAGAGAGCTAGGATTACAGGTGTGAGCCACCGCGCCCGGCCTGTAAATAAAGTTTTATTGGAACATGACCACGTTCGTTTATTCACGAGTTGTCTGTGGCTGTTTTTGCCATCCTGTGGCATAGGTGAGTAGTTGTGACAGAGACTGTGGCCTGCAAAACCTAAAAAATTTACTCCCTGGCCCTTATGCAGAAAAAGTTTACAGACCCTTGGTCTTGACAAGCAGGAGTGCTTAATAGTGCATCAGATTAGTATCTTTCTGATGCAAATCTTTGTCTGCTCAGAACTCCGAGTGGCTTTTAGTCCCACTTGGAGTAAACTCCAGGCTCTGCCATATCCTCCAGTCATTTCCCACCGCTAGTGCCCACCGTCTGAGTCGGCCCACTGAGGCACAGGAAGGTCACATGACCTGCCTGGTGTTGCCCGCAGGAAGGGGCAGAGCCAGGATTCGCGCCCAGGCCATCGGTTCCAGAATCTGTAATCTCAACCACTGTGGTCCCCAGTTGATACGGGAGGCAGACGGGCTGGGGAGGTCGGGCCGCTGAGGACCCACAGCTGGAATGCAGCGGAGCTGAGGCTCGGGCCTCGGGCTCTGGCACTGAGCCTGTGTCCTGCCCTGTGCCCTTCGTGGGTGAACATGGTCTCTCATAAGTCCATCCCCTGGCCCTGGAGCCCAAGTGAGGATGAGACGGTGCCATGTTATTTTTCTGGTCGTGTTTCTTGGTGGGGGGAAGTGTTTGTGGGGGAGGTTGGAATGCGTGGGTCTGTGTCCCTGGCCTCTGCGTGCTGGCTCTGTAAATAGGCAGACACCAGCCTCTCTGTGCCTCAGTCTCCTCATTTATGCAGTGAAGTCAGTCGCAGTACCCACTGCAGAGGGTTGTTGGGGAGGACGAAAGCAGCCACTTCCCGTAAAGCACCACGGTGGTGGCCTCTGTAAGTGGAAGGCGTTAGTGTTACTGTTGCTCGGTGGGGAGTCCCTCTCCGAACGGTGGTCCAGGTCACAGCTCCTGGGGAGTGGTGTTCCTTACTTTGCTCCTGGGCTCTCTGGCGTGGTGTCCGTTAGTCCATGAAGCCTTCTGAGAGAGTGTCACTCCTCGATCCTCCTGGGTCGTGTCTGGGAATCCAGGCTGTGGCTTTCAGCAGCCTCTCGAGTCTGAGACAGGGAACTGCGGCGTGGTGCCACGGAGGAGTGGGCTGTGTGTGGGCGAGAGTCCCAGTTCTGCCCTGTCCCCGCCGTGTGACCTCCGTAGGTGACTCCCCCTGGAAATGCTGTCTCCCCCTCCAGTGCTCTCGAGAATTACACAAGCTGGTGCCTGTGGAGCTGGCTGTTCAGTGCTGTTATTTTCTGGTCGTTTCTCAGTAGCAAAGGAGGTTGGTTTCCCCTTGGGCTCTCCTCTTGGAGGGTGGAAAGTACTTCAGCCCCAGCTCCCCTTTGCCCCAGACACCACGTTGTGAACCCCTGAGGAGTACCCGCGACACCCTGGACAGAGGCCCTTGCTTTTTCTCTGGAATTCTAAGTGCTGCAACCTCGCAACTTCAGTCCAGTTGGAACAGTATTGGAGGCTTTTCAGGCGTCTGCAGAGCCCCAGCTACCCCGGTCAACCTCTTGCGTTGCTGTGGGTTCCCACAGCTCCCTGTAGGCTGGGCAGCTTGAGCCAGGGTGCACTGGGTAGCTCCAGGCCCCTCACCCTCGTGTCTTTAGCACCTTCCGTGAGTCAAGTCTTTCTGTGCCACCCTGTGTGCACACTCTGCATGAAGTGGCTCACCCGTGTCTCAGCAGCCCCGGTCCGCAGAGAAGGGGAGGAGGCCGGGAGGGTGAGGAGGCAGCGAAGTCGCCCCTGGAGCCCGGCCGGTGTGGCTCCAGAGCCCGTGCCCCGATCCACCTCCGGGGTAGCGCCTCAGAGCTGCTTTTGGTGCCCGTGGTGTGCATGCGCTGTAGCTTGTGTGTTCAGGCTACTGCTGAGGGACCGTCTGTGTCCTCTCCACCCCTTTCTTTGTAAACAAAGATGGTACCACCCTGTACATCTTAGTCTGCAACCTGCTTTCTACACGTGATGGTCTCTCAAGGTCTTTATATATGAGAGATGTATATGTATTTTAATCACCGTATCTCCCAGGAGATCTGCGATTTCCCCCCCCCCAGTCTACCATCTTACACTCAGGTTGAACATTTTAAAATTCGTAAGAGGACAACTGGGTCTGATAAAGCCTGTTATGGGATGTGTTCCTACTCTGTTTCTTCTTCTTCTTCTTTTTTTTTTTTTTTTTTTGGGAAAACAGGAATATTAATATAGAGATTGGCATTTAGGCTATAACTTGTTCTGGAGGGGTTACGCGTTAAAGCAAGTTGAGAAATGCTGGCTTGAGATGTTGGGGTATGGGGGGAAGAAGCCAGTACCGCTCTGCCTGGGTGTGCACCGGGCCTCGCTGTGCGCTGGCCCTGAGGCCACTCGGTCTTTGGCTCCTTACTTATCATTACCTGAAAACCTGCCGAGTACCCGCCATGAGTGCTGGGGCACACCATGTTCCACGCCCTCATGGGACAGACCCCAGGCCCTGGGTGGGAAGGAGCAGCGTGCCAGCACTTGATGTTTATGCATCTGTCTTACAAAACGTGATCTCCTGTGAGCGAGGCCAGTTTGAGAAGGCAGAGCCTCCCCTGCGTTTACCGGGGCCTCTGGGCTTCATTGCTGCTCGGTTCAGCAAGCCGCCAAGCCGAGCAAGAGCTGCCCTGCCCACTGGCCCTGGGGAAAGCCACAGGCTTTTTATTATTCCAGTTACCAGGTTGGAGCAACTGCCGTGTTTTTCTTGAGTTTGGTTTCTTAACCTGTGCCTCAGTTTCCTCCTTTGTAATGCGGGAGAAGGGGTGGTTAATAATAGTGAGTGCCTGTTCTTAGCTCCCATCTGAGCTGGCTGCACTTACTGTGGCTTATTTAAATCACTGGGATTTGGGAGGTTGCTGTTTGCACTCTTTGGATTTTCTCGTTCTTACTGAACATTTTCTTTTTCCCACTGGTCATGTGGCTGTTTTCTAGGCACAAGCCCGATACACTGGGGGTAGCGGGGGGCGGTTCACAATATTTTGGGTTGAACCACCTGATTGCTGTGTGGTGGGTCAAAAATGGGGGGATATGAACAATTTTAGTGTCATTCAGCCTAGTATTTTTCTTTCTGGTCTCTGGTCATTTTCACTTACTAGAATAGTTTGCAAGTATCAAAAGAAAATTCTTTCCCAGCAAGTCCTAAGTCGTGAGCAACAGAACTGGTTTATTCTTAAACTGGGCTCTGTTTTGCTGGGATCTGCTTCCTGCCCACCACCTTCTCTCTTCCATATCCCTGGGCTGCTAGGATTTCTGTCCCTGCCACGCCCTCCCAGCAGACTGTCCCCTTCAGGGAGTCCTGTCGTTCAGCTCTTGCCTCCTAAGATCTTCAGCTGCTTTGGCTAATGAATGCTTCCTTTTACTGCTGGTTTTGCTCTACAAGACACTGGTGACTTGTAAACTTGAGCTTGTCATTTGTTCCGGAGGAATTCAGAGAAGCACTGTCTCCCTCACTCGAGGCTCAGGGTAGTGGCTCATTTTCAAGAAGAAAGTGGCCTCCCCACTTTGATCATTTCACCACTGCCTGGTTTCAGGTGGCCCTGAGGCCAGGCCACTGCTGAGAAATCAATGCTCTCTCTTCGTATTCCACTCTTGCCCTCTCCTGCCCGTCACAGCCAGAGGGCTGTGAAATTTCGCTCAGGTCCTGTCAGCTTTGCCTGGCTCAGACAGATCTCGCCACAATGCCCGAAGGTATTTGGACCCGTGGCTCCCCAGGAGTCATGGCTCATGTGTGCCCCCACACAGGGAGGAGTGGATGCGGGCCATCCAGATGGTCGCCAACAGCCTCAAGCAACGGGGCCCGGGTGAGGACCCCATGGACTACAAGTGTGGCTCCCCCAGTGACTCTTCCACGGCCGAGGAGATGGAAGTGGCAGTCAGCAAGGCTCGGGCCAAAGTGGTAGGTGCTGGGGGCAAAGGGTGGGGGGCTGTCCGTCTGCAAGTGCCCCCGTCCCCAACGCTGGCCTTGCCCCGCTTGGTTTCCATATAAACTGTGCAGGGGTCCAGCTGAGAGATGTCTGCCCTGCACGGTGGGGTGATTTCAGGGTGTCGATGCCCCGGGGGGCTGCTCTGTGCCCACAGGGTGAGGGGCAGCCCTGGGAGACCTGCTGCAGCTTCATCTTGGGAGGTTGTGAAGACCCCATGACCCCCCGTCAGAGCTCTGGGCTCAGCCCACCCAAGGCCCTGTGCCTGGGAAAGCCGTGAGGTGGGAGAGCCTTGGCCTGAAGGTCCCTTCAGAACAAGCAGCTGCTGCCCAGAGCCTCCCTTCCTGCTCTAGCTGAAGCCGCTTGGCAACAGTGTCCTTTGGTTTTCCTCTTTCTTTGTCAAAATTTCCTCCCATGGGCCATGTGCCAGGCGCTGACGGCCCCCACTCTTCCCATCCCCGCAGACCATGAATGACTTCGACTATCTCAAACTCCTTGGCAAGGGAACCTTTGGCAAAGTCATCCTGGTGCGAGAGAAGGCTACTGGCCGCTACTACGCCATGAAGATCCTGCGGAAGGAGGTCATCATCGCCAAGGTGGGCGCTCCGAGGACTGCTGCTCGCTGGCATCTGTGGGGGCCGTGGTCTGGAGCCGGACTGTGGCCAGGGGCTCTGGAGGGCTGGGACACTGAGCCAGCCTTCTGCTGCTGTAGTCTTATTCCCTGCCACGAATCCCATTCCCCTCGGACTCAGTCCTGTAATTCCCTGAGCAGAAGGGGAGCCTTAGGCCCAGAGAGGAGCGGGCTGCCTGCTGAGCCCCCACCCCACCCTCTCGAGGTCCGCAGATACCCATGGACTGAGTCTGCCTCGGGGCCTCCCCCAGCAGCGCTGTCAAGGCCTGAAAGCGGAGAGGTCTCTGTGGGGAGGCTGGGCCGGGAATGGAATTCTATTTTTTCCCCTTATTTAAAGTTTTTGTAATGGAAGCTTCCAAACATACAAAATTTTGAAAAAGAAAATAAATATAATGGGCTCCCATGTAGCCATCATCCAGTTTCAACAGTTATCACAGAATGTAGCCAGTCTTGTTTCATTAGCTCTGCTGTCCCCTCCCTTTTTTATTTTGGAGTTGTTTTATTTTTTTAAGAGATAGTGTGTCTCACTCTGTCACCCAGGCTAGAGTACAGTGGTGTCATCCTAGCTCACAGCAACCTCAAACTCCTGAGCTCAAGCGATCCTCCTGCCTGAGCCTCCCGAGTAGCTGGGACTACAGGCGCACACCACCACGCCCAGCTAATTTTTTATTTTTTGTAGAGACGGGGTCTTGCTCTTGCTCAGGCTGGTCTCGAACTCCTGAACTCAAATGATCCTCCCGCCTCGGCCTCCCAGAGTGTTAGGGTTACAGGCATGAGCCACCGCGTCCAGCCTTAAATATGCATCTTAACAGATGAAGATTTTAAAGAATATAATCAGATGGTGCTAGGATCATATCCAACAAAATTAACTGTTAATTCCTGATATTGCTGATCCAAGGTAGAGTTTCTCAGCTCAGCACAATTGACATTTTGGGCCAGGTCGTTCTTTGTCTTGGGGACTGTCCTGTGTGCTGTAAGATGTTTAGCAGCATCCCTGGCTTCTACCCACTAAAGCCAATAGCAACCCCCCCAGGTATGACAATCAAAAGTAACCTTATACATTCTCAAATGTCCCCTGGGGATAAACTTGTTCTAGGGGAGAGCCAGTGTCCAAGCTGCCACAGATGGTTCAGGATTTTTGGATGCTGTCCTGGTGGTTCTGCTATTCAGTCGGATACCAAACTTGAACCTGCATTAATGTCATCCAGAGGGCTAGTGAGACAGTGCTGGGCCCACCCGGAGTTTCTGACTCAGTCGCTCTTGGGTGGGGCCCAAGAATTTGCATTTCTACAAGTTCCCAGGCGGTGCTGATGCTGCAGTGTGGGGCCACACCCCAGAACTGCCACTCTCCAGCCTAGAGCCTGGCTTAGTCCAGTTCCTTCTTTGGGCAAGGACATTTGACAAGGTGGTGTTGCCCACATCCTGTGGCAGCACCTCAGGGGTCTCATAATGTGTGCTTGTCCCCACTTTAGGCATGTGGGTTCAGGTGGTAGCAGCCTGACCCCTCCATTGTGAGGTCCCCATTGACTTTCTGCCTTACTGTTTTGAGAGAGCGCCACTGAATGGGATTGTGTTTCACCAAGACCTTGCTCCCCATCCCTCAGGTCAGGGATGGAGTGGGCAGGCCTGGTGCTGCCCACCAGTCCCTCACCCGTGCTCTGTCTGCAGGATGAAGTCGCCCACACGGTGACCGAGAGCCGAGTCCTCCAGAACACCAGGCACCCGTTCCTCACTGTGAGTCACACTCCCTTCTCAGGCAGTCTGGGCCCTTTGGACAGCTCGGGGAAAGAGCCTCAACCTGCTGCCACAAAGCATAGCCTTGGTGTAGGCCAGGCGGGCAGGGCAAGGTGTTGCTGCGCCCCTACCTCGTCTGAACCCAGACGCTGCGGGCAGGGCTGGCAGCTTCTTCACAGATGGTGGTTTCGTGTAAGCAGACTGAAGACGTCACATCAGGTGGCCCCGGGAGAGCATGGCTGCTGTCTTTATGACTTAGGAGCACTTAGCCCAGGTGGTCCAAATGGGAACATTATTTGTTTTAAGTTATAATCATAAAAGCAGAGGTGTTACATTGTGTTGCCGATAACTCAGGCTGAGTAGGTACCTCTCTGGGCTGTGGTCGTCAGTTAAATGGAGCAGCTTGAGGCCAGCATATGTGTCATTTGTGTAGCTCAGTTGCTGTCCAGGTGTCCTGTTAAGTCACAGCACTTGTTCAGATGAAATCATATGAGGTACCTCAGTGTGGAAGACAGGGAACAGTCGAGTTGTGAGCAGAGGGGTCACCCAGGAGGCCTCCGAGGAGCTCTCTGTAGGGCTCCGTGATGTGCAGTGTCATGACTACTGTTTGCTGGCTGCAGCTTGCCCATCCTGTCTTCGGAGTTGGCTCCCAAGCCATTGCCACTCCCAGCCACCGCGTACATCACTTGTGTGCGTGTGTGACTTTAACACATTTTACTATTAAAATGACGCGGAGAGAAGAGAAACAGCTCTGGTTACCCAGAACATACTTTCTCCCCTGGCTGTGCCTGGCGAAGGTAGAGGACAAGGTGGTTCGGTACAGTGTCCCCTTTTTCTGCCCTCAGAGCCGCAAGTCCACTCACCTACTCCCCGTCTGCCTGACTCCCTCGGGCCCAGGCCAGGGCCGGAGGGTACACGCACAATTAGCAGCGCCCCTGCCTCCAAGGCTCAGCAGAGCCCTCCTCCTTCCCACGCGCTACCCTGGCCACCTTCCCCCCCGCAGGCACTGAAGTATGCCTTCCAGACCCACGACCGCCTGTGCTTCGTGATGGAGTACGCCAATGGTGGCGAGGTGAGCCGTGGGGACCCCCGGCCGTGCTTTCTAGGTGTGTCTTTCCAGAGTGTGGGGCAAGGCAGAGAGGAGCTGGGGTGGGGGTGGCGGGAGGCTCACTGACTGTTGTCTGGCCCTCCACCTGCCGTCTGTGAGACGGGCATCATCTGCGTTTTGCAGTGGGGTAAGTGAGGCTCAGCGAGGTTAAATGGCTTGCCCAGGTGACAGTGAGCGCGGGGCAGAGTGATGTGGAGAGGGCTGTGAGTGGTTGGCTGACGGTGCTTCAAAGGACGTTTTCAGAGGCTCCAAAGAAAGCATCTGAGTGTCGAAATCCACCAGCCCTCTCTTTCCCTGTCTCTCCCTGAAGCAGATAAGTTCAGCCGCTCCCTGCGCCGAGTTCACCCTTCTGTCACCCACTCGTCTCTGGCGCCCTTCTGTGCGCAGGCAGATGCAGCTCTCTGGATCGAGATCGGTTGTTTGCTTCATCTGTCCGATGCGGGCTCACCTGAGGCTTCCTGTCACTTGCTCAGGACTCGTGTTCCTCTTCGCTCCCTCCCTGGCCCGTCGCAGGCTGTCCCTCCATTACGCTCTTACTGGCACCGACTGGCTGGTCCTTGCTCTTCTCTGCTCACTGTGCCTCACTTGGTCCCTCCTGCTGGCACTTGCCAGTTCATGGAGCAAGTGTCACTGCCCTTCTCTCAGGGCCGGGGCTCTGACTTCCTCCCCACGCCTTCCTCCGGCAGCTGTTCTTCCACCTGTCCCGGGAGCGTGTCTTCACGGAGGAGCGGGCCCGGTTTTATGGCGCAGAGATTGTCTCAGCTCTTGAGTACTTGCACTCAAGGGATGTGGTGTACCGTGACATCAAGGTTGGTGTGTGCCTGGGGGGCAAGGGGGACAATCGCACAGAGGCTCCAGGCTGGTCCGTGGCACATGCGCGGGACTCACGGCAGGGAGGTCGGGATCAGGCTTCTGCCGAGCTCCCCGCCAAGGTCCAGGGCGGCGGTTCCGCAGCAGGCAGCCCTGCTCTCGGGACCTTTCCAGGCCTCCTCTGAGCACTTCTAGGCTGCTGGGGGTGGGGGTGGGGGTGTAAATTGGCACAAGCTCTAATTTGGAAGATAATTCGACAGTGTCCACCAAAGCTGAGTGCACAACAGAAACGGGGACATGTGTGCACCTCAGAGGGTGTATACACAAGCTCAGAGGAGCACTGTTGGCGCTAGCCCAAACTGGAAGCAGCCCAGAGACCGGGTAAGGCCCGTCGTGGTGTATTCACACAGGGGCTTCCGTGCAGCAGTTAGAGAACACACTGCAGCTACACACATAGGTAGTGTCGAGGGAAAAAGCCAGGACAGATGAGAGGAATCTGTAGGTGTGTGTATGTGTGGGTGGTACAGTCTGTAAAGAAAAGCAAGGGAGAAGTTACTGCTCGGCGGGGGCAGGCAGTAGTGGGGAGGGGCACGCAGTGCTTCTGGGGGTTACTGATGTTATTTCTTGACCTGGTGGAGGTTACACCAAGGCCCCACTGAATTGCCCATTTATGTTTTATATTTTTATGCTCTTTGCTGGTGTATATTTCGTAATTAAAAGGCAAAAAGCTTGGAAAAAAATAGAAGAAAGCTAGTGCCCCTCACACCTGAATATAAGCAACTGCAGCCCACAGTGAGGGCGGCAGGAGGGCAGGCCTGGCCCCATCTCTCCCTGCCTGGCCGTTTTCCAGCTAGCCTGGAGAGTGGCGGCGGGGCGGGAGGTGTTGGGTCTGGCTCCCTCCGGGTCTCAGAGGGTGAGGCCTTATCCCTGCCCTGTGTGTGCTGTGGCCCAGCCTGGCATAGGGAAATTGATGTCCTGGAGCCCCTGGCTTGGCAGCTGCCACCCTAGGCCACAACTCCCTTGAGGGAGGGGTTAGGGCGACAGGAAGTCCTGGGAGAGCGTGTCCCTGATGTGTTGACTTTTCCAACAGCTGGAAAATCTCATGCTGGACAAAGATGGCCACATCAAGATCACTGACTTTGGCCTGTGCAAAGAGGGCATCAGTGATGGGGCCACCATGAAAACCTTCTGTGGGACCCCGGAGTACCTGGCGCCTGAGGTACTGGGGCTGGGGGCGGGGGTGCAGGAACACGTGAGGCCAGGGTGGAGGGGACCTCCGAGGGCAGAACCGTGATTCCGCCTGGCCCCTCACTGCCCCTCCTTCCGCAGGTGCTGGAGGACAACGACTACGGCCGGGCCGTGGACTGGTGGGGGCTGGGCGTGGTCATGTACGAGATGATGTGCGGCCGCCTGCCCTTCTACAACCAGGACCACGAGCGCCTCTTCGAGCTCATCCTCATGGAGGAGATCCGCTTCCCGCGCACGCTCAGTCCTGAGGCCAAGTCCCTGCTTGCTGGGCTGCTTAAGAAGGACCCTAAGCAGAGGTGAGGGCTGGTGCCTGCCCTGCCCTGCCCAGTGCCTCAGCCTGGCGGGGTCTGGTGCACTGGTGCACTCCCTCGTGGGTTCACGCCAGTGTGTGTTGTCCCCCACGCAGCCCGACAATGCCCACAGCCAGCACTCAGCAGTCCTTTGGGGCCAGGCCCGCACTCTGCCTGCACCGCCTTGTTTAGTGGGGATGCGGAACAGGGCAGGCCCCGTGCCTGACCTGGGATCACCAACTGCACGTGGCAGAGCCGGGACGTGAACGGGCCTGCTGCCGAGCCTGCCCTGCCAACTCCCTTTCTGGTCTTGGGGTGCGGGCAGGCCGTGAGCCCTCGGGAGGTTGCAGTCTCCCTGGCTCTGACGCAGGCACGAGGCTTCTCTGTGAAGCAGTGGTTTGTGACCAAGACAGAATCGTTAAAGGCTGTGCAGGGCCCACATGTCGCAGGCTCAGGCCTGCCTGCGCCAAAAGCCTGTCCCCCAGAACCTGGCTGCTCTGGGAGGTGGGTGCTGACAGCCGTCTCTGCCCAGGCTTGGCGGGGGGCCCAGCGACGCCAAGGAGGTCATGGAGCACAGATTCTTCCTCAGCATCAACTGGCAGGACGTGGTACAGAAGAAGGTGAGCCCCTCTTCCCCACTGCCTGCCCCCGACAGGAGCCTCCAAGGGCCTGCTCATGGGTGACCTTGGTCGAGGCCTCCTGTCCTTAGTGTCCCTGAGTCTGGGCTCCTCTCCTCCGTAGCTCCTGCCACCCTTCAAACCTCAGGTCACATCCGAGGTTGATACGAGGTACTTTGATGATGAATTCACTGCCCAGTCTATCACAATCACACCCCCAGACCGCTGTGAGTATCTGGGGCCCCCTTGCCTGGTGGGCATGGCGGGCGGTAAAGGGGTGGGGTCTGCACTTGACCCAGTTCTCTAGGAGGACCCTTGAAGGCCACCCTCTCTGTGTCTGGGCACTTTGCCCTAAGGTGTACTCGCAGGGCCTTTTGCCATGGGTCCTCCTTGGAGCCGGTGGGGCTCGCCAGGAGCCATTGGCTACAGCATATTCCAGAGCTCAGGGGGAGCTCTGGGCACCAGATGGCCTGGGTCCCTGGGACTGGGTTGGTTCATTGACTTTACAGTTGTTTGAGTTCTTACTCTGAATCTAGCCAAGGGCTGGGCTGTGCTGGAGACACAGCAGTGACTGCGCCAGGCCTGGTCCCCACCCTTGGGGAGCTCCCAGTCCAGGTGGGGTGACTGACAGCCCAGAGCAGTCAGGGCTAGGATGTAGGAGCCCAGGGACTGGGGAAGCCCAGAGGGAATGCCTGACCTGGCCTGCAGGTAGGGAAGGCTTCCTGGAGGAGGAAACAAACATGTCAACTGAGATGCATTCTTGGCAGAAGCAGTGGCATGTGGGATGCCAGAAATGGGCTAGAGCATTGCACGGTCGGGAGTGGGAAGAGAGCATGGAGCCAGAGTGTGAGGGTTTTGGGTGCCCCTGGGAGGAGTGGGGACTTTTCGTGTGGGGAGTCATAGGAGGGTTTTGTGCAGAGAGGGACAGGGTTGCATCAGAGCTTTAGAAAGTCCCCCTGGCTGCATGTGGAGGGTGGATTGGAGGGGATGAGGGTGGAGGCCAGGGCAGGGACTGGGCTGGAGGGGTCCGGGCTAGGCCATGGTGATGGCGTGGGCAGGGGAGGGAGAGAGGGGAGGGTGGGATGCTCAGAAGGCCAAGTGACCGAGCTGCGGGCCAGTGCGGAAGAGCGCAGGTAGCTTCGCACACAGGGCTGCCCAGGGCTGCAGCCTGAGGAGCGGGGCGGTGGCTGAGAGGCCGGTCAGGAGGGAGGCTGCCTTCTTTGCCCCAACCTCGTGGGAGCCCCCTCCGGCTGGGGGTTCATCCTGTGGTCCCACTGCAGTTCTTCCCGTGGCCGGTTCCCCAGGGAGTCTGGGCGGGGTGCCCGGGCCCCCTGCAGGCCGATCCTCCCCAATCTGCCTCCACCAACCCGCAGATGACAGCCTGGGCTCACTGGAGCTGGACCAGCGGACCCACTTCCCCCAGTTCTCCTACTCGGCCAGCATCCGCGAGTGAGCAGCCCTGCCGCCGCCACAGGACGCACGCATGGCTGCCATCCGCCGCCCGGGTGGCTTTTTTTTAACTTTTCATTTTGCCTTATTGGTTTGTGTCCCCCTCCCTCGCCTCCTCGCCCCCATTTCCAGTTTCTCTTCAGTTCTCTCCCAGACTCACCTGAGCGGTCCCAGCAGCCCTTGCCTCCAGCCTCACCTTTGTGCCCAGACCAGTGTTGGGAGACTGCCCGCCTCCCGCCCCGGGACCGGGCTGTCGGGTGGACGGAGAGATTCAGGTTTATAATCAACACGAACCCCGGCGAGGGCCAGAGCACGAAGTGTGGGGCCGCGGGGCCTGCCTGCATTTCTGGCCGGGGCGCCACGCGGGCAGCCTGCCCACACGCCGCTGCTGCTGGATGGAGCCGCCCGACGCCATTCGATGCCCAGTGGACAGTGGTGCTGCCTTCCATGCCCTGTCGTCTAGGCGCGGAGTGGCCTGGCTCGGGGCGGTGCGACCCCCCGGCCCCCCCATGGGGGCATAAAAGCAATAATGTCCAGGGACGGGCAGGGGCCTTGGAAACTGTGGGATCAGGGGGTTAGGGCTCCCTTGTGAATGGAGCCAGGTCCTTGGATCTGCATCGTGGGAAACCAGAAGGGACCCAGGGGGGTGGGTGCTGCCCTCTCGCCCCCCAAGCTGCTCTCCTGACCCCGTGGACGAGGCAGGAGGGAGGCTGGCCTGCCCACCCTGCAGCCCCGTGCCTTACCAGGGCTTCCAGCTGGCCTCACTTCCCGCTGGACCCTGGGTCTGGCCCAGCCCCACTGGAGCATGTGGGCTGGGATCGTCCCCTTCTCTCTGCCTGGGGGTGGAGCCCTGGCTGTTACACATCTCGCACCGAGACAGTATTGGGCCCCGTGGACTGGGGCGGGGGTGGGCGTCTCTGGTACGTATTGAGTGGGGGGCCTCCGAGAAGGAGGCTCCTAGGCCACCCCACCCCGTCCTCCCTCCAGGGCCCCACATTCTGCAGCCTTAAGGTGAACGTGAGCGCGAGTCCGTGTCAGTGCCGTGGATACACGTGTACGTGCCTCGGACTGTGTGTCAGTGGGACACAGAGGCACGTGGGTGTGCGTGTGCGTTGGGTGTGTGTGTGTGAGGGCAGCGTGTCCTCAGTGTGCGTGGTGTGTGTGGGCTCGGGCCCCCACCCCTTGCCCGAGCGTTTCATCCCATGGGGGGAGGGGTGCGGACTTAGTGGGAGGGGCCCCACCTGGGAGCCCCTCGCTGCCCTCCCTCCCTTCCCCCCAGCATCTCTGGGTGTCTGCAGTTTAGTTTCTGTGGTTTTGATCTCCCCACCCCACCTCCTGAACTAGGCAGTTCACAGAAAGGCACCATGGGGTGGGGTGGGGCGGGGGTTGGTGTGGGGGGGTGGGGGTCCTTTTTCCTTTTTGTCTGTGTATGTCTTTACCTGACAATTCTCCCCCATCCCCGCTGGCCTTTCCTCGTCCTTCGTATTTGTACGGTACCAGCAATAAAGACACTCGTTTCAGACCAGGGCCCGGCCTGCGCTTGTGCCGGCCACCACCCTGGGCACCAGCTCTTCCTGCTCCTGTGCTGCCCTCACAGGTCCCTGGCCAGCCAGGCGGTGGGGACGCGGTGGGGGCTGAGCAGGAGTGCGGAGGTGGGAATGAGCTCAGGACTCGGGCAGCTGGCGGTGGGCGTGTGCAGGAGCCCAGGCTGGAGGGGGCAGGAGGGTGGAACTGGGCATGGGGTGGGGCAGCTGTGGGGCTGGGGAGGCTCCCGGAACCTGGGGTCAGGTATGGCGGACGGAGCCCTTTCTCGGCCTTCAGATGCTGCTTATGCTGAAAGAGGTGGGGTGAGAGGACGGGTGGGAGGTGTGAGTGGCTCAGAACAGGGAGGGTGCATGTGTTGCTCAGTCCTGGAGCTGAGTGTGAGAGGGAGTGCTTCCTTTCACATGGCCGCCAAGCCCTGGCGTGGGGCATTGCCCCCTCGCTGTTCACGCTATAACCGGGAAGGCTCCCGAATTCCAGGACGAAGTCGCTGTGTTAGTGGTGTTCGCAGCTGCTGTCAGCTGGGAGCACCTGAGCCCGCGCTCGGCTCTGGGAGTGGACCCTCTGACGGCAGTTGCCTTCTTCCTGGCTGCGTGCTGGGCCCTGGCCTGCCACGCGTGGGTCCCGCCGGCTGGGCGGTGGCTGAGCGGGAACGCCTCCCGTCTCCAGACCCGGCCTCGGAGCTGGGCCCGCTGGGCCCTGCTGCACAGAGGGCCCGGCACAGGTGAATTTCATTTCAGATTTTGCCGGAAGATATTAGGGCTTCGCAACCATTCAGTCTTTGAGATTTTAAGCGCGTTGACAGCAGAAAAGTCAGCTCTAATTTAGAAAAATCAGAGTTAGCTATGGCTAATACTCCTGGTGTTTTTTTGGTTTCTTTTTAAGTTCATATGGACTTTATTATTAATTTAATTACAGAAGTCTGCCCCAGTGAGCATAAAATAAACAGAAAAGCCTTTACTCTTGTCTCTAGTCCCAGCCCTCTGATGTGCCCAAGGTCGGGTTTCTTCTCACATCACAGTGACTCACATCTCCCAGGGGGGCACATTCCTGGCTACCTCATTCTCTTAGCGGCTGTCTCGTACTCCACGGGGATGGGGTCCCACGATTTAATGCGCTGCTCCCCTTCATTGAACATCCGAGGGCTGTCTGGAAAGCGTCTAGCCGGTGTTAATACATTTTTCATATTACATGGCTGCATACTTGGCAGACAGCCCTCGTGCGTCCTTCGATGTGCTGGTGCTGCCTCTGTAAAGTTTTCCCAAAGAGGGAGTCAGAGTGAAAGAGTTTCAATAAAATTTCACCAATTAAATTTTGAGTGGATAATTGCTTCTGCAACGTGCACTTTAAAAATTTCACAAGTTTGTGTAAAGAAAAATGGGTATAGGCCGGGCGCGGTGGCTCACACCTGTAATCCTAGCACTCTGGGAGGC